>NC_142464.1:49772697-50075728 GCF_049115385.1 Moschus berezovskii | reverse complement strand
TGATGGATACTTTGGTTTTTTGTTTTTGTCAACATATACATCAAATTTTGTTGGCATATACACCACATTTAATGGAATTTCTGGGTCATACAATAACCTTTAGCTTAATAGATACTGTCAAATATTCTATCCAGTGCATTTGTACAGACTTACTTTATAGCCTCAGTTGTGACAATTCATTTTTTCCCCTCATTTTACTAACATTTGATATTGTCTGCTTTTTAAAACTTTAGCCACTCTGTTGGGTGTATAGTAATTTTGCACTGTGGTTTTAATTTAATTTTTCTGAAAATTAATAAAATTGAGTCCCATTTTTAAAAAAGTGTGTATAGCAAGCTGGATTTTCTAAATATGAGGCAAAATAATTTCATTGTGTTACACATGAAGATATGACATTGAGATTTCAGTCTATCACATTGAGATTTCAGCTAGTACATTGATTTCAGTACAATTTCAGACTCATGGGTGAATCTGAGGTCTGAAGATGAAGTGCATTGCCCTAGGAGGTCACATTTTCTCTGTACCAGTAGAGGTCAAAGGTAATCACTTAAAGGAAAATATAGAAGAGATTCCAGTGGTGTTTGTTCTTCAAATCCATTTCAATGCCTAGTTCAATTGTCTCTTTAAAATGTAAACCTGCTGTTTCATTTTTCTTAAAATCACAATTTATTTTAGTGTCATCTTGATTTTCTTAAGGTCCTGGTCACATAAGCAGATATTCATTTTAGTGGCTCAGTATTCATTTAAGTGGCTCAATAAACCCAGAATTAGTAAAAAAGTGATTCAACTTAGAGAAAGCTTATAATAGTAAAACACGTTACATGCATATATGGCAGAAATAATGAAAATGGTTCATGAACATTCCTGTAATATTTAAAGAGAAATGAAACCTTCAAGGGCTCTATTAATGTTGCAAATGAGGGACCCTTTATAGCATATAAAGGGCATTATACCTCTTTCTAGGGCCTAAAGTTCTTTAATTGATGCTATACCTTCATTTAGTGTTAAAAACTGCTCATTGGTGATTGTGGTTATGATTCATAAAACTTTGGAGGCTGTATTCAATGCTGTTCAGATGCTGCTGCTGCTGCTGCTGCTAAGTCACTTCAGTCGTGTCCGACTCTGTGTGACCCCATAGACGGAAGCCCACCAGGCTCCCCCTTCCCTGGGATTCTCCAGGCAAGAACACTGGAGTGGGTCGCCATTTCCTTCTCCAATGTGTGAAAGTGAAAAGTGAAAGTGAAGTCGCTCAGTCTTGTCCGACTAGTAGCGACCCCATGGACTGTAGCCCACCAGGCTCCTCCATCCATGGGATTTTCTAGGCAAGAGTACTGGAGTGGCTTGCCATTGCCTTCTACTTCAGCTATATTGATGCTTCCTGAGGAAAAGTCTAGTTTTATTTCAATTTGCTTCCAAGTCAAAATTCAGGTAGGTTTTGATCCAAGTGAAAGCTCTGCTTAGGTGCTTGCCTCTATTTTCAGCCTTAACTCGTTTTACCTGATTTTTACATAATATAAAGCCTTCCATCAAATGAAAACAAATTGAGCCAAAGGTGCTGTGCTAAACATGTTTCACCTATTATTTGATGTAATCCCATGAGAGCCCTATGAAAGAGGTATTGTTATTATCTCATTTCACAGATAGAGAAACTGAGGCACTTGGAATTTAGGTAACTTACCCAAAGTCATATAGCTAGAAGATTTTGAAGCTGAGATTTAAATTCAGTCTTGGATGGCTCTGACAAGTACTAACTTGTGCATCCTTGGGTTCATTAATTTAACTATCTGGGTCTCTGTTTCTTCATCTGAAGAAATAAGATAGTATTGATAACATTGGGTTATTGTGAAAATGATTACAGATGAAGATAGCTCTAAAGGGCTTAGTATGTGCATGTGAGCACTGTACAAGAACTCTCCTCATTATTATTGTTATTATTACTAATTACTATTATTAACATATAATAATTAGTGATTATATTATTACTAATAATACTAATTATTAGTGTCAGACTTTATTTTTTGGGGCTCCAAAATCACTGCGGATGCTGATTGCAGCCATGAAATTAAAAGACGCTTACTCTTTGGAAGCAAAGTTATGACCAACCTAGATAGTATATTAAAAAGCAGAGACATTACTTTGCCAACAAAGGTCCATCTAGTCAAGGCTATGGTTTTTCCAGTGGTCATGTATGGATGTGAGAGTTGGACTGTGAAGAAAGCTGATCGCCAAAGAATTGATGCTTTTGAACTGTGGTGTTAGAGAAGACTCTTGAGAATCCCTTGGACTGCAAGGAGATCCAACCAGTCCATTCTAAAGGAGATCAATCCTGGGTGTTCATTGGAGGGACGGATGCTAAAGCTGAAACTCCAATACTTTGTCCACCTCATGCGAAGAGTTGACTCACTGGAAAAGACTCTGATGCTGGGAGGGGTTGGGGGCAGGAGGAGAAGGGGACAACAGAGAATGAGATGGCTGGATGGCATCACTGACTCAGTGGACATGAGTTTGAGTGGACTCCGGGAGTTGGTGATGGACAGGGAGGCCTGGCATGCTGTGATTCATGGGGTTGCAAAGAGTCGGACACGACTGAACGACTGAACTGAATAATATTAATAATATTATAATTATAATATCATTATAATACTATTAAAACAATATTAGTACAATTAATTATTAATAATACTAATAATATAATTATTAGTATAATAATATTAGTATTATTATTATCATCAGTTATCATTATGGATCAGGTAAATTTCCAGGTGCTCACTAGGACTCAGCAAGGTAGTTATTATTTGCCCATTGTCTTATCAATTGGTTAGTGTGAAACCATTCTCTCCCAGAACTGGCTTACTCAAAAGGTTTCTCCTTCTTGTACCCAATCTTGTAACCCTGTCTCTTCATTTACTGGCTATTTATTAACTCAACTGAGATGTCTCCAGCCAGAAACTGAGAGGGTACCAGGCAGGAAGGCCAGGGGTCTCCAAATGGAGGAAATAGCCTGCAAGTGTCAGACATTTTTATCTCTCTTGAGCGGCAGGAGGAAACAAACTAGCGATATTTTTCCTTCTCTATACAAATTTAAAAGGAAGTTTTTACTGTGTTGCCATAATGACACCTGGTTTCACCTGAAGTTAACTATTCTCAAATATTGAGTTAACCAATGCATTTTTCTTATGGAAATGTTGGTCTTAAGCTATGTTAATGTACTACCCATTTACCCCAGACTCTATCTTCAAGTCAGTTCCACCAAATGACTCAGAACCTACTTGACAAACCAGTATGTTATACTCAGATATTGTTTCCCTAATCTATGTAGAATAAAACTATTTGTATGGCAATCTGCCCTTCTACAAGATTTAAGTTAATCATTTTATGGCCCGAGATGAATCTTCTGGTGTCAAAATTATCCCAAAATGCATCTTATGGGTGAGGGGCCTGGTGCCATTCTGAGCCTTAAGACATTCCTTTCTTTCATTAACAGACTGCTAGTGACTATATAACATCCAGCTGAAGACTAGCAGGGGGGTACTCTTTCTGCCCCCTTCTGATGTCTATGTCAGAAGCTTTCTCTATCTTCCCATCCAAGTACTAACCAGGCCCGACCCTGCTTAGCTTCCGAGATCAGACAAGATCGGGCGCATTCAGGGTGGTATGGCCGTAGACTCTCTATCTTCTTTATACTTTAATCAAACTTTATTACACAAAAGCTCTGAGCAATCAAGCCTCGTCTCTGGCCCTGGATTGAATTCTTTTCCTCCAGAGGCCAAGATCCCTGTGTCTTTGTGTCATTCTGCAACAACCTTTCAAAACTAAGAGAATCTTTGTATTCCAAGGCAGATGGGAGTCCACTTTGAGCTCTCTGTTTCCCAGCTCCAAACAGAGGTCCTCCTGAAAGAAGATGTACCTGGGGGAAGGGTGTGTGGCGCCTGCATTCCATCTCCCCTCCCAGGCAGTCTGCCTTCTATCACTGTATCTGGTGGGACCACCAGGACACTACACACCTGACATTAGCTTGTTTAGGCTTTTGGGAATTGCTGTCCCTGAATCATTGTGTGGCTTTGCCTCCAGCTTCTATGAAGAATCCTTCAAGTCCTTTTGAAATTTATCATTGCTTTTGTTTCTGAGATCATTTCCCTCCATAGCACTTGGTGTCCTTTTATAGAATCCAACTTGAGACAGTTTTTCTGGGAAAAACTTTGCTTGTGCTAAGGAACTGGTAAGTTTCCTTCTTTCTCATACTTAGAATTTTGCAATTGCTTGTCTTACACTTTTCAATAAGGAAGCTTAGAATCAAATATAAAGCTAAAATACTTAGCTTTTCAAGCTAAACTATGACTATTATCTTAGAATATTAGGTTATAAGTGTTCTTGCAAAAGGCTGCTGGAGAAGGAGTATGTTTAAAGACAGTAGAACTTTGTGAAAGCTTTCCTGAGCATAAACTTTTGTTTGGGATTTTATGTTATAATATTTGATCTTATGTTACCTTATGGCTGCTCTGTGCAACTTGTGAGTCTTAGTTCTCCAACCAGAGATTGAACCTGGACCCTTGGCAATGAGAGTGTGGAGTCCTAACCACTGAACTACCAAGGAATTCCCTGGAATAAATTTACATGCATGGAAGTTTCAAAGATGCCATGACCTGCGTAATAAGACCCTGTGTCACAGTTCACCCTGTGGCACTGTGGGGTATGTTGTTTTCCAACATGTATGATAGTTCCCTCTATCTCATGGTATGTAGTTCACATGATACCATTGTGTCGAGTAAGTGGCTTACCGTACAGACGACTGCTCTGGGTATTAGCTGGATATTGTGAATAGTTTATATTATGGGAATTAGTTTATACCATGTGCAGTTCACAAAACTACATTGTGTGGTGATTCTCACAGTACATAGTTGAGAGGTGCTAGAGTTAGCAGTATTATATGTGGCAGAGTCAAGAGCAGACAGAGCTCTTAAATTGACTGTAGGAAAAAGAGGGCCTTTCCACTTTATACCTCAAAGAGTCTTGTGGACAAAACAGTTATTTTTAGCATTTATATAGTTTTTTTTGCCAAATCTGTAAGTCACAATTTCAAAATACAACTACGCACCAGGCATTCTTCAGGGAGCTCCCAGGTGAAAGCTTCTAGGTTAAATCATCTTATGGCCCAGGAGAGGCTGTTATGTGGAACCTCATTGAGGGACAAGGAAGGGAACCATTATGCTTGAATTTGTAATCATCCAAGTCTTATTCATAGGGTTTTAGGGGTCCGTCCACAACACAAGATCTGAATTTAACTCTGGCTGTGTTGACTGCATAAGCTATGGCCGAAGCTTTGTCCTTCTGGCACCCAAACCGTGGCCTCACCCACAAGGCCTGAAATATTTGGTTAATAGCCAGTACAATTTGGGATGGAAAATAGAATACAAAATGGGTACAGAGAGATCTATGGGTTAGTTTTATTAGTACATTCTTAAGATTCACTGAAAGACCTTCCAGAGGCAAAGTCTGAAGTGCCCTAGAGGTGCACGGGGAGACATTCAAAGAAGCAGAGGTTGGTGCTGAATTTGGGGCTACTGGAGGTCAGCGCTGGACAGTTTGGAGTGCTGAGCCTCTGTGAGTCCCATGACCCTGGCTGACCATTGACTTGATGGCTAAGCCCGATGGGTTAAAAAAAAACAAAAACCCAGGGAATGTAGGTGAGCAATACTGATCACCTCCCTGTAATCCAAGAGGAGGAATTTCCTGGAAACAAGACTTACCTCAGGGGCTGGGGTGACTCATCAGCTTGGTGTTTGATAATGGCTGGTGCGATCTTCTGGGGTCCTGTTTCCTTACCCTATCTGTTCAGTGCAATGAGGCTGCATAAGTTTGCCTTTTCTGGAACTTGAACCTCAGGGCAGCTGTAGCAAGGCAGCCTATTGTTGCTATGCACCTAACCCCATACCCCAGGCCAGCCTTTAAATCAGTCTCCATCTACCTGAATCCTCTGTGCAAAGATTCAGTTTGAGATAGTGAGGATATGGCTTTAAGGTATTAGCTTTCTAAAGTTCTAGGGCATCGTGTAGCTTACTGTAGTTTTAATTTTGACCTATATATGGCTTGTGTATAATTAATGTCTGTTTTTCGGATTAGTAAATAAGTTCCATGGGGAGTGAGATGGTGAGCACACATGTGTTTTGATTCCCAGTGCCTGGCCCAATGTCACAAGAGTACACAAAAATTTGTCAAAGAAAATGAGTCAGTAAGTCTTAGAAACCCTTATCTTCTCTTTGGACTTGACTTCCTTCTCCTCTCTTGGAGTCCTCTTGCAAAGGTCTGTAGAGTTCCCTTGACCACTCCACCAAAGTAACCAACTCTGAATCAGTCCTTCAACCAAGATTTCTAACCCCAGTAAAGCCAACCAGTCCCAAAGAAAGGCAATGCCAAAGAATGCTCAAACTACCGCACAATTGCACTCATCTCACACGCTAGTAAAGTAATGCTTAAAATTCTCCAAGCCAGGCTTCAGCAATACATGAACTGTGAACTTTCAGATGTTCAAGCTGGTTTTAGAAAAGGCAGAGGCACCAGAGATCAAATTGCCAACATCCGCTGGATCATGGAGAAAGCAAGAGAGTTCCAGAAAAATATCTATTTCTGCTTTATTGACTATGCCAAAGCCTTTGACTGTGTGGATCACAATAAACTGTGGAAAATTCTGAAAGAGATGGGAATCCCAGACCACCTGACCTGCCTCTTGAGAAACTTGTATGCAGGTCATGAAGCAACAGTTAGAACTGGACATGGAACAACAGACTGATTCCAAATAGGAAAAGGAGTACGTCAAGGCTGTATATTGTTGCCCTGCTTATTTAACTTATATGCAGAGTACATCATGAGAACGCTGGGCTGGAAGAAGCACAAGCTGGAATCAAGATTGCCGGGAGAAACATCAATAACCTCAGATATGCAGATGACACCACCCTTATGGCAGAAAGTGAAGAAGGACTTAAGAGCCTCTTGATGAAAATGAAAGAGGAGAGTGAAAAGGTTGGCTTGAAGCTCAACATTCAGAAAACTAATGATGGCATCTGGTCCCATCACTTCATGGGAAATAGATGGGGAAACAGTGGAAACAGTGGCTGACTTAATTTTTCTGGGGTCCAAAATCACTGCAGATGCTGATTGCGGCCATGAAATTAAAAGACGCTTACTCCTTGGAAGGAAAGTTATGACCAACCTAGACAGCATATTAAAAAGCAGAGACATTACTTTGCCAACAAAGGTCCGTCTAGTCAAGGCTATGGTTTTTCCCGTGGTCATGTATGGATGTGAGAGTTGGACTGTGAAGAAAGCTGATCGCCGAAGAATCGGTGCTTTTGAACTGTGGTGTTGGAGAAGACTCTTGAGAGTCCCTTGGACTGCAAGGAGATCCAACCAGTCCATCCTAAAGATCAATCCTGGGTGTTCATTGGAAGGACTGATGTTGAAGCTGAAACTCCAATACTTTGGCCACCTGAGGCGAAGAGCGGACTCCTTGGAAAAGACCCTGATGCTGGGAAAGATTGAGGGCAGGAGGAGAAGGGGACGACAGAGAATGAGTTGGTTGGATGGCATCACCGACTCGATGGACATGGGTTTGGGTGGACTCCGGGAGTTGGTGATGGACAGGGAGTCCTGCGTGCTGTGGTTCATGGGGTTGCAAAGAGTCGGACACGACTGAGCAACTGAACTGAAATCCAACCACACATCACAGTGTCCCCACCTGAGTAGATATATCCCTGTGTAACTGCATCCCATTCCAAGAAAAGTCCTGAGGTTTCCCATTTTTTCCCCTTGACTCCTCACTTCGTGCTTTGTGATTGTGTCTTTATTGCACAATCTGGCTGTGAACTTGTTTCTCCCAAATTCCCTTAGCATGACTTCATCAACAAACCTATATGCATTTTTAAAAAAGCATTTATTTTATATTGGAGTATAGTTGATTTATAATGTGTTGGTTTCAGGTGTACAGCAGTGATTCAGTTATAATTTACCTATATCCATTCTTTTTCAGACTTTTTCCCTTATAGGTTATTACAGAATATTGATAGAGTTTCCCTGTGCCGTACAATAGGTCCTTGTTGATTATCTACTTTATATATAGTAGTGTAAATATGTTAACCCCAAACTCCTAATTTAATCTCTCCCCTCCATCTTTCCCCTTTAGTAACCATAAGATTGTTTTCTATGTGTGTGAGTCTGTTTCTGTTTTGTAAATAAGTTCATTTGTACAATTGTTTTAGATTGCACATATCAGTGATATCATATGACAGTTGTCTTCCTCAATCTGACTTCCTTCATTTGATATGATAATCTCTAGGTGCCTCCACATTGCTGCAAATGGCATTTTTCATTCTTTTTATGGCTAAGTAATACTGCATTGCATACATGTACCACACTTTCTTTACCCAGTCATCAGTCAATGGACATTTAGGTTGCTTCCATGTCTTGTCTACGGTAAATAGTGCTGCAGTGAACACTGGGGTGTAGGTATCTTTTCAAATTACCATTTTCTCTGGATAGATGCCCAGGAGTGGGATTACTGGGTCATATGGTAGCTCTGTTTTTAGTTTTTTAAGGCACCTCCATACTATTCTCCATAATTACTGCTCAACTTAGATTTCCACCAAGAGTGTAGGAGGCTACATGCTTTCTCTGTCACTAGGTGCCCCAGGAAAGTCCTGGGGCCTGAGAATGGATTGTAGGGGACATGGGTTGATATTCTCTTTCCTCCATCTCTCTTCCTTATTTTTCTTGGTATGCTGTTTCTTGAAAGCAATACACCAACATTGGTGTCCCTGAACACTTGGAATCACATTACACTGAATCTTAGGATGCTCTGGTCCTCTCATCTTCTTGGTTTAGAAGCTCTCTCACAACACGCTGGTGAGTATCATCTTCTTTAGAGAGACTGAACTGGGGGCTCAGTGGAAGTGGGAAACTGTCTCTGGCACAGGGCAGTGAAGGGAGCTTTGTTTGTAGATTTTTTTGGAGGGTGGTGGAGTAGGAGGTAGGGGAAGAAAATGTTTACTGATAAAAGAAATTTTCACCTGTTGAGGTCTAGGGAAGCCATTCTGGCATACACATGAGTTAACTTGAATATTATGCTAGCTGAAATAGCCTATTTGTGGCCCATCAAACATAACATTGTACATCTGCTCTAATCATTAAGGAAAAGGGCACATTGACCTGAAGTAACGAATGTTCAAGTTGAAAATAAAAATTAAATGCCTCCCTTCCTGGAACGCATGTTGGCCCTCCTTTGATGATAAGACTTCCCAGGTGCAAGGCCATGTTGACTTGCTATGTTCCTGCTGGTCTGGTTTTATTTGAAACCTTGAAGAAATGCGTCCCCGCCTTGTTTAATGTTCTTTATTCTGACAAGATAAAACCGTGCTGAAGACCAGGCTTCTCTGGAGCAATTTTTCAGAGTAATCTAGGAAGCTGACTTCTGGGCTGTAGTCTACCAACTATAGAAAGCTATTTTCTATTCTTATTATAGGTGGTTTATTGATTATTTTTGTTGACATTACAAAAGGAAAACAAAAGGGTTGCCTTGCCTTTTTTGCAACTACTGCTTTTCCCACTTCTTTAAGTACAAGAGAACATTCCCTCTCTCTCTTGCCTGGATTTTTCTGGGCTTTCTTACTTCATCTTGACACGTTATTTTCTTTGGGTTTATCACTGGGGCTCCTCCCCCTGCTAACTATTTTATGCGAGGCAGGCAAAGTCAGCACAAAGGAAACAGAACCCAGTGGTCTGTGAGAGGCCTTCTGGTGGTGGCTACCTGCTGGAGGCATTGAGGCTGAGACCAGTGACACTTCCTTTGAAACAGAGTGATGTGCCTGCAATCCGAATCAAAGGTGCTTATAAAAAGAATTCCCTCTTTTGGGTCTAGGGTTTTTTTTTCCTCCAAGCTTCATGTCCTGCTGTCTTCCTGCTGTCACAAGGGAAGGACCCACAGTCTCGTTCCTGCTTTGAATGGCAAAAGCTTTAAATGGTAGTACCTGTTCCTGCTCATCTCGCTAAAGCCAACTCTGTGTGTGGCTACAAAATCTGGCCTGGCGCTGTTACCTACAACTTTCTTTCCTGTCTTACTTTCTTTTCAGATACAGTGTTTTCTCCTCCACAATAAAAGTAATACATGCTTCCTATAAGAAGTCACTAATATATATAGGCTGAGAGGAAAAACGACTTCTGATGCCGCCACCCTAAAGACAAACATTGTTAAGCAAGCTGGTACATTTCTCTCTACATGATCTTTATTATCCTTGGGAAGATTCCTTGCCTATGTCCATTATTCTCTTATTTATCAGATGTTGAGGATTCCCAAGTGGGATTTTATTTTTTGGTAAGAATGTTCTAAGGGATAGAGAAAGGGAGAAAAATGCCAGACAGCGAAGCAGCACAAACCCAAGTACCTGCTGATGAACAGTGATTCATTTTCATAAACTCCCAGATTGGTGCTTCATTACAGTATTTCCTGTTTAGATTCATCTAATAATTAAGAAGTGATGAGTCAGCAACCTCTGGAGGGCTCACAACTTGTCCCTCTGAGATGAACAGCTTTTCAGCGCCTTTAGCTACTCTTCTGAATACTTGCAGTGTCTGAGAGCCTGGAAACGGTTCATTTCTAGACATTAGAGTTCTCCAAGGAGGAGAAATAGTTAAAAAAGAGCTGGCAGGCAGTTTAATAAGGTGCATAATAGACAACAGCGCCCCCTCTGGGCACGCGCAGGCTGGTGCAGGTGGGTGCCCTGTGCGAAGAGCTCGGTATGGCTGGAGTCCAGCCTCTCCCCAGTCGTCCTTTATACACCCCTGGGTAGGGCACAGCCATCTGTGTTGGCTAGTGTCATGGAACAGGGAGTTAGGGAAACACAGTTTGAGATTCACTTTTGCCTTTGGCCAGTCTGTCTCTTTGTAGGTTGGCTTGTTCCCTAGTGGCTCAGATGGTCAAGAACCCACCTACAACACAAGATACCCGGGTTGTATCCCTGGGTGGGGAAGATCCCCTGGAGAAGGGAATGGCTACCCACTCCAGTATTCTTGCCTGGAGAATTCCATGGTCAGAGGAACCTGGCAAGCTATAGTCCACGGGGTTTCAAACAGTCTGACATGACTGAGTGACTGACACTTTCAGACTCTTACTAGTACAGCTGTTCCCTAGTACGATGATGGCACAAAATGAAATAATCTCTAAGATCTAGGTTGCACATTCCAGGTACAGAGCAAAATCTCAGCCACAGATGGCACAGACATACACTGACCCGTTTTCACATTACAACTGAGGTCTCACACACTAGAGTTTGCAGTCAGTTGGGATCCTGAATCTGTTACTAAATTTGAGTGAATTTGGAGATGTTATTCAGTGTGTAAACCTCCCTTTATTCCTTTGTAAAAAGGAAATAATGATGTATATAACTTTAAGGTTATCAAGAGGATGCAATGGGAACAAAAGAATTAATAATTAATTAATCCAAGAAATATTCATTTGAGCATCCACCATCTGCTGGGCACAGTTCCAGGCGCTGTGTTCAAGCAGTGAGCCAGCAGCAGAAAGTCTCTCGTCCTGGGGAGCTGCCATCCTAGTCGGGGATGAGGGAGACAGGAAATAAACAGCTAAAAATATCAGTGCTGTGCAGACAGGTAAAATGCGGTGATGTGACAGAAAGTGACGAGGTGGCCACTTCAGTTTGAGTAGCCAGGGAAAGATTCTCTGAGGAGGTGACATTTGGGCTGAGACATGACTGACAGGAGGGAGCCAGGCACACGCAGTGGCTGGGAGAAGAGCTCGGCAGGAGAAGGGAACAGTGCGCAGAAGGAAGGCAATGGGCTGGGCATGTTTAGGACCTGAAAGGAAACCGATATGGCTGGAGTATGGAAGGACAGGAGAGTGAAGGTTTGAGAAGTCAGGAAGGCCAGGTCACCAAGGGCTCGATAAATCACGAGAGCAAGTTGGACAAGGCAGAGCCCACACAGCTCCTGGCCCTGAGGTATACTTGAGTGAGTGACTTGTCTAAAAATGAGAAGAAAAGAATGTCCTGGAGAAACCCGTTTCCTCCATGCCTCTAAGATGAAGGGGAAAGCGTTATCAAACGTGACTGTGCCAGATGGTTTCCCTCGCAGAGTGTGTCTGCCTGCGTCACACAGAAGCCCTGGGGAGAGACGGGCCCTCCCTGTCCACAGAGGAGACCAGTCAGCCCCTGAGAGTGGGCAAGTGACTACAGAGAACCATTAGGTTCACAAAGAAACTTGAAAATAGATTCAGTTAGAGATGCAAATTCAGTTCAGAGTGAGTCTCTTGCAGCCTCGAAGCGTCAGAGATTCCTCCAGGCGGACATGGGAGTGGGGGCACCAAAGGCAGAGCAGATGGCTTGAGGAACAGGAGAGGAACACTTCAGGCTGTTCCAAGAAAGGAAGTCTCAATTAAGGGGGAAAAGCCCCAAGTAGCAGACTTGTTTGCCTTCCATTATTAACCGTATTATTCTTTCACTCCTGAGTTGCTGACAGATCCATCCCCGGCCTTTCAGGTCTGAGAGGAAGAGAACCTTGCCCCTTTTCTTATTTAGGAGCTGCCCCTCGGTCATCTCCCAGGATTTCAAGGAAGGCTAATGTTCCAGATGATAAGTAATTACAGCTCTTGGTTTCCCCCTGTCCTAGTGGCAGCTCCGACGTTAATTGGCCCTGCTGTCTCCGACTCTTTGCCTGAGGCTTTCTATAGCCTCCTACTCCCCCTGCTCCAGTGAGAGGCAAGGGGAATTTTCACAGTCCAGCAAGCTCCGCATATTTAGGTTGTCTTGAGAGGTGGGTTAACCATCAGGCAACAATTGATTTCCAAGCCTCTGCAGCTACTTCAGCTGGTTGAGGAGTGAAAGAGGGCTGGGTGTTCACTAGTATCTGTGACACTTGCAAGGGACTCAAGGAGGCCCATATGAAAGCCTCAGGCCCCAGTGAGGGGAATTATTCTGCACCACAGGAAGTGATTAGGGCAATGTCCCTGGTTCACTGAGGCCCCAGTTAAGACCAAAGGAGCATCATATTTGTTCTAAGATATTAATAGTATTACTTGAAAAGAGAAGTCCTGAAAGCTTGGAAAACAATATTTTCAAGATACTTTATATTGAAATGTAAGTCAGAGAAGGAGAAATATCCTTACATGCAGAATCTAAAAATTTATAATACAAATGAACCTATTTACAAAACAGAAACAGACTCATAGACTTAGAGAACAAACAAGATTGCCAGGGGGAAAGGGTAGTTATGGAGTTTGGGATGGACATGTACACACTGCTATATTTAAAATGGATAACCAACAGGGACCTACTGTATTGCACAGGGAACTCTGCTCAATGTTGGGATGGGATCTCCACTCCTGGATGGGAGGGGAGTTTGGGGGAGAATGGATACATGCATATGTATGGCTGAGTTCCTTTGCTGTTTGCCTGAAACTGTGTGAACACTGTTAATTGCTATACTCCAATATAAAATAAAAAGTAAAAAAAAAAAACACTTTATGTTGGAGAATTTCAAACACATACACACACACATGAAAGAATAATGTTACAACGAAGCTCTGTGTGCTTCTTGGTTAGTCTCAATAATCATTAACATTTTGCCAATCTTCTTCATCTATTTCCCGCTACCCCTTTTTTTTTCTTTGCAATTGTGAGACATCTTATCCTCTCATCCTTAAATCTTCAGGTTATATCTGCAACCGATAGAGTTTACCCCATGACATTGATGCAGGTTGGTTCCCTAGAAAGCAAACTCTGAGATGAGAAGTAGTGGGCAGAAGGCTTGTTAGGAAGTTGCAGGATTAGCATTTGTAGGAAGGAAGGAGAGGGCATGAATTGGGCCATTAGGCACGACCTACGAAGGACTTGGCTGCGCCCATGGAAAGCTGCAAAGCAGAGCACTTCTTAACTGGCCAGAGTCTGGCGGAAGGCTGGACGTTTATATTCCCATAATTCTCCCATGTTGACCAGGCTGTTTGTGGAAAGCAGGTATAACCTTGGAGTAGGTGTCTCTCTTCAGTCTTTGGCAATTTGAAGGCAGTTTCTGGGTGAAGAATAGGTGCTGTTAGCTGGCTGTACCCCCAAAAGCACAGGGGATGGTCTGTAATTTCTGAAGGGGGGTGAGGATGGCTCATCCCAGGACCCACCAAGACACTGATACCCCTAACAAACTGACCAGTAACTGTTCACTGTTATCTAGTATTATCTAAGCAACGTCCGCAAAGGGAAGAAGAGTTATGTTAAATTTAAAGATTCCTTTAAAATGGTTCCCCTGGAGAAGGAAATGGCAACCCACTTCAGTACTTTTGCCTGGAGAATGCCGTGGACAGAGGAGCCTGGCAGCTACAGTCTATGTGGTCGCAAGAATTGGACACAACTGAGCGACAACTAGACTAGAGCTTATGAGTTTTAAATGTGCGAACAGACACCATGACTCTCCTATGAGGGTTCTTAAACATGCAATATTTCCAAAATTTCTTTTGGCACCTAACAATTTTTGGTTTGCTTTCATTATTAGTATTTGGAACCTATCTCAAAAAACAATGCCCTGGAAATTTTAATAAACAGAGAAGTAGCACTTTCTATTTTACAGTGTTGGAGAATAGTTAAGCCCAAGACAATCTTGCATGGGGAAGAAGCTGACTGTTTGGGGTGAAACCACAGTAAGAATGACAGGAGTAAAGGCAACCTGATGCTGCAATCTCTACTATGACAGCCACACATTACATGAACATCCAGAGATACTTGCAGTTAGAACAGGATGTATGCCAAAAATACTGCACATTTTATCACATCGACAGCCTTTCACTAACAGCTTTTTGATATGGTCAGTTCTGCTCAGCAAAATGGTGGCAGAAAATGTTGTAACTATCGAATCTCTCTGTGGATACTTTTTCATATTGTTGCAAAGCCTCGTTTATAAATGCTACCTCATTCTTAAGAGGCTGGTGTTGGAGACCAAGGAATTAGAAAAAAGTCCAGGGTTTAGTGAAAGTTTCATAAATCGATAGATTCCAGTTGTGCATATAACATGGGTCCAGGCCCTGGAACTGATAAAGGAAATATCAACTCCTAAGGAAGGAATTGCTTCCCTAGGAATTCTTTTAACTTTTTATTTTATATTAGAGTATAGTTGATTAACAATGTTATGTTAGTTTCAAATGTTCAGCATAGTGATTCAGTTATACCTCTATGTTTTTTTTTTTCAATTCTTTTCCCATTTATGTTGTTACATAATATCTAGTAGAGTTCCCTGTGCTATACAGTGGGTTCTAGTTAGTTTTTCATTTTAAACATAGCAGTGTGTACATGTTCATTCCAAGTTCCCTAGCTATCCCTCTCTCTCTCTTTCTACCCTAATAACCATAAGTTCATTTTCTAAGTCTGTGAGTCTCTATCTTGTACATAAGTTCATTTGCATCATTTTCTAGTTTAGATTCCTCATATAAGTAATATCATAGGGTATTTTTCTTTCTGTGTCTGACTTACTTCACTTAGTATGATAATCTCTAGGTCCATCCATGTTTCTGGAAAAGGTATTATTTCATTCCTTTCTATGACTGAGTAGTATTCCATTGTATAGATGTACCACAGCTTATCTGTTCATCTGTTGATGACCATTTAAATTGTTTCTATGTCCTGGCTATTATAAATAGTGCTGCTATGAACATTGGGGGTGCATGAATTTATACCAGAATGATGAAGGGAAAGACGTGGTTAACACAGTGGAACAATACAAATAAACATATATATAATTCCCATTTTGTTGTATAGTTTTATTGATGACTTATTTTTTTAGGACTACTTTTAAGTTCTAGCTCTACTTACTAGAAGTGTGTTTTTGTGCGTTACATTCAGAACTCTAGTTTTCTGATCCGTGAAATGGATGTAACAAGGCCTGCATTCTTGTAGGGTGTTTTAGGGATTAAATGATGTGTTATTTAGGTTAGTGCCTAGGATGAGCTTGATACCAGGTAGATATTCAGTAAATATAATTTTCTTCCCTTTGTATTTTTGTTCAGTTGCTAAGTTGTGTCCAACTCTCTGTGACCCCATGGACTGCAGCATGCCAGGCTTCCCTGTCCTTCACTATCTACCATGGTTTGCTCAAACCCATGTCCATTGAGTTGGTGATGCCATCCAACCATCTCATCCTCTGTCACCCCTTACTCCTCCTGCCCTCAGTCTTTCCCAGCATCAGGGTCTTTTCCAATGAGTTGGCTCTTTGCATCAGGTGGCCAAAGTATTGGAGCTTCAGCTTCAGCATCAGTCCTTCTAATGCATATTCAGTGTTGATTTCCTTTAGTATTGACGGTTCTTTCCTTTATCCCTCATTAAATAATTTCTGTTTAACACAAGAACTTTTCAGTGTCAGAAACATTGAATGAATAGTCTTTCCAATAAAACCTAGAATTTCTTTCCCTCTCCTATCCCATTTCCTGGGAATCCATACAATATGCACTCCTAAAGTTCAGTGCTGTGCATGAATTATATATTCTATATATTGGTAGATGAGTCTCTGAAAGTTTCATATTTTTCTGCTTTATTTCATTCAAAGCCTCTTATTAAATAGTGAATAATAGTAATAGAAGCTATGATTTCCTGGGTGCTGACTATATGCCAGTGATGTGCTTGACAGACAGTAACAACTTTTTGAAATTAATCCTGTTGCTATTCCCATTATATCAATGATAGTTTTGAATCTTTGGTTGAGTTCAGTTCAGTCGCTCAGTCGTGTCCGACTCTCCGCGACCCCATGAATCACAGCATGCCAGGTCTCCCTATCCATCACCAATAATTTGCCCCAAATCATAGAGCTAGTAAATGATGGTACAGGTCTTCAAACCAGAAGTTTCTGATAGCAAAATCTGAGAGATAGAACCTTTGAATGAAAAAAACTTGTGACTTAGACTCATGATCCTAGAGGGCTAAAATCATTTCAGTTCAGTTCAGTTGCTCAGTCGTGTCTGACTCTTTGCAACCCCATGGACTGCAGCACGCCAGGCCTCCCCGTCCATCATCAACTCCCAGAGTTTAGTCAAACTCAGGTCCATTGAGTCGGTGATGCCATCCAACCGTATCATCCTCTGTCGTCTCCTTCTCCTCCTGCCTTCAATCTTTCCCGGCATCACTTGGATGTAGTGAAGAGAGAGTTGGCTACTGGAGACCTGGATTTGAGTCTTATCTAAGTATACTCTAGCCAGACCCCTTGGCCAGAAATACAGCTCAGGTTTGCTTTATCAAATAAATGAAATTTATTGACTTTAATCTTTCTAACTCTGCTTCTGTTGGTCATCCTTTTTCTCATATTGAAGATATTGCCCTAATTCAGGAAATTTGCCAGAAATAGCTTTGGTTTAACTTTCCCTTAAGCTTGTGATCACAGAGAAAGAGGATGTGTTTCCATAAGACCCATCGATTTTGGGTTCCCAAGACATCTGGACAGGACAATGAGGACTCTCATTTGCTTGGTCACGGTCATGGTCCCATAACTCTCTGTTGAGTATAATGGAGGGTAGGTTAAATCCCATTGAAAATACATGGAATGGGACATGAAAGGAAGAGACACTGAGAAGAAAAAAAACACCTCTTTCCCTTAATATTGTGTTACTTAAAACTTGTCTAAGCTTAAGTGTTGGTTTGTACCCTCAGAAGTTCCCTGGGTAAATTTAGATGTTGGGCCCTGGGCACAGAGGCAAGAAGAAATGAAGGAAATAGGCAGCCACTCCAAATTGGCAGGTGACAGGCTTAATAAATAAGGGGACTCATATACAAGGCTTGTACTGGGTGGCCCTGAGATGAGCAGATCTTCACACCCACTACTGGGATTTTAAAGTTTATATAGTCACATATACCATCCAGATGGTCTCAACAACACAAACGCTTTCAAGGATGCATTCTTGAAAATAGCTCCCATGTAGGCAAGGTGGGCAGAGTATAATTACGAAGTTGGGGGAGAGGGTGAGGCCTCCATTTGTCCAGGTACCACTCATGGGTCAGCTAGTGGTCATGTCCTCTCGAGGACCTTCTCCAACCTCATATAAGTCAATTCTCTCTAAATTCCAGGCTTTTCATCTATAAAATAAGAGTGGTATTTTTCTCTGTAAAGTTGTGAGGGAGAAATAAAATAATAGATTAGACGGGAAGCTTTGTAAACTTTACAGGCCTATAGAAACATGACTGCAAACTTGAACCTCTGAAAACCTGCTGTTTCTCTAGAAACCTTTGCTTTGACATATGACTTAGTTTTAGGAGCTTTCTAGCCATTCAATGACAGCAAGTCATGAACCACACTAAACTAATGAAAATGTATATATCACCACTGAGATACATATACTCACAGTCTTTAACCTGAAGAAACATAAAAAATGGGAGCATTTAAAAAATCTGGGATACACTTATTTCTGTCTCATGCCTGCCATATTTGCCACCAATAGTGTAATTTCAGGATTATCTTAAAATGTCTCCGCTAGAAGGCAAAACCTGGGGAACAAGCTGATGGATAAAAATAAACAGAGGGTTTATACAAAAGGAAAATACAAAGCAAGAATACTAAGCTGCGGGACATGTGGGTGAGAACTGAACCATGGGTGGCTTGTGTGCTTGAAGGTAAGTCGGAACTTTGCCAAAGGTATGAACCAAAGAGAGAAAGCAATGCTTTCTTTCGTACACAATTAAAACTTAACATTGCCTTTTATACAATACTCCAGCTAGTCTGAGTGAATCTTTAGTGTTTGACCTCACAATCAAGAAGGAAATCTTGAATTTCTGTAGCAATAGATTCCTCTTCTAAGTGAAGAATTCTGAAACCCAGCTATGAGAAAGCCATCCTCAGAGAATTCCTCAGTTGATGAATTATTCTCCTGGCTTTATACTTCTGAAAGTATATTAAATTCACATAGGAAACTGTATGTATCTTTACACTGTAGCCATTGTTCTTTTGTTGTTATTCAGTCACCAAGTCATGACCGACTCTTTGCAACTACACAGACTTGTAGTATGGCAGGCTTCCCTGTCCTTCTATCTCCTGGAGTTTGCTCAAACTCATGTCCATTGAGTCGGTGATGCCATCTAACCATCTCATCCTCTGTCACCCCCTTCTTCTCCTGCCCTTAATCTTTCCCAGCATCAGGGTTTTTTCCAGTGAGTCAGGTCTTCACATCAGGTGGCCGAAGTATTGAAGCTTCAGCTTCAGCCTCAGTCGTTCTAATAAATATTCAGGGTTGATTTCCTCTAGGATTTACTAGTTTGATTTCCTTGCTATCCAAGGAACTCTCAAGAGTCTTCTCCAGGACCATAGTTTGAAAGCATCAGTTTTTCGTGCTCAGCCTTCTTTATGTCCAACTCTCACATCTGTGCATGACTACTAGGAAAACCATAGCTTTGACTATGTGGACCTTTTTGGGCACCTAGAATTTTCTAGGTCCTTTTAATGTTAATGGAAAGAGTGAAAATTGAATAAGAAAAAAAATGACCAAGTACTGGGGATAAGGAGACCTACATTCTAATGCTCATTCAGTCAATATTCATTCAAAGAATAAGTATTTGACCATCAGGCTCCATCCTGAGTGCCAGGGATGCTGCTGCTGCTGCTGCTAAGTCACTTCAGTCATGTCCGACTCTGTGAGACCCCATAGGCGGCAGCCCACCAGGCTCCTCTGTCCCCGGGATTCTCCAGGCAAGAATACTGGAGTAGGTTGCCATTTCCTTCTCCAATGTGTGAAAGTGAAAAGAGAAAGTGAAGTTGCTCAGTCGTGCCCGACTCTTAGCAACCCCATGGACTGCGGCCTACCAGCTCCTCTGTCCATGGGATTTTCCAGGCAAGAGTACTGGAGTGGGTTGCCATTGCCTTCTCCGGAGTGTCAGGGATACTTTTGAACCAAATATCATTTTTGCCTTCAAGAAGCCATGCTTATGTGAGGGAGATACATAATAAAGATAATATCACATAAGTGGCAATTATATGATGAAAAAGCAGATAGAGTAAAGAGATTAAAAGGGGTACTGAGTACTCCTTTAGGGGGTGATCAAAGAAGAGATGTCTAAGGGGTTAGTAACTGAAATAAATCTTGAAGAAACTGAGAGAAAAAAACTTGAGAATTTGTTGGAAGGATGTTTTCAGAAGCAAGGCTAGTGTGTGCAAAGGCTCTGAGGCAGGAGTGTATTTGGCTTATTTGAAGAACCAAATAGAAGCCAGAATGGTTAGACAGAATTAATCTAGGACACTAGGAATGATAGATAAGAAATAAATTGGAGAGCAAGCTAGAGGCTCTATTACATGGGGCACTATAGGCCTTGGTAAAATTTTCTTTTCATTGCTGTGTAATGAAAAACCATTGGGGAAGCTTAAACAGAGGAATGACACAATGTGGGTAGCTGTTATATGGACCACAGATAGTGAAGAGTAAAGTTAGAACAGGGAAATCAGCAGATGGCTGTTACAATAATTTAGATTGTGTACCGTTGTGGTGAGAAACGGTTTTACTTGGTATATTTGATGTGGGTAGGGCCAAAGGATTGATCCAGTTTGTGTGAGTGTGTTGTGGAACTATAGTCATATGTGTGACTTTGGGAGTTGATAAAATATAGTGGACATTATTTTAAAAGTTTTCAAACATAGACTAAAGTGAATAATATGTGAATTGTGAATCCACCACTCAGATTTGGCATTTATTAAGATTTTACCTTTTGCCTATTTCTTTCCAACTCTCTTTTTTTCTCTTTCAGGGCTGAAATAAACCCTGGACATTGTATCATTTTACCCCTTAATATTTTAGTATGCATCTTCAACAAATAAGAACTTAAAAAGCCCATAATATCATATATGCTGCTGCTGCTAAGTCGCTTCAGTCGTGTCCGACTCTGTGCGACCCCATAGACGGCAGCCCACCAGGCTCCCCCGTCCCTGGGATTCTCCAGGCAAGAACACTGGAGTGGGTTGCCATTTCCTTCTCCAATGCATGAAAGTGAAAAGTGAAAGTGAAGTCGCTCAGTCGTGTCTGACTAGTAGCGACCCCATGAACTGCAGCCCACCAGGCTCCTCTGTCCATGCGATTTTCTAGGCAAGAGTACTGGAGTGGCTTGCCATTGCCTTCTCTGAATATCATATATAAAACCCCCCATAATATTAACTTATCACAGTTAATTATTTATTGCCATCTAAAATCAATGTGTGTTCAAGTTTCCCTAAAGTCTAAAAAAATGTATTTTTACAGTTGGTTTAATTAAATTACGTTCCAAAGAAGGTCCACCTATTGCAATTTGTCTCATAAATCTCTTTAATTTATAATCACCTATACCCTCCCACCATGAGGAACACTGGGTTGGAAGAAGCACAAGCTGGAATCAAGATTGCCGGGAGAAATATCAATAACCTCAGATATGCAGATGACACCACCCTTATGGTAGAAAGTGAAGAGAAACTAAAAAGCCTCTTGATGAAAGTGAAAGAGGAGAGTGAAAAAGTTGGCTTGAAGCTCAACATTCAGAAAACTAAGATCATGGCATCTGGTCCCATCACTTCATGGAAAATAGATGGGGAAACAGTGGAAACAGTGTCAGACTTTAATTCTGGGGGCTCCAAAATCACTGCGGATACTGATTGCAGCCATGAAATTAAAAGACGCTTACTCCTTGGGAGGAAAGTTATGACCAACCTAGACAGAATATTAAAAAGCAGAGACGTTACTTTGCCAACAAAGGTCCGTCTAGTCAAGGCTATGGTTTTTCCCGTGGTCATGTATGGATGTGAGAGTTGGACTGTGAAGAAAGCTGATGGCCGAAGAATTGATGCTTTTGAACTGTGGTGCTGGAGAAGACTCTTGAGAGTCCCTTGGACTGCAAGGAGATCCAACCAGTCCATTCTAAAGGAGATCAATCCTGGGTGTTCACTGGAAGGACTGATGTTGAAGCTGAAACTTCAATACTTTGGCCACCTCATGCGACGAGTTGACTCACTGGAAAAGAGTCTGATGCTGGGAGGCATTGGGGGCAGGAGGAGAAGGGGATGACAGAGAATGAGATGGCTGGATGGCATCACCGACTCAATGGACATGAGTCTGAGTGAACTCCGGGAGTTGGTGATGGACAGGGAGGCCTGGCGTGCTGTGATCCATGGGGATGCAAAGAGTCGGACACGACTGAGCGACTGAACTGAGCTGAACTGAACTGATACCCTCCCACACATTTATTTATTTATAATTTTTTGGTTTTATCTTTTTAATATGGCTATTTTTTACAAAAATATTTTTAGTTTTACAGGAAGATTGAGAGGAAGGTACAGAGATTTCTTGTAAACCCGTGCTCCTATACATGCATTCAGTTCAGTTCAGTTCAGTCGCTCAGTCGTGTGCGACTCTTTGCGACCACATGAATCACAGCACGCCAGGCCTCCCTGTCCATCACCAACTCCCGGAGTTCCCTTCCCTATTATTGACATCACCCACAAGATGGATACGTTTGTTATAACCGATGAATTTACATTGACACATCATAGTCACTCAAGGTCATAGTTTACCTTGCAGTTCATTCTTGGCATTGTACCCATTCTGTGGATTTGGACAAATATGTAATGACATGCATTACATTCTGTGACATTATGATGTCACACAGAATATTTTCATTATCCTAAACATCCCCTGTGATCTTCCTTTTCATCCCCTCTGCCCTTTCCCAACTTCTCACAACTGCCATCTTTTTACTATCTCCATAGTTTGCTTTTCCCAGAATGTCATATGCTGGAATCATATAGTTTGTAGCTTTTTCAGATTGGCTCCTTTCTGTTAGTAATATGCACTTAAAGTTCTTCCATGTCTTTTCATGCCTTGAATGCTTCTTTAATTTTAGTTCTGAATAATATTTCATTGTCTGGATGTATCACAGCTTATTTATCCATTTACCTAATGAAGGATATCTTGGTTTCTTCCAAGTTTTGGCAGTTGTGAATCAAGCTGCTAGAAATATCCACGTGCAGGTTTTTGTGTGGATATACATTTTCAGCTGCTGATCATACGGTAAGAATGTGTCTCGTTTTGCAAGAAACTACCTGTCTTCTAGAGTGGCTGTATCATTGTGATTCCCCATTAGTGGTAAATGAGAATTCCTGTTGCTCTATGCTCACTGGTATCTGGTATTGTCAGTATTCTAGATTTGGGCCATGCTTTTGTTTTTCTCTGCTATTTTTTGGTTGGAAATCCTGAGTTCTTTGCCCTTTTTGAATTTCTCACGTACTAGATTTGGCTGATAACACCGTAAGCCATTGAAAAATATTATTTATCCTTCTAATTTACTGTAAAACTGTTAGCTAGATCTGGAGGCTTGATCCTCTCTATATATGGCCATATATATATGGCTTCCATGTGGCACAGTGGTAAAGAATCCACCTGCCAATGCAGGAGACACAGGTTTGATCCCTGGGTCGGGAAGATCCCCTGGAGGAGGAAATGGCAACCCACTCCAGTATTCTTGAGACAGAGTTGTCTGGCAGGCTACAGTCCATAGGGTCACAAAGAGTCAGACACGACTGAGCATGCCTATGTGTGTGTGAGGCAGGGACAGAGACAGAATAATTTATAGTTGGCACCATGTGCTGGTGTATCATTGCATCGTCAACTTAGATAAAGAGGTAAACTAAGGCAAGTCTGAATTACCAGAAATTAAGTTTATTCAGGAATAAGAGAGGAACTGCAATTCACGACAGGAGAACTGTATCAAAGCCCAGGTGAGTCTGTTTAGTTTTGGGGCGAGCTTCTTTATGGAAAGTGATAGTTGCTCAGTCGTGTCTGACTCTTTGCGACCCCATTACAGTCCATGGAATTCTCCAGGCCAGAATACTGGAGTGGGTAGCCTTTTCCTTCTCCAGGGGATCTTCCAAACCCAGGGATTGAACCCAGGTTTCCCTCACTGCAGGAGGATTCTTTACCAGCTGAGCCACAAGGGAAGCCCAGGAATACTGGAGTGGGTAGCCTGTTCCTTCTCCAGCGGATCTTCCCGGCCCAGGAATGGAGCCGGGGTCTCCTGCACTGCAGGTGGATTCTTTGTCAACTGAGCGATCAGGGAAGCCTGTTTTTATGGAAGGAGAGCCCTGTCTCTTCAAAGATATCCAAACCCTCATCCTGGAACCTGGGAATTTGTTACCAATGGGGCAAAAGGGACTTTGTATCATAGATGTAATTTTACCGACCTTCAGATGGAAAAGAGAAGCTAGGGTTCCCCAGGTGGATTATATCAAGACACATGAGCCTTTAATGGTCAGTGCTTTCCCAGCAGAACGAAGAAGCAGAGGAGAACGGCAGTAGGAGCCGACTCGGACAGCAGCAAGTTTGACCAAAATCCACTGAGCTGTGGTTGGCAGTGAGACAAGGGGTCCTGAGTGAGGCCTCCAAGAGCTCAGGGTGGTACCCAACTGCCAGCCAGCAGGAAACCTGACTTCAGGCCTTCCACTCCAGGAAACTTTATTCGGCCAGCAGCCGGAGGGAACTTGCGAGCAAATTCTTCCAGGGCCTTCTGACTACAACCCAGGCTGGCTGAAGCCTCAAATATGGCCTAAAACCTGCAGCAGAGACCAGTCAAGCTGACCCGGACTCTTCACCTACAGAATGGTGAGATACATCTATATATTTTTTTAAGCTGCTAATTTTGTGTTATTTGGTACAACAGCAGTAGATGACTCTTCAAGTGGACGCAGGTGTTGTGAGCCTAGTGTCTCAAGTTCTCCATGAATTTTTCACCTAGTTTCAGCAGCTGTTGATAATTGTTACTTAGAGCTGTTGTCCTTAATAGTTACTGGATGATGATTTTTAAAATTCTATCAGTCCTCTGCATTTATTAGCTGGAATTCTCTAAAGGAGAACCTTTCTTTATAAATAATTTAGATTCCCTGAAAAAAGATTTTCTATGAAAAAAGGATCAATGTCTTGTATTTTTTTCTTTATTAGTTTTCTGAATACTGAGATGATGGTTTTACTATAATTTGAAGTGACCAATTCATTGTTTCGTTTTTTATTTTGTTTTGTTATGAATTTTTGGAGTGTTACATATTGGTGTGTTTCGACTGCATAGTGTTGTTAGTTTCTTTTTAATGTTCAAATGGTCCCCTTTTGGCCAATGGAAGTACTTTCAAGTTCAATCCTGTGTCTTTTTGTAAAGGCCTCATCATTTGGGATAGCATTCTTTCTGACATTACAAATTCTCCTTTATCTTGTTTATCTTATACATTTTATGCCCCAGACCATGCATTGTCTGTTTCCCCAACAGCCCTTTATTTGTTTGTGTTTAGAATCTACAAGCTTGGCGCTTAGGGGTACTTTTGTTATTGCTTTAAGGCCATCTTGGAAGACAGGGCGTGTTGTTTAGAAAATTATAAGTTGGTATTTGATTTCCAAATCAAAGCTTACAATATATGGTTTTTACTTTTATTTTTATACTTGAATCTCTGCTAAAAATTTTAGGTTCTGACACTTTTTTGCTCTCTTACCTTACAGTGTAAATGTTATTATACCTACTAATAAGATTGCTGCATCTGGTTTGATTTCTCTGCAGGTTGTTGTGGTTGTTAGAATTTATCCCATTGGGCAAATATAGTGAAAATACTGTACTTTAAAGTATCAAAGTAGGGCACAGGAAGATGGCGGAGGAATAGGACGGGGCGACCACTTTCTCCCTGACAAAATCAGCAAAAGAACATTTGAATGCTGAGTAAATCCCACAAAACACCTTCTGAATACCAGCAGAGGACATCAGGCACCCAGAAAAGCAGCCCATAGTCTTCGAAAGGAGGTAGGAAATAGTATAAAAGATAAAAAGAGAGACAAAAGAGGGAGGGACGGAGCTCCGTCCTGGGAAGGGAGGCTTAAAAAAAAAAAAAAAGTTTCCAAACACCTGGAAACACTGGCTAGTGGAACCTCAGAGGGCCACATAACTGGGAGACAAAAGACATAAATAATTAAAACCCACAGACTAAGTGCCCAGAGGAAACTCTCAGCGGAGAAGTGGCGCAGATGCCCGCACCCTCCACTAGCAGGCGGGGGCTGGGCAGGGAGGCGCAGGTGGCGGCGCTTAGAGGGAGAACCGGGCTTGAACGCCCCAGGGCAAACTGAGGGCGCGAACCTAAGATAGCGAAGCAGATGCTGCAGCTAAAAGGCGAAAAGGCTGTGAAAAGCCCCAACCTAAGACTCCGCCAGCCCCGCTAACAGAACAAAGGACTGAGCAGAGCGAGCCGGCTGTGGGCGGCCCATCCCCCAGCCGCCGCCAGGACAGGCAGGGAGGGCGGCCAGCACCAGAAGGGGCAGCCGCAGCCCCGGAGAGGCTTCCCATACCAAGCTGCAGGCAGGTTTCCTTGCTAACCAAGACTTCTTGGGTTCGGGTGGTCAATATCCGCCTGAGAAATTGTGCCAGTTGTACACCCAGAAAACCAATCAGCAGGGACCGGGAAGGCGATAAGTCGCAGCGACCGTGCTCACCAAACGCCTGGTCACCTGAGCTGCTTGGACCCGGGAAGTCACAAAACGCAGGCCCAGCCAAGTCTGCACCTTTGTGGAGTACCCGAGGACCTGAACCTGAGCCGCTCAGACCTGGGAAGTGCATGCAACCCAGCGCCGGCTGCGGACAGCTCCCAGCAGAGCAACCTAGAGCCTAAGCAGCATAAACAGGGAAAGCACACACCTCGAGCAGGAGCATTCCCAGTGTAGCAGAGACACTGCGAGCACTCCCCACAGACACCAGGGATATTTGTTAGCTGCATTCCTCCCTCCCCACAGCAGGACTGAACAGGTGAGCTGGGGAAAAAAAAAATAGTGTCCACCACCGCATCCTGGTGTCAGGACGGGAATTAGACACTGAAGAGACCAGAAAACAGAAGAGCTTTTTCAACAGAAGGAACTGCCTTGGAAGTAACAGAGGGAGAAGCCTTGAGCCTACTGCAAAAATAAGACTTAAAACCAGAGGCAGAGGCTTAAGGCCAAATCCTGAGAACACCAGAGATCTCCTGTTCCAGAGAACATTAATTGATAGGTACTCATTAAAGGCGTCCATACATACACTGAAACCAGGCACCACCCAAGGGTCAACGAGTTTCAGTGAAAGACATACTACGCAAACTTCCCAGCAACACAGGAGAATAGCACTGAGCTTCAATATACAGGCTGCCCAAAGCCACTCCAAACCCACTGACATCTCAAACTCATTAATGGACACTTCATTGCACTCCAGAGAGAAGAAATCGAGCTCCACCCACCAGAACATCGACTCAAGCTTCCCTAACCAGGGAACCTTGACAAGTCACCCATCCAACCCCACACACAACGAGGTAACTACATAATAAAGAGAACTCCACAAACTGCCAGAAGACGGAAAGGCCACCCCAAACACAGCAATATAAGCAAGATGAGGAGGCAGAGAAATACCCAGCAAGTAAAGGAACAAGATAAATGCCCACCAACACAAACAAAAGAGGAAGATATAGGGAACCTACCCGATGAAGAATTTCGAATTTTAATTGTGAAAATGATTCAAAATCTGGAAAGCAAAATGGAGTTACAGATAAATAAACTGGAGAAAAGGATTGAGAAGATGCAAAAAATGTTTCATAAGGAATTAGAGGAAATAAAAAAGAATCAATATACAATGAATAATGCAATAGATGAGATCAGAAACACTCTCGAGGGAACAAACAGTAGAATAACGGAGGCAGAAGACAGGATAAGTAAGCTAGAAGATAGAATTGTAGAAATAAATGAAACAGAGGAAAAAAGAAAAACGAATTAAAAGAAATGATGACAATATTAGAGACCTATGGGACAATATTAAATGCCCCAACATTCAAATCATAGGAGTCCCAGAAGAAGAAGACAAAAAGAAAGACCATGAGAGAATACTTGAGGAGATAATAGTTGAAAATTTTCCTAAAATGGGGAAGGAAATAATCACCCAAGTCCAAGAAACACAGAGAGTCCCCAACAGGATAAACCCAAGGCGAAATACTCCAAGACACATATTAATCAAATTAACAAAGATCAAACACAAAGAACAAATATTAAAAGCAGCAAGGGAAAAACAACAAATAACACACAAGGGGATTCCCATAAGGATAACAGCTGATCTTTCAATAAAAACTCTTCAGGCCAGGAGGGAATGGCAAGACATACTTAAAGTGATGAAAGAAAATAACCTACAGCCCAGATTACTATACCCAGCAAGGATGTCATTCAAATATGAAGGAGAAATCAAAACCTTTACAGACAAGCAAAAGCTGAGAGAATTCAGCATCACCAAACCAGCTCTCCAACAAATACTAAAGGACCTTCTCTAGACAGGAAACACAGAAAGGGTATATAAACTCGAACCCAAAACAATAAAGAAAATGGCAACGGGATCATACTTATCAATAATCACCTTAAACATAAATGGGTTGAATGCCCCAACCAAAAGACAAAGGCTGGCTGAATGGATACAAAAATAAGACCCCCATATATGTTGTCTACAAGAGACCCACCTCAAAACGAGGGACACATACAGACTGAAAGTGAAGGGCTGAAAAAAGATATTCCACGCAAATAGAGACCAAAAGAAAGCAGGAGTAGCAATACTCATATCAGATAAAATAGACTTTAAAACAAAGGCTGTGAAAAGAGACAAAGAAGGAAACTGCATAATGATCAAAGGATCAATCCAAGAAGAAGATATAACAATTATAAATATTTATGCACCCAACATAGGAGCACCGCAATATGTAAGACAATCACTAACAAGTATGAAAGGGGAAATTAACAACAATGCAATAACAGTGGGAGACTTTAATACCCCACTCACACCTATGGATAGATCAACTAAACAGAAAATTAACAAGGAAACACAAACTTTAAATGATACAATAGACCAGTTAGACCTAATAGATCTCTATAGGACATTTCACCCCAAACAATGAATTTCACCTTTTTTTCAAGTGCACACGGAACCTTTTCAAGGATAGATCACATCCTGGGCCATAAATCTAGCCTTGGTAAATTCAAAAAAATTGAAATCATTCCAAGCATATTTTCTGACACAATGCAGTAAGATTAGATCTCAATTACAGGAGAAAAACTATTAAAAATACCAAGATATGGAGGCTGAACAACACACTACTGAATAATGAACAAATCATAGAAGAAATCAAAAGAGAAATCAAAATATGCATAGAAATGAATGAAAATGAAAACACAACAACCCAAAACCTCTGGGACACTGTAAAAGCAGTGCTAAGGGGGAAGTTCATAGCAATACAGGCACACCTCAAGAAACAAGAAAAAAGTCAACTAAATAACCTAACTCTATATCTAAAGAAACTAGAAAAGGAAGAAATGAAGAACCCCAGGGTTAGTAGAAGGAAAGAAATCGTAAAAATTAGGGCAGAGATAAATGCAAAAGGAACAAAAGAGACCATAGCAAAAATCAACAAAGCCAAAAGCTGGTTCTCTGAGAAGGTAAATAAAATTGACAAACCACTAGCCAGACTCATCAAGAAACAAAGGGAGAAGAACCAAATCAATAAAATTAGAAATGAAAATGGAGAGATCACAACCGACAACACAGAAATACAAAGGTTTATTAGAGAATACTATCAGCAATTATATGGCAATAAAATGAATAACTTGGAAGAAATGGACAAATTCCTAGAAAAGTACACCTTGCCAAAACTGAACCAGGAAGAAATAGAAAATCTGAACAGACCCATCACAAGCACGGAACTAGAGGATGTAATCAGAAATCTTCCAGCAAACAAAAGCCCAGGTCCAGACAGCTTCACAGCTGAATTCTACCAAAAATTTAGAGAAGAGCTAACACTATTCTACTCAAACTCTTCCAGAAAATTGCTGAGGAAGGGAAACTTCCAAACTCATTCTATGAGGCCACCATCACACTAATCCCAAAATCTGGTAAAGACCCCACAAAAAAAGAAAACTACAGGCCAATATCACTGATGAACATAGATGCAAAAATCCTTAACAAAATTCTAGCAATCAGAATCCAACAACACATTAAGAAGATTATACATCATGACCAAGTGGGCTTTATCCCAGGAATGCAAGGATTCTTCAATATTCACAAATCAATCAATGTAATACACCACATTAACAAATTGAAAAATTCAAAATCATATGATTATCTCAATAGATGCAGAGTAAGCCTTCGACAAAATTCAACATCCATTTATGATGAAAACCCTCCAGAAAGTGGGAATAGAAGGGACATATCTCAACATAATAAAAGCTATATATGACAAACCCACAGCAAACATTATCCTCAATGGTGAAAAATTGAAAGCATTTCCCCTAAAGTCAGGAACAAGACAAGGGTGCCCACTCTCACCAGTACTATTCAACATAGTTCTGGAAGTTTTGGCCACAGCAATCAGAGCAGAAAAAGACATAAAAGGAATACAAATTGGAAAAGAAGAAGTAAAACTTTCACTGTTCGCTGATGACATGATCCTCTACACAGAAAACCCTAAAGACTCTACCAGAAAACTACTAGAGCTAATCAGTGAATAGAGTAAAGTTGAAGGATATAAAATCAACACACAGAAATCCCTTGCATTCCTATACACTAATAATGAGAAAATAGAAAGAGAAATTAAGGAAACTATTCCATTCACTGTTGCAACGAAAAGAATTAAATACTTAGGAATATATCTACCTAAGGAAACAAAAGACTTGTACATAGAAAACTATAAAACACTAGTGAAAGTAATCAAAGAGGACACTAATAGATGGAGAAATATACTGTGTTCGTGGTTTGGAAGAATAAACATTATAAAAATGAGTATACTACCCAAAGTAATTTATACATTCAATGCAATCCCTATCAAGCTACCAACGATATTTTTCACAGAACTAGAACAAATAATCTCACAATTTGTATGGAAATACAAAAAACCTCGAATAGCCAAAGCAATCTTGAAGAAGAAGAATGGAACTGGAGGAATTAACCTGCCGGATTTCAGGCTCTACTACAAAGCCACAGTCATCAAAACAGTATGGTACTAGCATAAAGACAGAAATATAGACCAATGGAACAAAGTAGAAAGCCCAGAGATAAGTCCAGGCACCTATGGACACCTTATCTTTGACAAAGGAGGCAAGAATATAAAATGGAGAAAAGACAGTCTCTTTAACAAGTGGTGCTGGGAAAACTTGTCAGCCACTTGTAAAAGAATGAAACTAGAACACTTCCTAACACCATACACCAAAATAAACTCAAAATGGATTAAAGAACTAAATGTAAGACCAGATTCTATAAAACTCCTAGAGGAGAATGTAGGCAAAACACTCTCCGACATAAATCACAGCAGGATCCTCCATGACCCACCTTCCAGAATATTGGAAATAAAAGAAAAAATAAGCAAATGGGACCTAGTTAAAATCAAAAGCTTCTGCACAGCAAAGGAAACTATAAGCAAGGTGAAAAGACAGCTTTCAGAATGGGAGAAAATAATAGCAAATGAAGCAACTGATAAAGGATTAATCTCCAAAATATACAAGCAGCTCCTGCAGCTCAATTCCAGAAAAATAAATGACCTAATAAAAAAATGGGCCAAAGAAATAAACAGACATTTCTCTGAAGAAGACATAAAGATGGCTAACAAACACATGAAAAAATGCTCAACATCCCTCATAATCAGAGAAATGCAAATCAAAACCACAATGAGATACCATTTCACACCAGTCAGAATGGCTGCTATCCAAAAGTCTACAGCAATAAATGCTGGAGAGGGTGTGGAGAAAAGGGAACCCTCTTACACTGTTGGTGGGAATGCAAACTAGTACAGCCACTATGGAGAACAGTGTGGAGATTCCTCAAAAAACTGGAAATAGACCTGCCATATGGTCTAGCAATCGCACTCCTGGGCATACACACCGAGGAAACCAGAATTGAAAGAGACACATGTATTCCAGTGTTCATCCCAGCACTGTTTATAATAGCCAGGACATGGAAGCAACCTAGATGTCCATCTGCAGATGAATGGATAAGAAAGCTTTGGTACATATACACAATGGTGTATTTTTCAGCCATCAAAAAGAATGCATTTGAAACAGTTCTAATGAGGTGGATGTAATTGGAGCCTATTAAACAGAGTGAAGTAAGCCAGAAAGAAAAACATCAATACAGGATACTAACGCATATATATGGAATTTAGAAAGATGGTAACCTTAACCCTGTATACGAGACTACAAAAGAGACATAGGTGTATAGAACAATTTTTGGGACTCTGTGGGAGAGTGTGAAGGTGGGATCATTTGGGAGAATGGCATTGTAGCATGTATATTTTCATATGTAAAATGAATCACCAGTCCAGGTTCTACGCATGATACAGGATGCTTGGGGCTGGTGCACGGGGATGACCTGGAAGGAGGATGTGGGGAAAAGGGAGGTGGGAGGTGGGGTTCAAGAAAGGGAACACATGTACACCCGGGGCGGATTCGTGTCAATGTATGGCGAAACCAACCAATATATTAATGTAAGGTAATTTACCTCCAATAAAATAAAAAAAAAATAAAGTATCAAAGTATTCTTCACTGAATGGTTATGTGGTTATGCCACCAATTTCCTATTCATTAAAAAAAAATTTAGGTTGTGGGTATTTTTAAAAATTTTGCTTGAATGTCTAATTATCTGTAATTTTATATTAAAAAATATAATGAAGCCAGGGGCATTCTGGGAGTTCTAGCTTCTTGTCTCCTTTCCTGCTTTTGCCTTCTTTTCTCTGTAGGTAGACTTCTGAGTAGTTCTTTGTTTTAAATCCATCAGTTTTTAATTCAGAAAAATATGATTAAATACATGTATTTGCATGTATACATATAATCTATACATATAATCACAATGTATATACATATAATCACAGTTTCCCTTACCTACATAAAAATAAGCCTTTTTTAGAACACCATTTACCTTGCTTTTTTTTAAACTTAACCTATCCTGGAGATCACTTCATGGCAGTATAGAGAGGTTTTTCTCATTCTTTTTTCGTAGGTTTGCTCAGCCTTCCCCCTTTTGTTGGACCCTTGATTTGTTTCCAGACTTTTGTTATTATAAATAATGCTGTGATGGGTCCTGTGTGTTCCCCTTATTTACTTGGGTATACTCAGTATATATTTATAGAAATGGGATTGCTGGGCCAAAGTGTAAATGTACCCTTTTCAATGAAAAAGAAATCATAGCTACTTTTGATTATAACAGTTGAAAGTAGAACTGAAAAAGTATTATTTTGGCTCATTTCCCCAAATTCCCCTTCATAGAAGTCATGCGTTTTGCAGTCCACGAGTGTTATTAAGAGTTTGCCAGCTCTTCATGGAGATCCTTGTAATTATTGCCTCAGAACCATTCACACTCTGAGTGCTGATTCTTCGTGTGTGAATTATGGGTAACAATTCCTTTCTTGAACAGGAGGATAAAATCTAAGAAGTACACAATAAAAGTGCCTGATATAGAGCAAGTGTTCAATAGATGTAAGCTTGCTTTCCTCCCTTCTTTCTTGGGCACATCATTCCAGTAGTTCATTTAATAAATGTGCTAGAATCTTGCAGGAACTAAAGATTAGTAATAAACAGACTAATAAGCTCTTCTTCAGAGAAACTACAAGAGACAGAATTTGGTAAGCAGATAAAAAAAGGTGCATTCCAGCAGTGCTTTGATGTAGAAACACAAAGAAAGTAATGAGAGAGGGCGAGGGCTGAGGTTGTCAGGCAATTTTGTACCTCAATCTTCTCCTTTTTAAGAAAATGCACACTGTTTGTGTCACAATGATACTTGGAAACTGAAATGAATTTCTGGGTATTTAAGTGTTTTTAAAAAGTTGTTTAACACTTTTTTATTCTTGAGGAAAGGAACAAAAAGAAAGATGCTTTGTCGGTTTCCTAGGGCTGTCATGGCCAAGTGCCACAAACCAGGTGGCTTGAAACAACGTAAGTGTATTTTCTTTCAGTTCTGGAGGCTAGAACTCTGAAATCAAGGTGGCAGCAGGGCCATGCTCTTTTGAAACCTGGAGAGGAATCCTCCCTTGCCTCTTCCCTGCTGCATGTGGCTGGTGGGCAGCTTTGGCATTCATTGCTTGCAGCTGCATTGCTCTAATCTCTGCCTTCATTGTTAATAGCCTTTTCCCTGGGCGTCTTTGTGTCTTCACATGTTTTCTGGTGTTGACATGCTTTATAGTATTGATGGGGCTTCCCTGGTGGCTCAGTGATAAGGAATCCGCCTGCCAGTGCAGAGGATATGAATTTGATCCCTGGGTTGAAAGATCCCTTGGAGAAAGAAATGGCAACCCATTCCAATATTCTTACCTGGAGAACACCATGGACAGAGGAGTGTGGTAGGCTACAGTCCATGGGTCATAAAGAGTTGGACATAACTGAACAACTAAACAACAGCAACAATGTATTGATGGCTTGGGGCCATCTGACTCCAGTATGACCTTACCTTAAATAATACTTCTCAGTGTATTTGCAAAAAAGGTCATGTAGCAAGGTGCTGGTGATTTGTAGTTTAATATGTATTTTTTGGGGGTGGGTGGGGAGTGCACAATTCAACCCATAACAGATGCTAATATGCAAAATTCAGCACTCAAAATAAGCTCCAAATGTCTCCTGGCAAAGTAACAGGTACATAGATGAAAGGAGTGGGAGGAAATTCTGACTCTTTGTAAGAGTTATGAGTGAGGAGCTTCCCAACAGAACTACTATTACTGTGTTATTTCAGTGCCCAAGTGACTGGCCATTTACCTGATTCTTCTTCCTTCAGAACCAGATCTTTAAATTGGCCTGTGTTTCTTTTTTCCGACACAGACCTGAGATTTTTAGGGAATTAGTTGGTGGTTCTTGTGAACATATCAGCAGATAAAACCCAAACAATTAAAATTTGCTTGCTCTCTCTTCTTAAAGTAAAAAAAGTATAGTTGGTTTTTGGTTATAACATTAGTAAGGCAGAGCAGAAAAATATAAAGAGACCACCAAACACTTGGGATAGAGTTGAATACTGTTAACACTTTGAAGATGCTTCAGTACCTGCCTTGTATGTCAGTGTGTGCCTCTGTGTTACTGTGTGTGTGTGTGTATTTTGTATCAATTAAGAACGTATCTGTCTGAAAGTAATAGAAAGCCAAATAAGGTGGATTTAATAAACAATAGTTTACTTGTCTCACACTTAAAAAACTCTTATTGTTGTTCAGTCACCCAATCCTGTCTCTAGAGGTAGGTAATTTCTGAAGTTGGATCAGGGATTCAGTGGTGTCAGACTGAAACTCAGCTATTCTCTTATATATTTATAGCATATTCTCTTATTCCTTTCCATTATGGTCTCACAATGGCTGCCACAGATCTTGCTATTACTGGCAATCCAGAAAAGTAGAGAAAGAAAACTGTCATCCCTCCTCTTTTGTTAGGAAAGCAATAGCTTTACCTGAAACCATCCTGTGCCTCTCTCCCACCTTTAGCCATTAGAGTCACCCGTGTCATTGTTGGTGAAGAATCACATGACTTTTTCTTGTTGTATGGGACACTGAGAATGTGAGAAGCAGGATTGCTTAGACCTGGGGTTGGCCAACTATGCTTCATGGGCCAATTCTGCCTGTTTTTGTAAATAAAGTTTTATTGGCACAAAGCCACACCCATTCATTTTACCTGTTTTCTATGGCTACACATAGGAACATCACAGCAACACAATTGAGTACTTGTGACAGCAACCACATGGCTCAAAATTCTGATACCATTTATCATCTGGTCCTGGACAGAAAAGCTTACCAACACCTAGGTTAGATAAAGTAATAATCCATGAACCAAGGCTGGAAACATGTTTTTCTAAATAAAAATGGGTTGTATTAGCAAGGGAAAAAATGGGAACGGATGTTGGGTGGGCAGTTAAGTGTCTATCATAATGGTGTTGGTGACAGGGGTTGGGCTGAAAAGACAAGGTAGAACTAATCTTTATATGAACTAAGATTCTTAGTCTTGTATTCCTTCAACAGTTTCTTCCTCTTGTGGCCATTTTTTCTTAGGTATCATCCTTTAACCCACTCCTTCAGTGGCAAGCAGCTCTTCCACCATCTCTGAATATCATAGTTTGTCAAAAGGTTCTAATTTCTCTTATGTGTGCAGGATAAATTGAAGGAAATATATATACTTTTCCACAAAGCATGCATATTGTAAGACTTCATCTTACAGGGGAAGAAGAATTTCAGGCTCCAGAGTATATGCAGAAGTCTTCCTCCTCCTCCCCTTCTTTCCTTCCACAGATATTTAATAAGGTTCTACATATTTTAGGCTTTGTTCTAGATTCTGAGAATATAAAAGAGAAGACAGACAAAGTCCTTGACCTCAAAAAACTTAACATCAATTATACTGGTAAATATGGAGTGTAAACAAACCATAAATAATATAATAAAGTATCAAATGAGTACTCACACAACTTACAGACCTAGACAGTGACAAGTGACCAGGAAAGGCTTTTCTCAGGAGGAGACTCTCCAGCCTGGGGAAAGTCATGCAGGAAGCCCTGCATATAGCTGAAGAAAGGATTCCAGGCAAAGGGAAGTATAAGTGCATAGGCCTTGAGATAGAACTTTGATTGGAACTGTCATGACCAGCAAGGATACCAGTGCTCAGTTAACAATGAACAAGAGGAGTGCTCCAACATGAGACTGAGGTTCCAGCCAGGTGTCGCATCACATAGGACTTGTAAGTCATGGAGAGTACTTGAGTGTTTGTTCTAACTGTGGTAGCCAGTCATTGGAAGATTTTGATCAGGAACATAAAGTGCTCTGATCCTTTAAAAGATCCCCTTGGGGTACTCTGGACAGAAAGCTTACATTTCCATTTGATTTGTACAAAAATAGATAAATCGTTGAATTGTAAAAGTTCTTTGTAAACAGTGAGTTTCTAGTCATTTTAATAAGTAAATAATTAACAACTGTACTACGGACACCTTTTTAAGCTTTCAGGATACAATGATGAGACATAATCCCTAACCTTGTGGAATTTATAATCTAGTGGTTGAGCTTTAAAAGTAAACATATAAGTGTAACTACTGTAGTAAATTCTATAAAAATGAAGAACATAGTGGGACATTAAGTTCACTGGGAAAGCCACACAAATTTAGGTGGACCAAGAAGGAAGGAAGATGTGTTCATTTAAGCTCTGTACTTGAGGATGGGCCAATAGGGAGGAAGGTAGCAAAGGTTGCCATATAAAATACAGGATAAACAGTTAAATTTTAACTTTATGTAAACAATGGATTTTTTAAAAAATATGTGTGTCCTAAATATTGCATTTCTTATTGTTCAGTCACCCAGTTGTGTCTGATTCTGTGCACGCCAGGCTTCCCTGTCCTTCACCATCTCCCAGAGCTTGCTCAAACTCATGTCCATGGAGTTGGTGGTACCATCCAACCATCTCATCTTCTGTCATCCCCTTCTCCTCCTGCCTTCAGTCTTTCCCTGCATCAGGGTCTTTTCTAATGAGTCGGCTCCTCTTATCAGGTGGGCAAAGTATTGGAGCATCAGCTTCAGTATCTGTTCTTCCAACGGATAGTCAGGATTGATTTCCTTTAGGACTGACTGATTTGATCTCCTTGCAGTCCAAGGGACTCTCAAGAGTCTTCTCCAGCACCACAGTTCAAAAGCATCAATTCTTCGGCGCTCAGACTACTTTATGGTTCAGCTTCTCACATTCATACATGACTACTGGAAAAAACATAGCTTTGACTTTATGGACCTTTGTTGGCAAAGTGATGTCTCTGCTTTTTAATATGCTGTCTAGGTTGGTCATAGCTTTTCTTTCACGATGTGAGCATCTTTTAATTTCATAGCCTTAGTCATCATCTGGAGTCATTTTGGAGCCCAAGAAAATAAAGCCTGTCACTGTTTCTATTGTTTCTCCATATATTTCCCATGAAGTGATGGGACTGGACACCATGGTCTTTAGTTTTTTGAATGTTGAGTTTTAAGCCAGCTTTTTTGCTCTCCTCTTTCACTTTCATCAAGAGGCCCTTTAGTTCCTCTTTGCTTCCTGCCTAAGGGTGGTGTCATCTGCATATCTGAGGTTATTGATATTTCCCCTGGCAATCTTGATTCCAACTTGTGCTTCATCCAGCCTGGCATTTTGCATGATGTACTCTGCATATAAATTAAATAAGCAGGGTGACAATGTACGGTCTTGATGTACTTCTTCCCCAATTTTGAACCAATCCATTGTTCCATGTCTAGTTCTAACTGTTGCTTCTTGACCTGCATACAGGTTTCTCAGGAGGCAGGTAAAGTGGTCTGGTTAAAAAGATGTTCAGCTGAAATTCATATTTAACTTGGCATGATGTATTTTGATTTCTTATATCTAGCAAACCTGGAGGATATCCTTTGGGGGCATTGCAAGTGGGTGGATAAGCAAGGAGTTCAGAGTTGAAAACAGAAGTGCTGAGAGGAAAGTAGTTGGGGCCAAACTGCATCCTGCTGTCAGAATAAAGTCCAGAGGATGGCCAGCAAAGAGTTTTAAATAGGAAAGTGACAGGTTCTGATTTCAAATTTAGGAGAAAACACAATACTCTGGATCTGAAGTGTAGACGATAAAATGAGGGCTTTGGGGGCTTCCCTGGTGGCTCAGAGGTTAAAGCGTCTGCCTCCAATGTGGGAGACCTGGGTTCGATCCCTGGATCGGGAAGATCCGCTGGAGAAGGAAATGGTAACCCACTCCAGTATTCTTGCCTGGAGAATCCCATGGATGGAGGAGCCTGTGAGGCTACAGTCCACGGGGTCGCAAAGAGTCGGACACGACTGAGCGACTTCACCTTCACCTTCACCTTCTTAGTAGCCCGAAGAGAAGAGGCAGTATAAAGGTCATTTTTAGGCATTAGCTTTCATTTTTATAATTTGAAGCTTTGTTTTTAAAATATTCTGGAACTTGAATTTTCAAGAATCGCCACCTGCTTTCCTTTCACACACGTTTGGTCCCAATAGGCCCTTTGTGTGTGTGTGTTTAATTGCTCAGTTGTGTCTGACTCTCTTAGACCCCATGGACTATAGCCTGCCAGACTCCTCTGTCCATGGAATTTTCCAGGCAAGAATACTGTGTGAGTGGGTTGCCATTTCCTACTGCATAGGTGTTAGCTTTTGAATTTCATTTTTTTAAGATTGCTTGTGTATTCCCCTGAGCAAGGGTTTGATGTTCTTTCTCATTCAGTTCAGTTCAGTTCAGTCCATACTAATTTTAATCCTAAACTAGCAGAAAAGAATCTGGGAGAGAAACGTCCTTAAGAAATGTAATCAGATTTTCACAAAGTGAGCACTTCTTTGCAAAACTCTGTGTTTGCAGGCGTTATCTCGTGCACCCTCAGGATCACTCCTCATGGTCCATGTTAGGGATGGGGCAGGGATGTGTCAGAGCTTCATCTCTTGACTTGCTTATTCTAATTTCAAGCAAGGATCCCCGAGGGCTTCTCTGACAAGCAGGACGCTAAGATGTTCTTACGAGGGCAAGAGGACAGAGCTCTGGGGAAAGGCCATGCCCTTTCCAGTTGGTCAGAAGAGACGGACCTTGTCTCTTCAACAACAGCCCAAACTCAAAGTTTAGTCTGACTTTGAAACAGGTTCTAGGGGTCAGGATGAAATTTCTTCAGAGAGAAAATGCATAAGGGAGTTTCTGGTCAAACACAACACCACAGGCCACAGTAATTCTGAAGCAAACTTCTCTTCTATTAATTTTTCATCTATATTATCATCCTGTTAGAATTTGTTGGCTTATAAAACTTTTTCTTCTTAATCCAATTGTTGTTCTCTCTTCTCTCCTTCCACCTATTCTCAGTCATCCTCCTCATCCTCCCAGTTCTTCTGGTTTGTTCTTTAGACATTGATCCCTCATTTATTCTCTAAATATGACTATCTACAATGACTTCATATTTTTGCATTTCAATCCCCTATATGAAAAGAACATCTGTTTTGGTGTTAGTTCTAGATGGTCTTTTAGGTCTTCATAGAACTGGTCAACTTAAGCTTCTTTGGTGTCAGTGACTGGACCAGACTTGACTCACTGTGATGTTGGTTTGTTTCAACCAACATCATTCTGTCATTTTTGAGATTGCACCCAAGTACTGCATTTCAGGTGCTTTTGTTGACTATGAGGGCTACTCCATTTCTTCTAAGAGATTTTTGCCCAACGGAAGTAGATAAAATGGTCATCTGAATTAAATTTGCCCATTCCTGTCTATTTTCGTTCACTGATTCCTAAGATGTCAATGTTCACTCTTGCCATCTCCTGCTTGGCCACGTCCAGTTTATCTTGGTTTGTGGACCTAACATTCAGGTTCCTGTACTATATTGTTCTTTATAGTATCGGACTTTACTTTCACCACCAGACACATCCATGACTGGGTGTCACGTTTCTGCTTTGGCCCAGCCACTTCAGTCTTTCTGGGGCTATTAGTTATTACCCTCTGCTCTTTCCCAGTAGCATATTGGACATATTCAGACCTGGAGGACTCGTATACTGGTGTCATATCTTTTTGCCTTTTCATACTGTTCATGGGGTTCTTGCTGCAAGAATACTGGAGTGGTTTGCCATTTTCCCACCAGTGGACCACGTTTTCTCAGAACTCTCCATCTATCTTGGGTGGCCCTGCACAGCATGGCTCATATCTTCATTGAGTTACTCAAGCCCCTTTTTCGTGACAAGGCTGTGATCCATGAAGGATGAGATGTTTAGATAGTATCCCCAACGCAACGGACATGAATTTGAGCAAAGTGCGGGAGACAGCAAAGGACAAGAAAGCCTGGCATGCTGCAGTCCATGGGGTTGCAAAGAATTGGACATGACTTAATGACTGAGCAACAATCTAAAATGAAGCTTATTTCATTGGGATTGCTATAGAATGATTAGATGGTTCAAAGGCTGTCTTTTTCCAAAACATACTTACAGTGTTTGGGAAGAGAGAAAGGGAGGGGGGGAAGTAACAATATTGTAAAATGTTAGAGTAGTAATCTAATTAGAAGTAACGATAATAGTAACAATTCAGTAAATGCTTGCTAGATGCTGAGTTCTTCAAGAACTTTATAAATGTTTACTTATTCAATAGTAACAAAAGTTCCATGAGAAAATTATGATTACTGTCTCCATTTTATAAGAAAACCAAGATGCAGTTTTTATTCATTTGCTTGCTGTCTCCAGGTTAGTCAAAGAGTTGGACAGGAATCAGAAGTATGGCTCTAGAGTTTGTGTTCTTAACAGTGTAGGTTTGTACTGTTTATTCTATATAGACAAGTGTATTTTATATAATTTATATAATATGAATTGATTAAAGGCCATTTTCTATGGGGATTCATACCATTGGGTAAGTACAGGGATAGAGGTAGCCTGATGTATTCTTGACAGTAGACCATCTACTTCAGGTATGGACCTGGTTCAACTGCATCTGCTGGCCTGAAGTTACAATGAAGTATTTGCCTGAATATTCAGATTAGGGTGTCTTCTCTAATAGGAATTTAAAGCAATGAAATAAACAGGGTCAAGTAGAAGGAATATGTTTTGAGCATGATGAGAAGAAAACCCTCAACTTTTGGAGGGTGGGCAGAAGAAGGACCACTAGCTGTGAAGAGAAGGCAGGGAGGACTGAGAGAGGCGGCTTAGAGGATGGAGTCATCCACGTCAACTGCAGCCCTGTGTTTCCTTCACTGTGTTTGTTGGCACCACTTGACAAGCTGAGTCCCAGTGCCTCTGGCAGCTGGCCAGAAATGGCACACGCTTTCCCACCCTGGGGCTGGTGCTCTTTTCCTCTACTGGGTCCGGTTCTTCTCTTTCTCAGAAGGGCTTTCATGTGGCTGGAGTCCACATGGACTTCAGCACCTCCACCTGCTCCATCCTGTCCGGATTAGCCTCCCTGAACAAAAAAAGGCACACCTGGGCCTTTGATTTTGCTTCTGTTTTGAGCTCACTTTTGATGGAGAAAATGAGATTAAATGACTCAGCCCTAGAGAGAAGATGAACAGAGTACTGAACTCCTGTTAAGGAAATAAAGAAGGGAGAAGATGGAAGTCTCAGGAGGAATGACTCTGTTTCAAAAGGAAACAGTGTTTCAAAATAACGCTGAGGAAAGAGTCAATGTTTGAGGAAGTGCTGGAAGGTGACTGTTCTAATCTTAGAAGCCCTTTGAAGTCGCCACCACATTTCTCTAGAAATTCTCAGGGAGGCTGATTTGATTATTTACCTTTCTTCCAAATCAGCCAAGTACCCTTCGGGTATAGTGAGGTAAGAAGAACTTCAAGAGGAGTGAGAGCAGGGCCTAGGGTGATGGGGACGCTGAATTTACTTCAGAATAAAGATGACAGAAAGTAGACAAGATTCCCAGTGATTGTCTCAGAAGAGGGTCCAAGCCTCTAGATGAAACAGTAGCTTCCAGGTATTTGTGAAATTCACAAAACAACATACCTTTCCCAGCTCAGTTATTTTGGTTTTCCTTTGTATATTCCTCCTAGTGATTAGCCATAGAAGCTTTCAATCATAAAGACTCATGTCCTTGCTTTGAGAAAGAAATTGTGATGATGGCAAAGAATAGAGGTACTGTATCTTACTCCACAGCCACTTTTTAGGGGAGAAGAAACCCAACAGAGAGCAGCAGTTTATTTATTTATCTTTAAATTTTTTATTGAAATATAGTAAATTTGCAGTGTTTCAAGTGTACAGTCAAGTGACTGTTATGTGTGTGCTCAGTCATGTCTGACTGTTTGCAACCCCCATGGACTGTACCCACCAGCAACTAGGGAAGAATACTGGAGTGTGTTGTTATTTCCTACTCCAGGGGATCTTCCCAACTCAGGGATCAAACCTGCATCTTCTGCGGCACCTGCATTGGCAGACAGATTCTTTACCACTGGGCCACCTAGGAAGCATGTATAAATGAATGTTTTTGCTTTATTGATGGAGAATAGGTATTGGGGATACAGGGTTATACAGTAGAGGCACAGGTCTCTGGGACTTGTCCTGACCTTTCAGAGGCTGAATGCTTCTGGGCACTCCCTTCCTCTAGCTTTAGCCTAATTTCTCTACTCTTTAATTAAGGAGTATATAAAGCTTCTTTCAACTCTGGTATCTCATAGCCTAGAATTAAGAGGACAGTAGGGAAGCGGGGAAGAGAGATGCAGCTTTCCCCGAGAAATTCCTGTTGAGAGCAGCTTCTCCTTGTGGTTTCATTCACTGGGTCCAGCTTCTCTGAGTCTAAAATTGGGTTGGGAGTTTGAACAGACCCCTCACCCATGGAGAAGCATAACTCATCTATGAGAAGAAGCACAGGTGGGAAACAGCTTTTAAAGTGTTTCTGGCCCTAAAATTGGAGATGTTTTTGTCCTGAAAGCTGCTGAACAAAGTGCAGATTGTATAAAACCATGGGACTTCAGAAACATCTTTATGAAGATTCTTCCAGTAATGAAATTACTTTGGATAATGCATTTGTTGGATATGTTTTAGGTAAGAAGGGGAAAATAAACTTGTGCCAATTAAAAAACAAAAGTGAACTAGGTGAACTGAAGCTATTAAACATTTAAAAGTTCTAAGCAATGATGACACTTTATTTTTGTTTTGTCTTAACAAAAATACTAAAGAAGATATTTAATAAAGTGTTACATGAATGTGTGAACATTTCTACAAATATGTAATTTATTAAGGCAGTTTGCATCAGGGTGGATTCACTTCATTTTGCTGCTCACAAGTTTGTTTGTTGGGGTATATGTGGGTGTGTTTGGGTGTGTGTGCTGCTGCTGCTAAGTCACTTCAGTCGTGTCCGACTCTGTGCGACCCCATAGACGGCAGCCCACCAGGCTACCCCGTCCCTGGGATTTTCCAGGCAAGAACACTGGAGTGGGTTACCATTTCCTTCTCCAGTGCATGAAAGTGAAACGTGAAAGTGAAGTCGCTCAGTCACGTCCGACTCTTCGCAACCCCATGGCTGCAGCCCACCAGGCTCCTCTGTCCATGGGATTCTCCAGGCGAGAGGACTGGGGCTGCCACTGGGTGTGTGTGTGTGTGTGTCCAAATGCCTTGTCTAGGCTTACTTCACTGATAGCTTCCAAAACATGATGGATGCCAAGTAATATGCTTGCAAACGTCAGCTTGTGACATAATCTTTAATTCTGCTTTTCTGTGACTTATAACATCTGGTGGTGGTGGTGTAGTTGCTAAGTTGTGTCCAGCTCTTTGTGACCCCATGGACTGTAGATGGAATGTAGCCCACTAGGCTCTTCTGTCCATGGGACTTTCCAGCCAAGAATACTGGAGTGGGTTGCCATTTCTTCTCCAAGGGATCTCCCAAACCAGGGATCGAACCTGGGTTTCCCATATTGCAGGCGGATTCTTTCCCAACCGAGCCACCAGAGAAAACCCTATAATATCTGGAACAGATAATGATAAAAGCAACCGCAGTAATGTTTATTGAGTGTTTATTTTCTGGCAGGCACTGTCCTGAGCGTTTCTTATTTAGGTCTTTCAAGATCCCTTACGGCGTAGGTATTATTATTATCATTGTTGTCTCACAGAGGAGGAACTGGAGGATCAGAAACATTAAGGTCACATGGCTGCTAAGAGCCAGCAGAGCCAGGGTTTGACTCTGCCTCAGTCAGAATCTAGAACACAAATTCTTACCCCCCAGACAACACCAGCATCCCAGGGTGTCCTTTTGGTCCTGTGTTATTTTTTGCACTGATCTGGGAGACGTGCTCTCTTTCTATTCTGAAACGTGTGATTAGTGCTCTTTCTTGTACATACATTGTATCAGCTGCCTGCTGTCCATGAAGCCAAGTATTATAGACAGAATATTTGTGTCCCGTACCCCATCTCATATGTTGAAGCCTTAACCCTCAAGGTGATGTATTTAGAGGTGAGATCTTTTGTAGGTAGTTGGGTTTTGATGCAGTTGTGATAATGGAACTAGTGTCTTTAGAAGAAGAGGAAGAGCAGGCAAAGCTGTCTCTCTGTGACATGTAGGGACACAATGAGAAGTTGGCAAGCCAGGCAGAGGGACTCTCACCAGGAATTGAATCTGCTGACACCTTGACCTTAGACTTCTCAGCCTCCAAAACTGAGAGAAATAAATGTCTGTGGTTTATTTGTGATATTTTGTTATGGCAGCTCAAGCGTAGATCCCAGGGTTTGTGCTGTCTCAAGGATGATCTTTATGATGAGAATGTCTCAGCTTGGTGCACCTGGTCCCATGTTTGCTTCCTCTGCAGCTCAGCAGACCCCTCTTTGGCAGTGCCCGATGCCAGCTCTGTGCTAGCTCCTGGAACTCCTGACAGCAGCCCGAGGCCTTCACTGCATCAGACCTTTTGGCCGGGGCCCTTTCCCCTCCCGTCTTCATGCCTGGCAAACTGCTATGATTGTGCCTCCTCAGGAAGCCCTCCTTGATCGCCCAGGTGGAGCCTCGTGCTCCTCCATTGGCCTGATGCTCCAGCCTCATATGTTCAGTGTTTCTCTAATGGCGCGATCCTATTCTGCTGCAGTTATGTCTCATATTTTATTGTAGCAAAACCCCCACATCACAAGAAATCACCCTCCCAAGCTTCCAAGTGTACAGCACAGAATTGTCAACCACAGACACATCATGGTGCCACAGACCTCCAAGGCACCCCAATCCTGTGTGACTGAAACACTACATGCATATAACAACTCCCCACTTCCCTTCCCCCGTCCCTGGAAACCACCACTTTATCGTCTGTTTCTACAAGTTTAACTACTTTGAATACCTAGATAAGTGAAATCCTGCAGTATATGAGTGTCATTTTGTGACTGGCTTTTTTTACTTAGCATAATAGCCCCAAGATTCTTCCATGTTACGACATATGACAGCATTTTCTTTATTTTAAGCCTGAATAATATTCCATTGTATATTCCATGTATATCCCATATTTTTCTTTGTCCATTCATTCACCCATCCATAGGTATATTTTTATTTTAGGTAAGCATTTTAAATATATAATTAATTCATAATTATTGAGATATAATTGAAATACAACATTGTAAGTTAAAGTGTTGATTTGATACATTTTTTTTATATCACAATATGATGCTCACTGTAGCATTAGCTAACAGCCCTATTGTGTCACATAATTATTTCTTTTTTGTGGTGAGGACTATTAAGATCTAGTTTCTAATTTTTGCACTTAAAATTATTTGTCACAACTTGCTTAGAACTAGTTATTTTCTTATCCCCACCAAATTGTGAATTTCTGGAGGGCAGGGATGTTATTTTTTAATCTTTGCATACTATCAGTGAATTAAACTTTGTTGTACAGCACTTTCTAATACGTTTTAATAATAAATGAGCTCAGGTATTATTTTTTATCACCTCCTATCTATGATCTATTTGTCATGTAAAATATATTTCCCTATTGTCAAGGACAGTTGTTTAAACAGTAGTTTAAAGATTGTTTTAACAAATCGCCAGTTCAGGGTCGATGCATGTTACAGGATGCTCGGGGCTGGTATGCGGGGATGACCCAGAGGGAGGATAAGGGGAGGAGGGAGGTGGGAGAGGGGTTCGGGAGGGGGAACTCATGTACACCTGGGGCGGATTCATGTCAATGTATGGCAAAACCAACCAATATAATATTGTAAAATAATTAGCCTCCAATAAAAATTGAAAAAAATAAAAAGATATGGTTTCTTAGCATCTTTGACATTTATAACAGTACTTACTGTTGGTTGTAATTACCATGCCATATATGAGATCTTCAGGACTTATTTATTGACTAGTTGCAACCTAGTTTAAGCAAACTCTTCCCATTTCCCCTGCCTCTAGCCCCTGGTAACCACCATTCTACTCTGTTTTTATGAGTTTGGCTTTTTTCGATCCACCTTCTAAGTGATAACTGTACAGAGCTTGTCTTTCTCTGTTTTATTTCTTTTAGCATAATAGCATTTAGGACATCTATGGACCTTAGGGTAAGATTTCCTTCTTTTTCATGGTCTAATTCATTCATAATTCATGGCTGAATTATATAAATATATGTGTTAGGCATATAAATATGTCTAGCATCTTTATCCATTTATCTGACTCACTTAGATTGTTTCCATATCTTGATTATTATGCACAATGATGCAGGGAACATGGGAGTGCAGGTGTCTCCTCCATACGTGCATGGGTCTGTTGCAGTTCATTTTGATGTGGGCCATCTGACTTATTAAATCCATTGAGGAGAAAGACCATTTCCTATTCCACCTTGAATTCCAAGTTCCTAGCAGTTTTTGCCGTATAAGAGAGGCTTGATAAATATTTAGAAGAATTAATTTCAGTTTGAACAAACACAGAATAAATGTTTGGAAAGAGGAGCAACATACATCCAGCTGAAGGAAGCATGGATTTTCTTTAAGTAGTAGAGTAGGGATTTGAAGAGGAACCTGAAACAACAATCAAAAATTAATTTTGCATTTTGCTAAGCTTTAAAACCATCTCCCAAACCACAATGATGTAACTTCTTTTCATAAATTCATTAATACACTCTGGACTACTGTCTCCTGTCTGAAGGAGATTCTGTTGCCAAATTGAGAATTTTTCTTAAGCCCCCGTGTTCCCTGCTTCCCTCACTTAAAAAGGTTTGTACACAATTCCAGATAGAAGAAAGTAGTCCTTTCAGCCCATCTTTTTTCACTATTATTTTAATGAATGCTGGAACCCATTCAGCCCTTAGAATTTAAGTGTTCTTAGAATCTCTGGTCAGCATTTTTAAAGATCTCTTTTGGATATGAGTAATTCATATTAAAAACCAAAACATAATTTTTTGTTCAGAAAAAGATGAACCCTATAAAATGTGCTTCTCCCCAAAGATAAAATGTCAGCATTGAAAAATTAAATGTCTAGTGCTATTTGAGATTGCCAAAACCTTATGTGTTACTTTTTAAGTCATAAAGATGGATCTGCTTCCATCAGGTCTAGAATTTTCATCCTCTGTGGCTAGGACTATACATTTCGTTAGAAACCTGGTTGGTCTCAAGATCTCACTGGTGTTTCAGGAAGGCAAAGGGAGGGAAACTGAGAATTCACTTGTGTCAGGGGCAACAACCCCCCTTGTGCAGTAGATACTGTGTTCCCATTCTATAGATCATAGCAAAAAGGAAAACCCAAACCATAGCCCAAACCACTCAAAACAACAGCAAAGCATGTGTCAAGGAATCCGTGATTTAGCCCTGGGGTGGCAATCCTCAGAGTAACTGAGCTGAGTTATTCTTCAAGGAGCAAAGCCATACTTCTCTTCTTTTTAAGAAGAGGGAAGTTTTTGAAGATCGCACTGTTTCATGGGGAGAGGAATATAAAAGAAACTCTTTGAGCAAAAGTTTCCACAGTCATCCTGTCCAGTCAGTTTCAATGTGAGGCATTCTTAGGAAATTTTCTTTTGTTCCTTGCTTTATATACATTTTTCACAGGAGTTCTGATCGGAAGGGTCCATGGACTCCCAAACGATTTTTAGAGAGAATGCTGAGGTTGGACTTGGATAGGGAAAAAAATTGCATCATTAATTTCATTAATCTCTAACTACAGTTTAACATGTCTCTCATTACGAATTTAGACCACATTCTTCAGTAATATTAGCAGTACTGTGCCCTAGTCATCAATAGAAAGCACAGACACTTTCATGTTACATTCATGACATGGTTGATGTGTTGAAATGTCCTGTCTCTCACTACTTATGAAACTGTCATACCTAGCACTGTATATTGCTGTTTTTTAATTTATTTTTTAATTGGAGGATAATTGCTTTACAGTGATATCTTGGTTTCTGCTGTACAATAATGCAAATCAGTCATTTAGGATTCCCTTTTGAGCCTTTCTCCCCAACCCCACCCCTCCCCTCTAGGTTGTCAGAGTGCCAGGCTGGACTCCCTATGTAATACAGCAACTTCCCACTATCTATCTGTTTTAACACATGATAGTGTATATATGTCAATGCTACTTTCTCAATTCGTCCCACACTCTCCTTCCCTTGCTGTGACCACAATATTGTCATTTAATGGAATAATAGAAGCGTGTATGCTTTGTATCACAAATCGGTTGCTTAATATTGGGCAACTGTATTTACAATATAATTAGATTCTTTTATAATCTTATGTATGTTATTTTGTGCATTGAAAAATATTCTAAGAAAGGGTCTGTAGTCTTCCAGAGAGTGCCTGGTGTGGAGTGCATGGAGTGCATAGTCTTCCAAAGAGAGGTCTTCTAAATCTTTGCCGTGTGTTTCATCCTCAGTCTCTCCATCATTTCTTTTGTCACCATTTTCCTTCCATCTTTTTGTTTCTTCTTATACCTGCTTATGCTAAACATGGGGATTCTGTTTGTCCTGGGAAGCAGTGGGGTGCATTCTCCTTGACTCCAGTTCTTCTATCTGACCCTGTCAACCTCCTCCTCTGAGATACAGTGCCCTGTCCTTTGTTTACCTTAATCTGAAGCCTTTGGAGGGAGTGGGGAATCCAGTTATATCTGTGTGCCACCTTTGTGACTGAACCCAGTTCTGCTTTCTCTTCTGAGATTTGACTAAATGTTCCACATCATTTAAGGTTTATGCCTTATTTGTACAGGAGTAGTTCCTCCTCAAGCTAGTGGAGTGGGGAATCCATACTTGATACTGTCTTCCCAATTCAGCAACAGCTGGCAGCTTCCATCAGAAGAGTGAAAGTGAGGATCCTGGTCACGCATGTTTTGCCTTCCTGCTAATAGTCTGGGGGAAGAGGGTGTGGACAGAATTTCTGATCTTCCGTGTGCCTCTTTCCTGTGAATCGAGATTTCACAGAGATCCATCTTTTTCATTTTCCTCCATGTTATCTGTGTTTCTGTTTAAGTTCTGTTACTCTCCTGCATTTTTTTTTTTTTCAGCCCAGAGAGTTAAAATGTTACCCCATCCCAGTGACTTCGGGGAATGATTTTTAAAGCTCATAAAACACGACTCAGTTCAGTTCAGTTCAGTTCAGTCGCTCAGTCGTGTCCGACTCTCCGCGACCCCATGAATCACAGCACGCCAGGCCTCCCTGTCCATCACCAACTCCCGGAGTTCACTCAAACTCATGTCCACAGAGTCGGTGATGCCATCCAGACATCTCATTCTCCGTCGTCCCCTTCTCCTCCCGCCCCCAACCTCTCCCAGCATCAGAGTCTTTTCCAGTGAGTCAACTCGTCGCATGAGGTGGCCAAAGTATTGGAGTTTCAGCTTTAGCATCAGTCCCTCCAATGAACATCCAGGATTGATCTCCTTTAGAATGGACTGGTTGGATCTCCTTGCAGTATAAGGGACTCTCAAGAGTCTTCTCCAAAACCACAGTTCAAAAGCATCGATTCTTCGGCGATCAGCTTTCTTCACAGTCCAACTCTCACATCCATACATGACCACGGGAAAAACCATTGCCTTGACTAGACGGACCTTGGTTGGCAAAGTAATGTCTCTGCTTTTTAATATGCTATCAAGGTTGGTCATAATTTTCCTTTCAAGGAGTAAGCGTCTTTTAATTTCATGGCTGCAATCAGCATCTGCAGTGATTTTGGAGCCCAAAAAAATAAAGTCTGACAATGTTTCCACTGTTTTTCCATCTATTTCCCATGAAGTGATGGGACCAGATGCCATGATCTTTGTTTTCTGAATGTTGAGCTTCAAACCAACCTTTTCACTCTCCTCTTTCACTTTCATCAGGAGGCTTTTGAGTTCCTCTTCACTTTTTGCAATAAGGGTAGTGTCATCTGCATATCTGAGGTTACTGATATTTCTCCCAGCAATCTTGATTCCAGCTTGTGCTTCTTCCAGCCCAGCGTTCCTCATGATGTACTCTGCATATAAGTTAAATAAGCAAGGTGACAATATACAACCTTGACGTACACCTTTTCCTATTTGGAACCAGTCTGTTGTTCCATGTCCAGTTCTAACTGTTGCTTCCTGACCTGCATACAGGTTTCTCAAGAGGCAGGTCAGGTGGTCTGGTATTCCCATCTCTTTCAGAATGTTCCACAGTTTATTGTGATCGACACAGTCAAAGGCTTTGGCATAGTCAATGAAGCAGAAATAGATGTTTTTCTGAAACTCTCTTGCTTTCTCCATGATCCAGTGGATGTTGGCAATTTGATCTCTGGTGCCTCTGCCTTTTCTAAAACCTGCTTGAACATCTGGGAGTTCACGGTTTACATACTGCTGAAGCCTGGCTTGGAGAATTTTGAGCATGACTTTACTAGTGTGTGAGATAAGTGCAATTGTGCGGTAGTTTGAGCATTCTTTGGTATTGCCTTTCTTTGGGATTGGAATGAAGACTGACCTTTTCCAGTCCTGTGGCCACTGCTGAGTTTTCCAAATCTGCTGGCATATTGAGTGCAGCACTTTCCCAGCATCATCTTTCAAGACTTGAAATAGCTCAACTGGAATTCCATCACCACCACTAGCTTTGTTAGTAGTGATGCTTTCTAAGGCCCACTTGACTTCACATACCAAGATGTCTGGCTCTAGGTCAGTGATCACGTTATCGTGACTATCTTGGTCGTGAAGATCTTTTTTGTACAGTTCTTCTGTGTATTCCTGCCACCTCTTCTTAATATCTTCTGCTTCTGTTAGGTCCATACCATGTCTGTCCTTTATCGAGCCCATCTTTGCATGAAATGTTCCCTTGGAATCTCTAATTTTCTTGAAGAGGTCTCTTGTTTTTCCTATTCTGTTGTTTTCCTCTATTTCTTTGCATTGATCACTGAGGAAGGCTTTCTTATCTCTCCTTGCTATTCTTTGGAACTCTACATTCAGATGCTTATATCTTTCCTTTTCTCCTTTGCTTTTCGCCTCTCTTCTTTTCACAGCTATTTGTAAGGCCTCCTCAGACAGCCATTTCGCTCTTTTGCATTTCTTTTCCATGGGGATGGTCTTGGTCTCTGTCTCCTGTACAATGTCACGAACCTCTGTCCAGAGTTCATCAGGCACTCTATCAATCAGATCTAGTCTCTTAAATCTATTTCTCACTTCCACTGTATAATCATAAGGGATTTGATTGAGGTCATATCTGAATGGTCTAGTGGTTTTCCCTACTTTCTTCAATTTAAGTCTGAACTTCGCAATAAGGAGTTCATGATCTGAGCCACAGTCAGCTCCTGGTCTTGTTTTCTCTAACTGTATAGAGCTTCTCCATCTTTGGTTGCAAAGAATATAATCAATCTGATTTCGGTGTTGACCATCTGGTGATGTCCATGTGTAGAGTCTTCTCTTGTGTTGTTGGAAGAGGGTGTTTGCTATGACCAGTGCATTCTCTTGACAAAACTCTATTAGCCTTTGCCCTGCTTCATTCCGTGCTCCAAGGCCAAATTTGCCTGTTACTCCAGGTGTTTCTTGACTTCCTACTTTTGCATTCCAGTCCCCTATAATGAAAAGGACATCTTTTTTGGGTGTTAGTTCTAAAAGGTCTTATAGGTCTTCATAGAACCGATTAACTTCAGCTTCTTCAGCATTACTGGTTGGGGCATAGGCCTGGATTACTGTAATATTGAATGGTTTGCCTTGGAAACGAACAGAAATCATTCTGTCGTTTTTAAGATTGCATCCAAGTACTGCATTTCAGACCCTTTTGTTGACCATGATGGCCACTCCATTTCTTCTAAGGGATTCCTGCCCACAGTAGTAGATATAATGGTCATCTGAGTTAAATTCACCCATTCCAGTCCATTTTAATTCACTGATTCCTAGAATGTCGACGTTCACTCTTGCCATCTCCTGTTTGACCACTTCCAATTTGCCTTGATTCATGGACCTAACATTCCAGGTTCCTATGCAATATTGCTCTTTACAGCACCGGACCTTGCTTCTATCACTGGTCACATCCACAACTGGGTATTGGTTTTGCTTTTGCTCCATCCCTTCATTCCTTCTATAGTTATTTCTCCACTGAGCTCCAGTAGCATACTGGGCACCTACCGACCTGGGGAATTCCTCATTCAGTATCCTAACATTTTGCCCTTTGTTACTGTTCATGGGGTTCTCAAGGCAAGTATACTGGTTTGCCATTCCCTTCTCCAGTGGACCACATTCGGCTGTGGTCCATGTGATCAGATCGGCTAGTTTCCTGTGATTATGATTTCAGTGTGTCTGCCCTCTGATGCCCCCTCACAATACCTACCGTCTTATTTGGGTTTCTCTTACCTTGGTCGTGGAAAATCTCTTCACAGCCGCTCCAGCAAAGTGCAGCCGCTGTACCTTACCTTGGACGAGGGGTATCTCCTCAAGGCCGCCCCTCCTGACCTTGAATGCGGAGTAGCTCCTCTCGGCCCTCCTGCGCCCGCGCAGCCACCGCCTGTTGGATGTGGGACAGCTCCTCTGGGCCGCCGGCCCTGGCCTCAGGCGTGGGGTAGCTCCTCACGGCCGCGCCTCTTTGCGTGGTTCCTTGCGCCGGGGCAGCGCCTCTGGCGTCGCGTCTGCGCCGCTGGGGCCGCCGTCTCTCGCGTCGCGTCTGCGGTGGCTGCAGGAGGGCGCAGGAGGGCCGAGAGGAGCTACTCCGTGTTCAAGGTCAGGAGAGGCGGCCTTGAGGAGATACCCCTCGTCCAAGGTAAGGTACAGCGGCTGCACTTTGCTGGAGCGGCTGTGAAGAGATTTTCCACGACCAAGGTAAGAGAAACCCAAATAAGACGGTAGGTATTGTGAGGGGGCATCAGAGGGCAGACACACTGAAATCATAATCACAGGAAACTAGCCGATCTGATCACATGGACCACAGCCGAATGTGGTCCACTGGAGAAGGGAATGGCAAACCACTTCAGTATACTTGCCTTGAGAACCCCATGAACAGTGAACAGTAAAACACGACTAAGGGGCATTTAATTCTGTGTTTCCATGGGCTTTAACTCAAGGTAGGTCATTTCAAAAGCAGCGTCCTACAACTCTCACTATAGGTCTGTATTGATAAAGTTTTCTTGTTTTTATTTTGGCTATTCAGTGCCATGATCCTCATTCTTTTATCTCTGTGCAAAAAATGGAGACTTAGATTATTTTAAATCTGTTATTTTCAGTGCTGGAATTAGGCATGGGTGTGTAATCTGCTCTCAGGACACAAATTATGGAGCAAAGAGGCATGAAAGATGTAAGAGAGTCAGAGTCATACTCAAGCTGGGGTGAGTGGTAAAAGCTAAGTCCAAGATAAAACTTAGAGGGATCTAGATGGAACACCAGGATTCTGACCAGAGGACAGGAGGCAGAGCTTGAACAGAAGTCTTGAAACACAGGGACTCAATAGTGACCACTTCTATAGGTATTTGACCTTCTCCAAGCCTAGGGGGAGGAAAGCTACCCAGGACATTTGGAAATTTTCTCCTCCTCTTAACTTTTGTGTTCTAATAAACGATCATATTCTTCTGCATCTCTGTTCTTTTATTTAGGAAGGGGTTCTCACGATGATAATAGAATAGAGGAGCTTCCTTGCATGTTTAAAGATCAGTGAAGATGCCTGTGCTGCAGTGATAGAGGGAGGGTGGTAGGGTGTAAGGATGGAGAGAGGTGGGGCCTGAGTATGTCAAATACTGTGGGTCTCCTGATAAAGACATCGCGTTTGCTCCAAGTATGTTGGTGAGCTACCTGAGGATTTTAAGCAGAGGGATAATGTAGTATAGTTGGCATTTTGGAAGAGTTTCTTTAGATGCTGTATTGAAAAATGTTTATGGGAGTTAGGAGTGTGAAAATAAAAGCAGAGATCATTTTGGAGTTAGTGCAGTCATCCAGGTGGGAGGTGATGGTTGGCTTGGACTACAGTGGAATGGAAGATGTGGTGAGAAGTCTTACCAATTGGACTTGCTGATGGGTTAAATCTAGGATGTGACAGAAAATAGTGTTAAGGGTAACACTGGGGATTTGGACCTGAGGAACACATAGAATAAGTTGGCTATTGACTTATAGGGAAGCTCCAGAAGAGACATTTGGGGGAAAGGATAAATCTAAAGCTTCCGAAGCAGTGACACGGTTACCTTGCTCATCATACAAACATGGTGGGTTCTCTGCAGTTGCTACATAGGAAGAATCAAGAGGCAGAGCTCATGCATTCTGGGGATGCAGTGAAGCATGGAACTAGTTTTGCATGTCACTTTGTATGAAATTAAGAGAACTGAAGTGTACATATTGTAGAGTTAGGTGCAATCTGAGAGTCTGCCTAACCGATACCAGCCCTCCGCAGAGGGAAAGTTGAAGCTCTAGTCTGGGTCCTCTGACCTTCCTGGAATAACAGCTACTCTGACTTTTGAAGGTTTTCCCAATGATTGTAGTGGCTCTCGCACCAGAAGTAGAGATCTGAAAAATATTTGTATCGTGGAGTTCAGTGACCCTTATGGAGGCCTTTCACAAAAAAAGAATCACCAGCGTGTATCTTCCTTTATCAGGGAAGATCCTGCCTGCCATTCACAAGAAATCATGTCAAGTAATTTAATAAAAGGAATCTATATCTTACATTCACGCTAGTAAAGTCATGCTCAAAATTCTCCAAGCTAGGCTTCAGCAATATGTGAATCGTGAACTTCCAGATGTTCAAGCAGGTTTTAGAAAAGGTAGAGGCACCAGAGATCAAATTGCCAACATACGCTGGATCATGGAGAAAGCAAGAGATGCAGATCAGGAAGCAACAGTTAGAACTGGACATGGAACAACAGACTGGTTCCAAATAGGAAAAGGAGTACGCCAAGGTTGTATATTGTCACCCTGCTTATTTAACTTATATGCAGAGTACATCATGAGGAACGCTGGGCTGGAAGAAGCACAAGCTGGAATCAAGATTGCTGGGAGAAATATCAGTAACCTCAGATATGCAGATGATACCACCCTTATGGCAGAAAGTGAAGAGGAACTCAAAAGCCTCTTGATCAAAGTGAAAGAGGAGAGTGAAAAGGTTGGTTTGAAGCTCAACATTCAGAAAACAAAGATCATAGCATCTGGTCCCATCACTTCATGGGAAATAGATGGAAAAACAGTGGAAACATTGTCAGACTTTATTTTTTTGGGCTCCAAAATCACTGCAGATGCTGATTGCAGCCATGAAATTAAAAGACGCTTACTCCTTGGAAGGAAAGTTATGATCAACCTTGATAATATACTAAAAAGCAGAGACATTACTTTGCCAACAAAGGTCCGTCTAGTCAAGGCTATGGTTTTTCCCGTGGTCATGTATGGATGTGAGAGTTGGACTGTGAAGAAAGCTGATCGCTGAAGAATTAATGCTTTTGAACTGTGGTGTTGGAGAAGACTCTTGAGAGTTCCTTGTACCACAAGGAGATCCAACCAGTCCATTCTAAGGGAGATCGATCCTGGGTGTTCATTGGAAGGACTGATGCTAAAGCTGAGACTGCAATATTTTGGCCACCTCATGCGACGAGCTGACTCACTGGAAAAGACTCTGATGCTGGGAGGGGTTGGGGGCGGGAGGAGAAGGGGACGACCGAGGATGAGATGGCTGGATGGCATCACCGACTCTGTGGACTTGAGTCTGGGTGAGCTCCCGGAGTTGGTGATGGACAGGGAGGCCTGGCGTGCTGTGATTCATGGGGTCGCGGAGAGTCAGACACGACTGAGCGCCTGAACTGAACTGAATGAAAAATTTCCATAAAAGTTATTGTAAAGATTCCCTTTACTTTTAAAGAGACTCTTAGTACCTGTTTTAAAAATCATTTCTAGAATTTATACTTGAAGTCCAGTAAGGTGATAGCTGGACTTCAAGTATAAATTCTAGTAGAGTTTCTTATTCTGGATTTTACTCTTTATTGTACTTATTTGCTTTCCTTGATATCCTCTGAGATATCATTGATATTTACTATGTTCAATTATTGATTTCATCAAGGTGAAAGCCATTTTCATGTATTGAAATTTGTATTTGAAACATACTTATGTCTTCAAATATCAACTGATTATTTCAATAAATAAAACTCCACCAATTGCTAAGTATTATTAATAATAAATCTCCCAAGGTAGTAAGTGCTTTACACTTTTCCCAATTTACTTTTGTCCTGTTATCTCAATAGCCCTACAGGATGGTGCAGGAGATCTCCTCAGTTGGAGGTGAGAGTATTTGAGAAGGATGTGTGGCAGCTGTGACTGTGAGACTGTGGACCTGTTATAGGTCAATTGATGTGAAGTTTCTGTCTCTCTTAACCGTGTTCCTATGTCTTGTGCCTAGGAGAGCGAGTGGCGCAGCAGAGATTCAGGAAATATTTGCTTTACTCTATTTATTGCTCTTTACTTGGCATGTTGTCTGATTTTAGAAAAAACAATAGGAAATTGCTTCTCCTGTCTTTCATGTATAGGTAATATAATAGCTTATAAAGCAGCAGAGGAACCCACCAACATTATGCCTACCCTGTTAATCCTGAAGGCTATAGTTTATGAAGATGATGTTCATAAATTTATGAAATCAGGAAGTACATAAGAAAGTATAAGAAGCCTATGTGCTTTGAATAGTGATTTAATCTGAAAAGCCAATAACATCCTGTTTCCTTAGAACTGGTGCTTCATTAGGAGGACTAGTGAATGCTTCGAAATGTTTCTATCATTGAGGTGAAGTCTAGTTCTCCACAGAGTCAATAGATGTCCTGTTACGATTTTTGTAAAAGAATTGCTTTCTCTTTCCTCCCCTTCCTCAAACCCCATTTAACTCTGTCATTCACAGCAGAATTGTACTTTCTAGTTGGTACAGCCTATAAATATGTATTGACATCTAATTCTGGGTCAGGCGCCATGCATGGGAATATCAAAGAATAGGGTACATTCCCTGACCTTGGAAATTCAGATTATTCCTCAATGGAATTCAGTAGTTCAGGCATTATTGCAAAATTGCTTTCATATCCACTAGCTCATGAATTTTTCACCAGCATCTTTGAGGATACTGTCAGTATTTTAATGAGGTTAAGCATGCTTAATGTCTCTGAGATGAAGTCGAGCCTAAAAGAGCGTATTCTGGCTCTTTTTCCCAAGGTGGCAGTGGTGGTGCTCTGTGGGATCTATAGAAAGCCATCCTCTCCTTTGAGTCATCTCTCTCTCCCCTTGCCTTCAAGGCTTCCACAATCTCTACCCCAAAGGAAATAAGGCTTCATTTTCTTCCAGTTCTCCTGAGACAACCTGATGTGATGAGATGAGTGTGTTGCCTGTGGGGAGTGTGCGCTGGTCTACTGCAGAGATTGGAGAGGTAAAAGAGGAACCCTGCATTTCCTAGGCACCTTTGCATCTGTGGTTCTGAATATAATTTATTTTCACTAACGTCATGCACTGACTTGGGATTTGGAAGGTAGAGTGAGGCAGAGGGCCTCTTTCCATGGTTGCTATCTTCCGTCAATGAGCATGGTCATGGAGCTGGCCTTCCCCTAGCTGTGTTCTGATACAGAGCTACTAGGATTGAAGGGGTAATGAGAAGAAGCAGGGTGTGGGGCATGACAAGATCTCAGTGTTGGGGCACTGGCGGCCTCTCTGTGGATCATAGCTTCTGTTTGTTGCTAGAACAGAAAGTTCTAGTAGGTGTCCTCTGATTTCTGCCTCTCAGCTATCTGCACAATAGCCGGAAGGGTAGGTACTACTCTATTTTTTTCATATTATAGATAAGGAAACTAACACAGAGAAGTTAAGTAAACTGCTCAATTCACACAGCTAATAAATAGTCTATGTAGGTTTTAATTGCCTGGTTTTATGTCTGCCCTTCTATCTTGCTCTGCTGACTTTTTAAATATTAGTTCGTGTTTAGTTCTCATATAACTTATATGTCCACAGAGGCCTTCTATGAAAGGAGGAATAATGCAAGGCCCTACTCAATGAATGCCAAGTAGCTAAGCAAACTTTTCCCTTTACAGACAAGGAGTTTAGGGCCCAGATGGTGCAGAACTCCGTCCAAGCTCTAACAGATGATTGGGGCTGAACTGCCAGCATGTGTTCTGATTCTGTGTGTATTGTTCTTTTCAGTATCTTATGAAAATCTGACGAAGGTTTTACACGCTTTCATTAAAAAAAACCCAAACACACGAAAAAAACCCCAAAACACGAAATCAGATTGATCATTTTCTTTGAAGGCAAAGATGGAGAAGCTCTATACAGTCAGCAAAAACAAGACCAGGAGCTGACTGTGGCTCAGATCATGAACTCCTCATTGCCAAATTCAGACTTAAATTGAAGAAAGTAGGGAACACCACTAGACCATTCAGATATGACCTAAATCAAATCCCTTATGATTATACAGTGGAAGTGGGAAATAGATTTATAGAACTAGATCCTATAGACAGAATGCCTGAGGAACTATGGACAGAGGTTTGGGACACTGTACAGGAGAAAGGATCAAAACTATCCCCAAGGAAAAAGAAAGAAAGCAAAATGGCTGTCTGAGGAGGCTTTACAAATAGCTGTGAAAAGAAGAGAAGCAAATAGCAAAGGAGAAAGGAAAGATATACCCATTTGAATGCAGAGTTCCAAAGAATAGCAAGGAGAGATAAAAAACTTTCCTCAGCGATCAATATAAAGAAATAGAGGAAAACAATAGAATGAGAAAGACTAGAGATCTCTTCAAGAAAGTTAGAGATACCAAGGAAACATTTCATGCAAAGATGGGCACAATAAAGGACAAAAATGGTATGGACCTAATAGGAGCAGAAAATATTAAGAAGAGGTGGCAGGAATACACAGAAGAACTGTACAAAAAAGATATTCATGACCCAGATAATCACGATGGTGTGGTCACTCATCTAGAGCCAGACATTCTGGAATGTGAAGTCAAGTGGGCCTTAGAAAGCGTCACTATGAACAAAGCTAGTGGAGGTGATGGAATTCCAGTGGAGCTATTTCAAATCCTAAAAGATGATGCTGTGAAAGTGTTGCACTCAATATGTCAGCAAATTTGGAAAATTCAGCAGTGGCCACAGGACTGGAAAAGGTCACTTTTCATTCCAATCCCAAAGAAAGGCAATGCCAAAGAATGTTCAAACTACTGCACGATTGCACTCATCTCACACGCTACTAGAGTCATGCTCAAATTTCTCCAAGCCAGGCTTCAGCAATACGTGAACCATGAACTTCTAGATGTTCAAGCTGGTTTTAAAAAGGCAGAGGAACCAGAGATCAAATTGCCAACATCCGCTGGATCATCGAGAAAGCAAGAAAGTTCCAGAAAAACATCTATTTCTGCTTCATTGACTATGCCAAAGCCTTTGACTGTGTGGATCACAATAAACTGTGGAAAATTCTGAAAGAGTTGGGAATATCAGACCACCTGACCTGTATGCAGGTAAGAAAACAACTGTTAGAACTGGACATGGAACAACAGACTCTTTCCAAATAGGAAAAGGAGTATGTCAAGGCTGTATATTGTCACCCTGCTTATTTAACTTCTATGCAGAATACATCATGAGAAATGCTCGGCTGGATGAAGCAAAAGCTGTAATCAAGATTGCCGGGAGAAATATCAATTACCTCAGATATGCAGATGACACCACCCTTATGGCAGAAGCTGAAGAAGAACTAAAGAGCCTCTTGGTGAAAGTGAAAGAAGAGAGTGAAAAAGTTGGTTAAAGCTCAACATTCAGAAAACTAAGATTATGGCATCCGGTCCCATCACTTCATGGCAAATAGATGGGGAAACAGTGGCTGACTTTATTTTTGGGGTCTCCAAAATCACTGCAGATGGTGATTGCAGCCATGAAATTAAAAGACGCTTACTCCTTAGAAGAAAAGGTATGACCGACCTAGACAGCATATTAAAAAACAGAGACATTACTTTGTCAACAAGAGTCCATCTAGTCAAATCTATGGTTTTTCCACTGGTCAAGTATGGATGTGAGAGTTGGACCATAAAGAAAGCTGAGCGCTGAAGAACTGATGCTTTTTTTTTTTTATTGGAGGCTAATTATTTTACAATATTATATTGGTTGTTTTTGCCATACATTGACATGAAACTGCCCCGGGTGTACATGAGTTCCCCTTCCTGAACCCCCCTCCCACCTCCCTCCTCCCCTTATACTCCCTCTGGGTCATCCCTGCACACCAGCCCCGAGCATCCTGTAACATGCATCGACCCTGAACTGGCGATTCGTTTCACATATGATAACATACATGTTTCAATGCCATTTTCCCAAATCATCCCACCCTCACCCTCTCCCACAGAGTCCCAAAGACTGTTCTATACATCTGTGTCTCTTTTGTTGTCTCGTATACAGGGTTATCATTTCCATCTTTCTAAATTCCATATATATGCGTTGCTACTGCTGCTGCTGCTAAGTCGCTTCAGTCGTATCCAACTCTGTGCGACCCCATAGACGGCAGCCAACCAGGCTCTGCCATCCCTGGGATTCTCCAGGCAAGAACACTGGAGTGGGTTGCCATTTCCTTCTCCAATGTGTGAAAGTGAAAAGGGAAAGTGAAGTCGCTCAGTCGTGTCCGACCAGTAGCGACCCCGTGGACTGCAGCCCACCAAGCTCCTCTGTCCATGCGATTTTCTAGGCAAGAGTACTGGAGTGGCTTGCCATTGCCTTCTCCGATATATGCATTAGTATACTGTATTGGTGTTTTTCTTTCTGGCTTACTTCACTGTGTATAATAGGCTCTAGTTTCATCCACCTCATTAGAACTGGTTCAAATGCATTCTTTTTGATGGCTGAAAAATACTCCATTGTGTAAAGCTTTCTTATCCATCCGTCTGCAGATGGACATCTAGGTTGCTTCCATGTCCTGGCTATTATAAACAGTGCTGCGATGAACATTGGAGTACACGTGTCTCTTTCAATTCTGGTTTCCTCGGTGTGTATGCCCAGGAGTGTGATTGCTGGATCATATGACAGTTCTATTTCCAGTTTTTAAAGGAATCTCCACACTGTTCTCCATAGTGGCTGTACTAGTTTGCATTCCCACCAACAGTGTAAGAGGGTTCCTTTCTCTCCACATCTTCTCCAGCATTTATTGCATGTAGACTTTTGGATAGCAGCCATTCTGACTGGTGTGAAATGGTATCTCATTGTGGTTTTGATTTGCATTTCTCTGATTATGAGGGATGTTGAGCATTTTTTCATGTGTTTGTTAGCCATCTGTATGTCTTCTTTGGAGAAATGTCTGTTTAGTTCTTTGGCCCATTTTTTGATTGGGTCGTTTATTTTTCTGGAATTGAGCTGCAGGAGTTGCTTATATATTTTTGAGATTCATTCTTTATCAGTTGCTTCATTTGCTATTATTTTCTCCCATTCTGAAGGCTGTCTTTTCACCTTGCTTATGGTTTCCTTTGCTGAGCAGAAGCTTTTAATTTTAATTAGGCCCCATTTGTTTGTTTTTGCTTTTATTTCCAATATTCTGGGAGGTGGGTCATGGAGGAGCCTGCTGTGATTTATGTCGGAGAGTGTTTTGCCTATGTTCTCCTCTAGGAGTTTTATAGTTTCTGGTCTTACATTTAGATCTTTAATCCATTTTGAGTTTATTTTGGTGTATGGTGTTAGGAAGTGTTGTAGTTTCATTCTTTTACAAATGGCTGACCAGCTTTCCCAGCACCACTTGTTAAAGAGACTGTCTTTTCTCCATTTTATATTCTTGCCTCCTTTGTCAAAGATAAGGTGTCCATAGGTGCGTGGATTTATCTCTGGGCATTCTATTTTGTTCCATTGATCTATGTTTCTGTCTTTATGCCAGTACCATACTGTCTTGATGACTGTGGCTTTGTAGTAGAGCCTGAAGTCCGGCAGGTTAATTCCCCCAGTTCCATTCTTCTTCCTCAAGATTGCTTTGGCTATTTGAGGTTTTTGTATTTCCATACAAATTGTGAGATTATTTGTTCTAGTTCTGTGAAAAATATCGTTGGTAGCTTGATAGGGATTGTATTGAATGTATAAATTACTTTGGGTAGTATACTCATTTTCACAATATTTATTCTTCCAATCCACGAACACGGTATATTTCTCCATCTATTAGTGTCCTCTCTGATTTCTTTCACCAGTGTTTTATAGTTCTCTATGTACAGGTCTTTTGTTTCCTTAGGTAGATATATTCCTAGATATTTAATTCTTTTCGTTGCAACAGTGAATGGAATAGTTTCCTTAATTTCTCTTTCTATTTTCTCATTATTAGTGTATAGGAATGCAAGGGATTTCTGTGTGTTGATTTTATATCCTTCAACTTTACTCTATTCATTGGTTAGCTCTAGTAGTTTTCTGGTAGAGTCTTTCGGGTTTTCTGTGTAGAGGATCATGTCATCAGCGAACAGTGAAAGTTTTACTTCTTCTTTTCCAATTTGGATTCCTTTTATGTCTTTTTCTGCTCTGATTGCTGTGGCCAAAACTTCCAGAACTATGTTGAATAGGAGTGGTGAGAGTGGGCACCCTTGTCTTGTTCCTGACTTTAGGGGAAATGCTTTCAGTTTTTCACCATTGAGGATAATGTTTGCTGTGGGTTTGTCATATATAGCTTTTATTATGTTGAGATATGTCCCTTCTATTCCCACCTTCTGAAGGGTTTTTATCATAAATGGATGTTGAATTTTGTCGAAGGCTTTCTCTGCATCTATTGAGATAATCATATGATTTTTATTTTTCAATTTGTTAATGTGGTGTATTACGTTGACTGATTTGCGGATATTGAAGAATCCTTGCATTCCTGGGATAAAGCCCACTTGGTCATAATGTGTACTCTTCTTAATGTGTTGTTGGATTCTGATTGCTAGAATTTTGTTAAGGATTTTTGCATCAATGTTCTTCAGTTAAATTGGCCTGTAGTTTTCTTTTTTGTGGGGTCTTTACCAGATTTTGGGATTAGGGTGATGGTGGCCTCATAGAACGAGTTTGGAAGTTTCCCTTCCTCAGCAATTTTCTGGAAGAGTTTGAGTAGAATAGGTGTTAGCTCTTCTCTAAATTTTTGGTAGAATTCAGCTGTGAAGCCATCTGGACCTGGGCTTTTGTTTGCTGGAAGATTTTTGATTACCGCTTCTATTTCTGTGCTTCTGATGGGTCTATTAAGATTTTCTATTTCTTCCTGGTTCAGTTTTGGAAAGTTGTACTTTTCTAAGAATTTGTCCATTTCTTCCAAGTTGTCCATTTTATTGCCATATAATTGCTGATAGTATTCTCTAGTGATCCTTTGTATTTCTGTGTTGTCGGTTGTGATCTCTCCATTTTCATTTCTAAATTTATTGATTTGGTTTTTCTCCCTTTGTTTCTTGATCAGTCTGTCAATTTTATTTACCCTCTCAAAGAACCAGCTTTTGGCTTTGTTGAGTTTTGCTATGGCCTCTTTTGTTTCTTTGCATTTATTTCTGCCCTAATTTTTAAGATTTTTTTCCTTCTAGTAACCCTGGGGTTCTTCATTTCTTCCTTTTCTAGTTTCTTTAGTTGTAGAGTTAGGTTATTCAGTTGACTTTTTTCTTGTTTCTTGAGGTGTGCCTGTGTTGCTATGAACCTCCCTCTTAGCACTGCTTTTACAGTGTCCCAGAGGTTTTGGGTTGTCGTGTTTTCATTTTCATTCATTGCTATGCATATTTTGATTTCTCTTTTGATTTTTTCTATGATCAAGAAACACCTTGAGTAACAGACAAATTTGGCCTTGGAGCACAAAATGAAGCAGGGCAAAGGCTAATAGAGTTTTGCCAAGAGAACGCACTGGTCATAGCAAACACCCTCTTCCAACAACACAAGAGAAGACTCTACACATGGACATCACCAGATGGTCAACACCGAAATCAGATTGATTATATTCTTTGCAGCCAAAAATGGAGAAGCTCTATACAGTTAGCAAAAACAAGACCAGGAGCTGACTGTGGCTCAGATCATGAACTCCTTATTGACAAATTCAGACTGAAATTGAAGAAAGTAGGGAAAACCATTAGACCATTCAGATATGACCTACATCAAATCCTTATGATTATACAGTGGAAGTAAGAAATAGATTTAAGGGTCTAGATCTGATAGAGTGCCTGATGAACTCTGGATGGAGGTTCGTAACATTGTACAGGAGATAGGTCTCGGTGGGGGATGGGGGATGGGCTGACCGCAGCTTGCTCACTCTGCTCAGTCCTTTGTTCTGTGAGCGGGGCTGGTGGAGTCTTAGGGCTTTCCGCTTTTTCGCGGGGGAAGCTATCCAAGACTGTTTTGCTATCCCCAGTTAGTTCTCTCAGATTGTTCTTGCGGCATTCAAGCCCAGTCCTCTCTCTAAGCAGTTCAGCTGGCTCCTCCCTGCCCAGCCCCCACTTGCTAATGGCAGATGCAGGCGTCTGTGCTGCTTCTCCACTGGGAGTTACCCTTTGGCGGGTAATCTGTGGGTTTTAATTATTTCTTTCTTTTCCCTCCCAGTTATGTGGCCCTCTGAAGTTCCAAGGCTCGCCACAGAATCGCCAGTGAGAGTGTTTCCTGGTGTTTGGAAACTTCTCTCTTTTTAAAGCCTCCCTTCCCTGGACGGAGCTCCGTCCTTACTTCTTTTGTCTCTCTTTTTATCTTTTATGTTTTTTCCTACCTCCTTTCGAAGACAGTGGGCTGCCTTTCTGGGTGCCTGATGTCCTCTGCCAGCATTCAGAAGTTGTTTTGTGGACTTTATTCTGCATTCAAATGTTCTCTTGATGAATTTGTGGGGGAGAAAGTGATCTTGCCATCCTATTCCTCCACCATCTTGTTCCCTCCTCTAATTGATGCTTTTGAACTGTAGCGCTGGAGAAGACTTGAGAGTCCCTTGGACTTTAAAGAGATCCAACCAGTCCATCCTAAAGGAGATCAGTCATGGGTGTTCATTGTAAAGACTGATGTTGAAGCTGAAACTCCAATACTTTGGCCACCTCATGTGAAGAGCTGACTCATTTGAAAAGACCCTGATGCTGGGTAAGATTGAGGGCAGAAGGAGAAAGGGACGACAGAGGGTGAGATGGTTGGATGGCATCACCGACTCAATGGACATGAGTTTGGGTGGACTCTGGGAGTTGGTGATGGACAGGGAGGCCTGGCATGCTGCAGTTCTTGGGGTCGCAAAGAGTTGGACATGACTGAGTGACAGAACTGAACTTAAACCTCTTTTTGGCAATTTGGATTCCTTTTGGAAAGTTCCTCTCTCCACTGCTTGTAGCCTTGGTGAGGGCAGGAGTCTGCTTTGATGATTCCGGCATCTTTTCCCTCCCTGTGTGTCCTTTGCCATGTGACATAGCAGTTAGTCTCTCAGAAGCAATGGAGTGTTTTCTTCCCTAATACTTCCCTAGGCTTCCCAGGTGGTTCAGTGCTAAAGAATCCACCTGCTAGTGCAGGAGACTCAAGATACACAGGTTCAGTCCCTGGGTTGGGAAGATTCCCTGGAGTAGGAAATGGGGTATTCCAGTATTATGGTCTGGAATATTCAGTGGACATGTGAGCATGGTGGGCTACAGTCCATGGGTGACAAAGAGTTGTAAATGACTGAGTACACACATTATTATATCCCTTAGTTATGAGTGTCGTCCAGGATGAGGTGGGGGCGAAGGTATGCCAGTCTGGGCATTAAACTAAAGAGACCCTGAGTATGCTTGCCCTTTCTCTTGTGTCTCTGACTTTACCACTAGAGCATGGTTGGTCTAGCCTGATAGAAGAAGAGAGAGATGCGGAGTGGGGACATGTAAAGCAGAGGCCCTCTTAGTTCATCCAACCAGCAGCTGATGCTAGCCATGTGAACAACTGCAACTAAGATTAAATGTTTCCTTTGACATATATACACTACTATATATAAAAGATAAACAAGAACCTATGGTAGAGCACATGGGACTCTACTTGGTCCCATGACCTATATAGGAGTGGAGTCTGGAGGAGAGTGGATATATGTATCAATATATATATGGCTAATTCACTTTGCTGTACTGCAGAAACTAACACAATATTGTAAATCAACTATGCTCCAATAAAAAATTGATTTAAAAATATTAATTACTTTTAGCTGAACCTGAGCTAACCCTGGATATGTGTGCAATAAAGATTTAGAGCTGTATGCAACTGAGGTTTCATGATTGTTTATTATTATTACTATAGTGCATTTTGATGACAGTAGGTAACTGAGACAGTGAAATTACAAATAGAAACACTGTCTTTTCCTCTCCAAATTGTTGACAGTAACCAAAAGCTAGGCCAATTGAGGACTTAATCTTGGGTTGATGTGGGGGAAGAGGTCATGTTTTAAAAACCACTCTATTCTGTCCATTGTTCATAAATGATTTTTATACTTCCTCTGGAAAAAATACGCTCACTTCTTTCCATACCTCTTTCTTGGGCATAAGGCTTAAGGTTCCAGGTCAAGGATTTAAAAACTCTACATTTCAGATGTGGCTAAGACTCTGTGGATTTATTTCCTTGTTGTTCAGTTGCTCAGTCATGTCCAGCTCTTTGTGACCCCATGGACTGCAGCACCCTTGGCTTCCTTGTCCTTCACTATATCCTGGGGTTTGCTCAAACTCATGTCCATTGAATCAGTGATTCCATCTGACCATCTCATCCTCTGTCACCCCCTTTCCTCCTGCCCTCAATCTTTCCCAACATCAGAGTCTTTGCCAATGAGTCAGCTGTTCGCATCAGGTGGCCAAGTATTGGAGTTTCAGCTTCAGCATCAGTCTTTCCAAAGTTTGTTTCCTTGGTCAGTTTCTTTTCATTTGAAACTCTTGGAACTAAGGGCAAGTTATTCTTCTGACATATTCATATATAATGATGATACTGGGATACAATATTTACAATAAATCCTTTAATTCCAAAATGGTGATATAGGAGGCACCTCATACTCCCTGCTCCATAGTAACTCTGGGGTCTCAGTGGGCACATGCCACCCATTTGATGAGGGCTATTTTCTGCCCCTAAATCACAACTAATATTACTGCAATGAAAGACATTGATGGGGAATTTATTTCACAATGAAGAGAAGAATAGCCATAATTTTTTTTAAGAATTATAATTTTTCACTCTCCTTTTTTCTTAAAAATATACCTACTTCCTGAAAAAATGTTGAAAAAGATCTAAATTGCAATAATACCAGTTTTGTTTAGTTTGTTTCTATGAGATGGTAAGATTATAAAGATGAGTTTTTTAAATAGCAGTATGCAGGCATCTCTGATATTTATTTGATTTTTACTTTTCTTTTCATAAGAATAAGAGCTAAAACCCCCAATTTACAGAGGCATACAAATCAAACTGAATATTCATTTTCGTATTTTCTTTGTTATCTGAGGGTAGTTGGTCTAATGAAATGCTTAGAAAACATGAAAAATTTCCAAGACTCTTTCTTTTGGAGTTGAATTCATGATATCATTTCCCCTGTCCTCAAAACAATGAGGATATCTTTCCAGAAGTTTCATCATTGGCTCCTATGTATGTTTTCAGGAAAAGAATTGTGAATCCCTTTTCCATCTCAGCAGAAGTAATTTTCATCAGTCTTTTATAATATTTCAGAGTGTCTGCAGACTTCTGAAAAATTGACTAGATACTATCATTTTCAACTTCAGCCTGCTGAAACAGGTCCTGAAGCATTAGAAAGTTTTTCACAAATTGTGGATTCTAATCTCTTCTCCCAATGTGGCAAGTTGGCCGGTGGAATCTACAGATGTCCAGAGCAGCATTTATAAAGGTGACTGCAGAGCTTCCAGTGAGATGATTTACCTCATTCTTAAGTGCCCAGATAGCTGCCAGCTGAGCCAAGACATAAATGAACTCCACCCCTTCTGACTATTCTGGGAATATGATTTACTTTTCTCATAAAAACATGCAATTTCTGCTCAAATTTCAATCAAGCTCTTCAAGACTCATGCTCTTATAAGCCAGGGGACATCTGTGCTGAGGACATCTTTGTAATCAGCCTACTCCCAAACAAAACCTAGTTTAGATGAGGGAGCCCATTTTCAGGGCAGCAGATGACACTCCCAGGGCTGATGGCTATCTGATTTCAAGATAAAGCAAAGAAACTTCATGATATGTACAGGTTCTTTCTTTATTAGAGCAGAGCAAGTTGTCTTGTGTGACAGGTGAAACATCTGCAGAGTGCACCAAGAATCTGTGTGCCAAGGTTATAACTGGTAAATAAACTGTACTTTTTGAGGGTATCATTTGTATCTATAGTTTCAAAAAGGGCATTTTTCACAGATATGTTATCTAGGAAGTAAGTTTAGGTACTGGCACCAGGGAGTGATAGTGGTACTCTACCCACTACTGTAAGAGAATAAGGTGCATTACTCACCAAAACATACTCGAAAAGATACTCAACAATTTTGAGGAAGATGCTATTACTGATAAGTGCAGTACTTCAGTTTTTTGAATTTGGCCTTTCCTAGGTTGTGGGATATTATGGACTGAATTGTGTGCCCTCCTAATTTTTATTTTGAAGTCCTCACCCCTAGTAGCTCAGAGTGTGGCTGTATTTGGAGATAGCTGTATTTGTATATTTGGAGATTTAATTATATTTAAAGATATAATTAAGTTAAAATGAGGTCATAATGATGAGTCCTAATTCCATATGACCGATGTCTATATAAGAAGGGGCCATGAGAATACAAACAGGTACAGAGAGAAGACCATGTGAAGACACAGGAAGAAGGTGACCATCTACAAGACATGGAAAGAGGCTTCAGAATGGAAATCACCCCTGATGACTCCAGAAATAAATTTCTATTGTTTGAGCCACCCAATCTGTAGTATGTTATTATGGCAGCCCCTGCAACAAATACATACCAATTCTCAATGCTCTTACCAATTATGGGCAGCCTTTTTTTTTTGGCTTGGCAATATGGTAAGTGTTCTTGAAGGGTATTTCAAAATTGTTCCAGTTAAGAAAAATCCAAGTTTTGATTCAGTTAATCTTTTCAAAACAAGTCTCCTTCACATGAAAAGATCTACAGTTTCTGCTGTCTTGACATGATGATCACTGAATATATTTCTCTAATTGTGTTGACTTCAGAACTTGCCCTAGCACACACATGAACACATTGGCTTTGGTGTTGTCTCTCTGGAAAAGAGCAAAGCCAAAAGATACCTAAATTTTATTTCATTGGCTGTTTCCAGTTGACGGTAATCCCAGTGAAAACTCAGAAGTTTCTCTAATTGTAATGGGAAAGTGTATTTTCACTCATTCTTTTCAGTGATAAGTTATGATCTAGTCACTTGGTCACAGCAATGTGCGAAAAGGCTTGAGACTGTCTTGGAGTGCATAGCTTCTTTCATAGCTCAAGTATCCTATCGTATGTAGGACAGTTCATGCTGTGGTATGGGAAGGGGTGAACAGACTTTAACAAAGAGCTGGCAACCTTTGCCAAAATAGCTAACACCTATTTAGTACTCCCTGTGTGCTTAACACTGCTCTAAGCCCTTACATATCATATGCCATTTAATCCTCACAATTCATGAGTTCCCCGGGGCAGATTCATGTCAATGTATGGCAAAACCAACCAATATAATAAAAAAAAGAGATCCTCACAGTTCATCAAAATCCATTACAACTCCTAAAATATAGACAACAAATTGAGACAGAAATTAAATCAGCTGATTATTCTCACGCAGCTAGAAATGAGGAAGCAAGATTTCAACCCAGCTCAAGTAATTAATTATTGTCTATAAAGGCAACATTAAGGGCATGAAATAGTGGAAGAAGTGTGACTGTTTGGAAAAGACAATGAAGGGTATTTTCTCAGGAAGACAAGTCTGCTAATATCATCTTTGCCTTCTTTCCAGCTAAGCAGAGTATTCCTAATTTTCCAAGATTTAAATCAATCCACGTCTTAGTCTCTTCAGACTGCTGTAACAAAGATAGCATAGACTGGTGGTTTACAAACAACAGTTACTTATTTTTCATGGTTCTGGAGCCTGAAAAGTTCAAGATCAAGGAGCCAGCAGATTTGTTGTCTGGTGAAGACCCACTTCCTGATTCATAGATGGCCATCTTTTCCCTATGTCTTCCCTTAGTAGAAGAAGGGAAGAGAGTTGCCTGTCATACAGAGTTTCCTTACCCTCTAGACTATAAAAATGTTTTCCTCCATCTAACTCTCATAGCACTCTGCATCATGCATTTGGTTCATTTGCAGATTTATTTATTAATTTACTTATTGATCATCATCCATTAGCAATCTTTTAAGCATTTATGATATTCCAGTTACAGTGTTAGGTACTAGTGAAATACCAAAGAAAACATGAATTGTAATGTCAAGGTTTTATAGTATAAAAGAATATTATATGGGGATTAGATATTGAATAGCTTATATTGCTGTGAAATTCTTTTATGAGCTGTTTCACCACTGAATTTTTGGATTATAATGTCTATCATTTCTCTCTCTCATTATACATAGTGCAGTGATAGTCACATAATGGGAGCTTGAAAATGCCTGTCCTTCTAAACATGCAAATTTAATTCTTTTAAGTAACTTCACATGTATATTTAACTCACATGTATTTTGGAATAATATTTTAGCACTGGTGTAAAAATACACCACGGAATGATCAGATACTCCATCAGAAAATAGGGAAAATTGAGTTTAGTAGCATGGTCAACATTTCATGTACCATATAACTGCCTCCAGGCCTGGCCAATTTCTGCAGATTGTGTGGAATTTGAAATTTGGAATTGGACTATTGACACTGAGAGGGAAGGTGTCAGATGATGCCCAAACAATTTCTAACTCAAATAAAATATCACATTTGCTTACCTTTGTCTGAGCTCAAAATAACTTCTATATTGTACTTACAAATCAATTCCAACTTACCTTTTTGTGAGAAGACTAGAATAAAGTGCTGTACATTTATAATAAAAGTATATGCAACACAAACACGCATGATTAGAGGTAAGAACAACTGTTCAATTATACATTTGAATGAAAATCTCAAAAGACATTCTTACTCAGAGTTTGGAAACTCTTAATTAGTCTATCATACAGCAAATGGTGAGAAGAAAGCTCACCATTTACAAGCTATGGATGATGCTAATGGATGATGATCAATAAGTAAATTAATAAATAAATCTGCAAATGAACCAAATGCATGATGCAGAGTGCTATGAGAGTTAGATGGAGGAAAACATTCTTATAGTCTAGAGGGTAAGGAAACTATGTATGACAGGCAACTCTCTTCCCTTCTTCTACTCAGGGAAGACATAGGGAAACTACAAGCTCACCATTACAAGAAAGTTGTCTTGTAAGGTGTAACAGTCAATTCAAGAAGTGAGAAAAATTCAATTAGCCAACTAGTTTGTGTTCAATGCAAAATAATTTATCTGATTCTTCCACTGGAAATGAAAATCATGGCAACAGCCTCAAACTTCAGCCTTTATTCTCTGAGTTTTTAGGCTTTTTTGTTTTTTTTTAAGAAATAAGATTATTGAGTTTGACTAATCACTTTCATAATGAATGTCTCTTTTGGTAAAGTGTAGGGAAATTTTGATTCATTGATTGGTACAATTTGGAAAAGTAATCTTTTATCCTTACATACCTTAATTATTAAGACAAATGAATATTTTGTTCAAATTAATGGAATGATTAATTACCCTAATCTTCACCTTAATTTTCCTTTAGTGATTTTTCTTGTTAATGCTCTTAGTAGAATAAGGTCATCTCATAGAATGATTGTAGTTGCCAGTCTGGGGAAATAAAGTCTTCCATTAAATATCACTTTATGGATTTTCACAGTATTTACTCATGCATTTTTTTGACTCTTCATTCCCTGGCCCAAAACGGACTGAAAAAGAAAATCAAGTGTTTGTCCAACAAAATTTCTCTTGCCTGTAGGATATCTCAGGAGAATCCTTACCCTCAAAAATGAGGCCTCCTTGTATTGTTTCCAGGTAACACAGTTTTACTTTCATAAGAAGCAGATGAAGTGATGAGATGATGCCTCTTGTCTGTTTTTAAGCAAGATGTGGCAGGAAGCCTCCAGGATGGCCCCCAAAGGTGTCCTCCTGGTGCCCATGTTCCTGCTTAATTGCCCTCTTCTCTAATTTACTGCCCAGCCTCTAGCAAATGGAACATGGCCTAGAGGTGGAATTCCCTCCTGAGACTAGGTTCTAAAAGATGCTAGTTGGAATCTAGAATCTTTAACATTTTCCATCCTGTATGTGATAGAATGAATTGATTCCCTTCATTGAAGGCGGTGTGTTTCCAGATGAATAGGGCCCACTGTATGCCTAGCAGAATGCAGGGAGAAAACCCACACCAAGGGCTATCATCGGGGATATGCAGGACATCAGCATTGCAAAGAGAATTCTAAAACTTTCAGATTGACAGGGGAAAAAATGCAGGTCACACATGATCAGGAGTGATAATGACATCAAAATTCTCAGTAGCATGACAATAGAGAAATGTTTCCTGTCCTGAGCAAAATGGCTTCTGACTGGAATTACATTCTCAGGCAATCAATCAAGTGCGAGGGTGGAGTAACAACATTTTCAGACAAGCAGTCCATGAATTCATTGCCACAGGCTCACTCAGTGAATAGGGGCAAATAAAAGAAAAAATGATAAAGGGTGAGATCCAGAAAATAGAGGGTTCCCAAGAGCAGAGAGAAGGGAAAAAGCAGAGAAGCCTCATTACCCCTGCCATGCAGCACGTCAACAGGGGACCCAGCCCACACTGCAGCATGTGACTTGGGCTCCGTGAGCGATGTCCCCAGGGAAAAAAGTAGATAAAAGTGTGGATGTGTTTGACCTTGTTGGGAAGTGGTTTGCAGATGATCAGCACAGAGGACACTGAGCAGACAAAAACCTCGCCTTACTTCGAAGGAGGAAATGAAGATAATGTCTGTAACTGTAAAATCACAAAATTGCCAAACCGATAGCTTATGCAGAAATTAGATGGTACATATCAGAAGAAACAGCTAGAGAAGTTGAAAATGATTACTCTGAAAACTGGGAAGTGAGAGCAAGAAAGGACAGGAGCGGACTGCTTAAAAAGATAGTTGCACTCTTTGACTCCTAGAATTATGTACCGATAAAAGTAACGAGTTCCCAGAACTTAAAATCGTTTAAAATGCCTCATCTTACAATTTCTTACTCCCTGTGTTACCCTCCCCTCCACACTCTGGAGACCCTTGATCTATTACATTCTTACTGATGCGTCCTGTTCACAGAGACCCCAGAAGTTTCCATCCCCCTGTGTCTTCATCTCCCTGTTTCTCCATCCTGTTCACCTTGCCCCTCCCTCCCACTCTGTTCAGCAAGGCTCTCAGGGACAGGAGTTTGCATAAGCATGACCTTCTCACTCCCTCTCCTTCTCTAGGATTTCTTTCAGCCTCTGGCAGAGACTCAGCATCCGTTGGGGTCATGAAGAGGTCTCGCTAATGATTTTTCCTCTCCTCCACTTTCGTAATGGTTTGGAAACAATAGATCTCCCATCGAGTCAGCCTGTTTCTTAGAGCACCTCGGGAGTTTTTCTTGCTTGTGTTCTTTCTCAGCCTAGTCTCTACTCGGGAAATTGAATTGTCTCTTTGCTCATTTAGACTATTTAGTGAAATTTCATCCCATTAAGATGTGCTAAGGCGTGCTTGTCTGTCATTGATTTCTATGTGAATTCTGGAGAGTCAGGCTGTTAAACAAACATTGCTCACTGAGGTCCTTTTTTGAATGCACTCTCAGGAGGGAAGTCGACAAACTCCTCTGAAGGTCATTATCACAGCAATTCTGGCTAGCCACTGGGATGGGGGCAGGGAGAATGCAGGGACTTTTGACCATAAATTTCTTTGCCCATTCTGAATTCCAAATACCGAATCTGATCCAATTCTTCAGTGAAATTCTGGTTTGCATTAACAAGGGGACAGTTTTCCCTTCTTTTCCTCTGTATCTTAAGTGACTAATCTGGTCACTCTGCATATATTTTTCTTTAAAAATCTTGAGAAAGTCTGGATAGTAAATATTATTATTATTAATATTACCTTGTTAGTAGCCGCAGAGGTGAGATTTGAATTCAAAAACCTCATTGAGAAACCAGGGGCTTGTGAAATACAGTAGACTACCCAAATCTCTTTTCTACCATATCAGATTTCTTAACCTCATTCTGCTTCGTATGGGGCAAAAAATATATATATCCCATAGAATTGTTAGGAAAATTAAATACTATAGCATAGGGACAGTGTCTAGCCTAGGGCTGGCTTGCAGTGCATGCTTAATAAATGGTAGTTATTACCATTTCCTGGTTCCTGAGTTCAGTATCACTTCTCCTCTGCTGCAGTATGTGAAGAGTCATCTGTTAGAAGCAATGCAGGACAGTAGGTGATTAAAGGTTGAGCATGCTCTTGGAGCTGGAAGCCTTGTTAGAGCACAGGGGTGATTTTCATGATGCTGTTCATAAACCTTGGTGGTTTCTACCTGCTTCTTCCATTTTATAGAGAGGATTGAAACAACATAGGTTATTTCTGTGTCCAGATTCTTGATAGAATTGCTCTACAGACCCATGTTTTTCAACAAATTCTTTCTCTCTGATTTATTCAGCCCGAGTATACTGACTGGAGGGAAGGTAGAGGTGCCAGCATAGAAATCCTGGCTTTCTTTCCTTTCTAGCTATGTTATGTTGGAAGCATTGCTGAAGCTGCTAGTGCTTCAGTTTCCCTGCCCATAAAATGAGAATAAGACTAGTATCTATCAGGTGGTTGAAAGGATTAAATAAGTTAATCCACGTAAATTGCCTTTAAATGTGCCTGGAACAAAGTCAGGTTCAGTGTTTATTGAGCATTTACTACATGTCAGGTTCTATTTTAAGTGCCAGAATCTATCGGTAACTGAGACAGACAGTCTCTTAATGTGAGCTAATAAGTACAGTGAGGATACTGAAACTGAATTTGTAATGTGAGGTGGTGATTTGATGCTGCTTGATGAGACTGAAACAAAAAATATTTCTGGCATTCCTTTGGGTTTGCTAGATTATTCAGAACCTTGGTGATATTTCCTTCAGCTTGTGGGCAAGGCTTTAATATTATCTCAGGAATGACTTCCCATAAACTGATACTTGTGGCTTCACAACAGGTAACTTCTTTATAAGAACTATTACGTGGAGAATAGATAAAGAAAATTGTGTGCTATAAGCCCAACAATAAAAACTGTTTTGTTTTGAGTTTATCATATGGGGATGAATTACCTGCTTAAGTTAGAAGGACCTAATCTTTGTATCAGAATTTGCATTATGCTGAATATAATTGAGACTCTGTTCTTGACATTGAAATGTGATATTCAGTTCAGTTCAGTTCAGTTGCTCAGTTGTGTTTGACTCTTTGCAACCCCGTGAATCACAGCACGCCAGGCCTCCCTGTCCATCACCAACTCCCAGAGTTCACTCAAACTCATGTCTATCGAGTCGGTAATGCCATCCAGCCATCTCATTCTCTGTCGTTCCCTTCTCCTCCTGCCCCCAATCCTTCCCAGCATCAGAGTCTTTTCCAGTGAGTCAACTCGTTGCATGAGGTGGCCAAAGTATTGCAGTTTCAGCTTTAGCATCAGACCTTCCAATGAACACCCAGGATCGATCTCCTTTAGAATGGACTGGTTGGATCTCCTTGCAGTTTCTAATATTTTGATAATCCAGATATAAATGTCTTCCTTGTTTCTCCTGTAGGTTTCTGTTTTTCAATAATGAATGCAATCTACTTTTAACTTCTGTACTTTTCCGACCCGGAGAAGTCCTTTCCATTGAGTTGCAGCCAGAAATTTGGCAACAGTTGAATTAAGACTGAAACATTGCCTTTGTATGCATAACACACACAAAGATTAACAAACTCACAGATAACTTGATCATCCTAAGTCATAGAGGAGTTCGTTCTGTGTAGACAGTTGACAGCTCAATTTCAGAAGAAGCAGAATTTTATTGGATAACTTATAGGCGGTGAACCTGTGGAGACAGTATTTCCTTTGGCAATAACACACTGCACTTTGTCTGTGTCACTTGTCATAAATGGAGTGAGAAATTATGCATCCTAATAGGACCAGTGGCACTCTGCTCTATATGTGATGGGCTCAACCTGATTTGCATGCTTTGTAGTGGCCCAGATGCAGAATGCACAAGTCTGTCTGGAAATTCACTCATAGCACCTCTCCAAACATGCAGAAGGATTGAGAATCATTACAATCATCATATCAGACTTCAATTTTGGAGTTTAATAAAAACCCCTCATAGTAGATATTTATGATATTTATTGTCAAAATCCCTTTCGGGAAATGTATGCTCAGTTTTCATCCGGCATCCCTGTCCATTTATTCATAGATAAGTTTTCTATCATTTAGCTTAAATCTAACTACAACCCACTAACAAATACCCATTACAGTAGTTGAGTTTAAATTTCAGTAGAGTGCTTTGCTCTATTACCAGATAAGGCTGATATTTTACTAGTAGGCATGGGTAAGTCTTTACAGACAAGTTTATAATATCTTGGGGTTAAATGTTTTGAATATCTCCCTAGGTAATCTTAAGCCCTCTGAATATGTTATCAGCTGCCTACAAACTTTCCATATTCCTTTAGTCCATCTACGTACGTTTTTGTGTCTTTACCAAGTTAAGAATCTTACCAGTCTAATTTTAGAGAACTTCTAGAACACACAGTTTTGGGGAAAATGATGAACAATTCTTGTGCTAATCATCTTGGTGACATCTTCCCCAACACTTAATAAAACTATGGTAATTCACTAATATTCTTTAACAAGTAAAACATGTTATAAAATGTTGGTGTGAAATTGTCTGTTAATCTACTTTGAGTGCCATCTGAAATCACTGAATTGCTTTACTGAAGCATAGTATTTTTTAAATTTAATTTAGCAAAACTGGCACTTGTAAAATATCACATTTCTTTTTCAACTTAAAATGAAGTATGACTGAAGGAAATACATACTATGGTTGAGTTTGTATGTCAGAACCCCAATAACAAACATGTTTAAAAATTGATGTGCCTTAACATTTGTTTTTCTCAAACCAAATATTAGGGACTGGCTAACATGCGCAAGTGCTGACCTTATTTTAGATATTGTTTTGGGATGTACATTAGTCCAGTTATATAGACCCTGTGTGATACACTCATTATCTCCATTTTATAGGTGAGAAAATTAAAACAGATGAATTAAAATTTATACACCTAGAAGATAGTGGACCCAAAATTCAAACTCAGGTCCCTGGCTTGAGAGCTCATGCCCATAACCACCACCAGAGTGAGCCTCAAAATGAAACATATTGGGATTAATATTGGTCTTTATTTGAAAGATAAACTATTAGAAAGCATATTTTATGTTCTCTAAGTTTTCATCTCTCACTCAACGGAGCCTACAGATTGCTTTGGGGTGTTAGCTGCATGCATTCCAGAGCATTATCTAAACCCAACTCACGTATGAAAGTTAATTATTGCCTGTGCATTCCATTGTTTGATTCATGGAAGCTTTTTATACAGGAAGTTACTCACTAGTTCATTGAGCTATCAGTATGGGCTCTTCTATGTCTCTTTGGCCTTATTTACATTTCTCATCACTGGTAGCAATTCGTGCTCAATGGAAGAGAACACTAGTTAGAGATGAGGAAGTTCTGGGTCGATGTCTTTGTTCATTTGGCATGTTTTACGTTAGGTGTGAGACAGAATGAATCTGGATTCGAGTAACCTGGATTCTAAGGTTGACTTTGTGAAGAACTTTCTATCTAGTTCTTAGTTTTTTCATTTGAGGATTTTCCTGTGCTACATTTTGCAGTGCAGTTACCACACTGAGTCCCTTTATCTATGTCAATATATAAAACAGGGAGTTCTGTATTAGTTTTCCATTTATACATAAGAAATTACCACAGAAGTAGTACATTATGACAGTGTCCGATTCTCAGCTCACAGTTCTGTGAGTCAGAAGTCTGAGCAGGGATCTGTTGGGGTTTTTTCTGGGTGTTTCAGAAGACTACATCTGGGTTCTCATCTGGGGTTCAAAGTCTTATTTCAAGCTCCCTTGTTGCTGGCAGAATCTAGTCTTGTGGTTATAGGAGTGAGGTTTCCACATTCTGAGGTGTTCAACTAGCGCCATTCTCTGTTCTTAGATGCTGCCCCCTGTCCCTGCCACACGGCTTTTTTCCACAACATTTCCACAAAAGAGTTAACAACAGTTAACTCTTTTAAGGCCATTGAAGGATCTCTTTTCATCTTGCGTAAGTCTGCCTTCTTTTATTCACACAACTAAGACATGGGGTCGCAAAGAGTCGGACACGACTGAGCGACTGAACTGAACTAAAGAGAAGCCCACCAAGTATGATCTCATTTGGTTAACGCAAAGTCAACCAATTAGGGATTTTAATTACATTTGCAAAATTCTTTCTGCTCTATAACATGACATCATATTGGAAATGATACCTTAAATTACCACTGACAGGTGCCATCACAACAGTGAAGAGGGACAGCACTAGGTAATCCAGATTTTGAGTAGCCAAATAACAGCAAAGGACACAGAGAATGAAAGCTTCTAGCACATTCATCATAACACCTAATTCTCTCCCAATAAAAGCATTGTTTATCAGGGTAGGCCTCTTTAAGCAAATTTATTTAACTTATATGCAGAGTACATCATGAGGAATGCTGGGCTGGAAGAAACACAAGCTGGAATCAAGATTGCCGGGAGAAATATCAATAACCTCAGATATGCAGATGACACCACCCTTATGGCAGAAAGTGAAGAGGAACTCAAAAGCCTCTTGAGGAAAGTGAAAGAGGAGAGTGAAAAGGTTGGCTTGAAGCTCAACATTCAGAAAACAAAGATCATGGCATCTGGTCCCATCACTTCATGGGAAATAGATGGGGAAACAGTGGAAACAGTGTCAGACTTTATTTTTTTGGGCTTCAAAATCACTGCGGATGCTGATTGCAGCCATGAAATTAAAAGATGCTTACTCCTTGGAAGGAAAGTTATGACCAACCTAGATAGTATATTAAAAAGCAGAGACATTACTTTGCCAACAAAGGTCCGTCTAGTCAAGGCTATGGTTTTTCCTGTGGTCATGTATGGATGTGAGAGTTGGATTGTGAAGAAGGCTGATTGCCGAAGAATTGATGCTTTTGAATTGTGGTGCTGGAGAAGACTCTTGAGAGTCCCTTGGACTGCAAGGAGATCCAACCAGTCCATTCTAAAGGAGATCAATCCTGGGTGTTCATCGGAAGGACTGATGCTAAAGCTGAAACTCCAATACTTTGGTGACCTCATGCGACGAGTTGACTCGCTGGAAAAGACTCTGATGCTGGGAAGGATTTGGGGGCAGGAGAAGAGGGGGATGACAGAGAATGAGATGGATGGATGGCATCACCAATTCTATGGACATGAGTTTGGGTGAACTCCAGGAATTGGTGATGGACAGGGAGGCCTGGTGTGCTGTGATTCATGGGGTCGTGGAGAGTCGGACACAACTGAGCGACTGAGCTGAGCTGAGCCAAATCTAAGATACTTGAGAGTCATTTGGTCATATGGAGATGGGATAATTAATTTTGGAAATATGTAGATCATATAAAAATGAAATTTGACTACCATGCCCCATACTGAGTCTGAGGGTCAGGGTGGTCGATGTTGGCATCTCTGATGCCAAGACAGCAAATGTTATACTAATTCCAAAAGAAATTGAAAAGACACGGTTGTTCAGTGAGTAAAATCCAAGAAATAATCAAGACAATTTCCTAGCTCTCACATGCTCCCAAACCTAAGTATTCTAATTTGCTGAGTTTTTATGCTTCAAAACCCGAACTGAATTAATAAAATAGGAATTATGTCTTTATCTTAATTGTGATTCAAATCTCAGACATATTTTATTTCACTGAAATAGTATTCGAAATTAGATTCTGAAATTAGATTTTGGAAGGTAGGTAAATTTTACCTTTTCATCTTTTGCTAGGGTTTTAGTAAATTTGGCAGGGTTGCCAAATTTCTTTTCAAACTACAGACCTTCCAAAAAGCACAGCAGCGTGACCAAAGACAATGAAGTTGATCTCAAGACCTTAACTGATAACAGTTTCCTATTTCTTATTTTTCATGCCCAGCTTGATGTGATACTACTGGAAACTTGTTAACTCAGCAAAATTTATCACAATTCTGCTTTGTTGTACAAGGACAGTAGACTTTTTTCTTTTAATCAATAAAAGGAGTGCGGTAGAGGAGAGAAGAATCTGATAAGATTAATGATTTCTGACTTATGGGAAAATCCAGCTAGAATATTACACTCACAAACCTTCTGAGGTATTTCCAGATAGTTCACAGCATTTCTCCTGTACATCATAGCTGCTATTCCACCTCTGCACCAAGAGAAGACACAGAAAACATTTCATCCCATCGAGGTCTGCGTTAATTAGAAGATAGACTTCTGTCAGGTGGGGTGAATGCAAATTTCAAGGGGTGGGTTTGCAGAAGAAATAGAGGAAAGGACATATTGGAGGCCTATTTATTCATCCAGATATCAAAGGGACATCATTTAATATACTCTCACTCATAAATGAAGGGTGTTCTAACCTCATTTCACAGATAAGAAAAGGCCTTTGTATCCATTGGTTTAGAAACTTTGAGTAATAGACTCAGGTTCCTGAGTCAGAAGATGCCAAATGTGGTTACAAGCTAGGTTATAAAGTCTGTGTGACTCCGAAAATCTTTATCTTTTTCCTCCAGAGACCACAATTCTCTTTCTGAGGATTTGTTTCTACAGTAAGGGGTGTGTTTGCTGTCACAGTTTATATTGATTATGTGAGTGGAAATTTTCCCACAGAATGGAACATTACATCATTTGTTTGATGTCTCCTCTCAGCCTTCTTTCTCTGCAGTAAAATAAGATTTGAGGAGATGAAGACTTGACCAATAAGGAACTACCATATAGCATAGCGAACTCTACTTAATACTTTGTAATGACCTATGTAGGAAAAGAATCTAAAAGACAGTGAGTATATGTATAACTGAAACACTTTGCTCTACATCTGAAATTAACACACCAATGTAAATCAGCTATACCCCAATAAAAATTGTTAAATAAAGTGAGCTGTACAGTATTAGAAATACCAAATTGTATTTAGTATGAAGTAAATGTGAAGAGAAAATGATCTGAGTTCTGGTGAAGCTCAGAGTCCCACGAGGCCTTGTGGTTCCTTCTTGTGTGTCCTGAGACATCCCCAGAGCCAGATGAGAGGTTAAGTGATGAATTGGACAGAGCAGAGCTTTGGAGACAGAAAGACTTAAGTCAGGACCAACCCTGCCTAGCTCCCTGTGTCATTTACATAATCTCTCTGCACTTCAGTTTCTTTATTTGTCACACAAACATGATGATAACTACTTGGTGAGGCTGTTGTGAAGATGAAATGCAAGACTGTATTTAGAAAACTTTGTGCCTGATACATGGTCAGCCCTCAGTAAAAATGGGAGATCCCCATTTTCAACTGAAATGCTCATTGATAAATGAAATAGAGACCTCCCTTGTTATCCAGTGGTTAAGACTTTGGCTTCCAATGCTGGGGGTGTGAATTTCATCCCTGGTCAGGGAGCTAAGATCCTGCATTCCTTATGACCAAAAAACTGAAATGTAAAACAGAAGCAATATTGTAAAAAATTCAAGAAAGCCTTTAAAAATGGTCAACATCCAAAATATTTAAAATATAAAGGAAATACACATTTAGAAAATGGTAGAGGGAGGGACTTGAAAAAAAGAAAGTTGTGAACCAAATGACTCTTGCACACATTTATATAGTTACAATTGCATTCTACCAGACGTGATTTATCCAATCCTTGGAAGGCCTGTGATGTAATGTTTTGGGAGCAGGGGATCTGAAAAATCCATCATTGGATTTATTTTGGTTCTTGAAGGCTTTTGTGGTTGTTTTTTGATCAGTCACTAGGTCATGTCACTCTTTGGGACTTCATGGACTGCAACACTCCAGGCTCCTCTGCCCTCCACTATCTTCTGGAGTTTGTGCAAATCCATGTCCATTGAGTCAGTGATGCTGTCTAACCATCTCATCCTCTGCTGCACCCTTCCCCTTTTGTCTTTAATCTTTCTCATCATCTGGGTCTTTTCCAATGAGTTGGCTTTTCATATCAGGTGGCCAAAGTATTGGAGCTTCAACATGAGTCCTTTCAATGAACATTCAGGGTTGATTTCCTTTAGGATTGACTGGTTTGATCTCCTTGTAGTCCAAGGGACTCTCAAGAGTCTTCTCAAACACCACACTTCCAAAGCATCAATTCTTCAGTGCTCAGTCTTCTTTATGGTTCAACTCTTACATCCATACATGGCTACTGGACTATATTGGATGTAGCTGTAACTATACAGACCTTTATCAGTGAAGTAATATCTCTGCTTGTTAATACACTGCCATATATATACACAATGGAGTATTACTCAGCAATTAAAAATAATACATTTGAACCAGTTCTAATGAGGTGGATGAAACTGGAGCCTATTATACAGAGTGAAGTAAGCCAAAAAGAAAAACACCAATACAGTATACTAATGCATATATATGAAATTTAGAAAGATGATAACGATAACCCTGTATAGAAGACAGCAAAAGAGACACAGATGTATAGAACAGTCTTTTGGACTCTGTGGCTGAGGGGGAAGGTGGGATGATTTGGGAGAATGGCATTGAAATATGTATATTATCATATGTGAAATGAATCACCAGTCCAGGTTCAATGCATGATACAGGATGCTCAGGGCTGGTGTACTGGGATGAACCAGAGGGATGGGAAGGAGAGGGAAGTGGGAAGGGGGTTCAAGATGGGGAACACATGTACACCTGGGGCAGAGTCATGTCAATGTATGGCAAAACCAATACAATGATGTAAAGTAAAAAAAAAATAATAATACACTGCCTAGCTTTCCTTCCAAGAAGCAAATGTCTTGAAAAAAATTTCATGGCTGCATTCACCATCCTTAGTGATTTTGGAGCCCAAGAAAATAAAATCTGTCACTACTTCCACTTTTTCTCCTATTTGCCATGAAGTGATGGGACTAAATGCCTATATCTTAGTTTGTTTTTTTTTTTAATATTGAGTTTCAACATAGCTTTTTCACTCTTCTCTTTCACTCTCATCAAAAGGCTGTTTAGTTCCTCTTCTTCTTATGCCATTAGAATGGTGTCATCTGCATATCTGAGGTTGTTGATATATCTCTCAGCAGTCTTGATTCCCTGATTCCAGCTTGTGATTCACTCAGCCTGGCATTTCATTAGATGTACTCTGCATATAAAGTAAATAAGCAGAGCAACAATATACAGCCTTGTCGTACTTCCTTCCCAATTGTGAACCAGTCCGTTGTTCCACGTTCAGTTCTAACTGTTGCTTCTTGATCTGCGTATAGGTTTCTCAGGAGGCAGGTAAGGTGGTCAGGTACTCTTATCTCTTTAAGAATCTCCCACAGTTTGTTGTGATCCACACAGTCAAAGGCTTTAGTGTAGTCAATGAAGCAGAAGTATATGTTTTTCTGCAATTCCCTTGCTTTCTCCATGTTCCAATGAATGTTGGCAATTTGAACTCTGGTTTCTCTCCCTTTTCTAAATTCAGCTTGTACATCTGGAAGTTCTCGGTTACATGTACTGCATGTACTGTTGAAGCCAAGCTTGAAGGATTTTGAGCATAACCTTGTTTGCATGTGAAACAGACACAATTGTACAGTGGTTTGAATATTCTTTGTCTTTGCCCTTCTTTGGGAATGGGATGAAAACTGACATTTTCCAGTCCTGTGACCAATGCTGAGTTTTCCGAATTTGCTGGAGTGCAAATATTGAGTGCAGCACTTTAACACCATTATCTTTTAGAATTTGAAATAGCTCAGGTGGAATTCCATTACCTCTGCTAGCTTTGTTCATACTAGTGCTTCCTAAGGCCCGCTTGACGTCACACTCCAAGTTGTCTGGCTCTAGGTGAGTGAACACACCATCATGGTTATCTGGGTGATTAAGATCTTTTTTGTATAGTACTTCTGTATATTCTTGCCACATCTTTTTAATATCTTCTGCTTCTGTTAGATCCATAGCGTTTCCGTCCTTTATTGTGCCCATCTTTGCATGAAATGTTCTCTTGGTATCTCCAATTTTCTTGAAGAGATCTGTAGTCTTTCACATTCTATTGTTTTTCTCTATTTCTTTGCATTGTTCATTTAAGAAGGCCTTCTTACCTCTGCTTGCCAATTTCTGGAACTCTGCATTCCGTTGGGATTATCTTTTCCTTTCTCCCTTGCCTTTTACTTCTCTTCTTTCCTCAGTTATTTGTAAGTCCTCCTCAGACAACCACTTTGCTTTCTGCATTTCCTTTTCTTTGGGATGTTTTTGATTGTTGCCTCCTATATAGTGTTACAGACCTCCGCCCATAGTACTTCAGACACTCTACCAGATCTAATTCCTTGAATCTGTATAATCATAAAGGATTTGATTTAGGTCATACCTGAATGACCTAGTGTTTTTCTCTACTTCAATTTAATCCTGACTTTTTCCATAAGGAGCTCATGATCTGAGCCACAGTCAGCTCCTGGTCTTTTTTTTTTTTTTCTGACTTATAGCACTTCTCCACCTTTGGCTGCAAAGAATATAATCAACCTGATTATGGTGTGGACCACCTGGTGGTGTCCATGTGTAGAGTTATCTCTCAGGTTGTTGGAAAAGGGTGTTTGCTATGATAAGTGTATTCTCTTGACAAAACTCTGTTAACCTTTGTCCTGCTTCATTTTGTTCTCCAAGACCAAAATGGCCTGTTATTCCAGGTATGTCTTGACTTCCTACTTTTGCATTCAAATCCCTTATGATGAAGGGACATCTTTTTTAGTGTTAGTTCTAGAAGGTGTTGTAGGTCTTCATAGAACCACTCAACTTCAGCTTCTTTGGCATTGGGGATGGGCATAGACTTGGATTACTGTGATGTTGAATGGTTTGCCTTGGGAATGAACTAAGACGATTGTGTTTTTGAAGTTGCACCCAAGTACTGCATTTTGGACTCTTTTGTTGACTATGAGGGCTATTCCATTTCTTCTAAGGGAGTCTTGCCCACAGTAGTAGATATAATTCAGTTCAGTTCAGTCGCTCAGTCGTGTCTGACTCTTTGTGACCCCAAGAATCACAGCACACCAGGCCTCCCTGTCCATGACCAACTCCCAGAGTTCACTCAAACTCATGTCCATCGAGTTGGTGATGCCATCTATCCATCTGATTCTCTGTCGTCCCTGTCTCCTCCCGCCCCCAATCCCTCCTAGCATCAGAGTCTTTTCCAGTGAGTCAACTCGTCGCATGAGGTGGCCAAAGTATTGGAGTTTCAGCTTCAGCATCAGTCCTTCCAATGAACACCCAGGATTGATCTCCTTTAGAATGGACTGGTTGGATCTCCTTGCAGTCCATGGGACTCTCAAGAGTCTTCTCCAGCACCACAGTTCAAAAGCATCACTTCTTCAGTGATCAGCTTTCTTCACAGTCCAACTCTCACATCCATACATGACCACGGGAAAAACCATAGCCTTGATTAGACGGACCTTTGTTGGCAAAGTAATGTCTCTGCTTTTTAATATGCTATCAAGGTTGGTCATAACTTTCCTTCCAAGGAGTAAGCGTCCTTTAATTTCATGGCTGCAATCAGCATCTGCAGTGATTTTGGAGCCCCAAAAAATAAAGTCTGACACTGCTTCCCCTGTTTCCCCATCTATTTCCCATGAAGTGATGGGACCAGATGCCATGATCTTTGTTTTCTGAATGTTGAGCTTCAAGCCAACCTTTTCACTCTCCTCTTTCACTTCCATCAGGAGGCTTTTTAGTTCCTCTTCACTTTCTGCCATAAAGGTTGTGTCATCTGCATATCTGAGGTTATTGATATTTCTCCCGGCAATCTTGATTCCAGCTTGTGCTTCTTCCAGCCCAGCATTCCTCATGATGTACTTTGCATATAAGTTAAATAAGCACGGTGACAATATACAACCTTGACGTACTCCTTTTCCATGTACAGTTCTGACCATTGCTTCATGACCTGCATACAGGTTTCTCAAGAGGCAGGTCAGGTGGTCTGGTATTCCCATCTCTTGAAGAATTTTCCACAGTTTCTTGTGATCCACACAGTCAAAGGCTTTGGCATAATCAGAAGAAATAGATGTTTTTCTGGAACTCTCTTTCTTTCTCCATGATCCAGCGGATGTTGGCAATTTGATCTCTGGTTCCTCTGCCTTTTCTAAAACCTGCTTAAACATCTGGAAGTTCATGGTTCACATATTGCTGAAGCCTGGCTTGGAGAATTTTGAGCATGACTTTACTAACGTGTGCTGCTGCTGCTGCTAGTCACCTCAGTTGTGTCCGACTCTGTGTGACCCCATAGACAGAAGCCCACCAGGCTCCCCCATCCCTGGGATTCTCCAGGCAAGAACACTGGAGTGGGTTGCCATTTCCTTCTCCTAATGTGTGAGATGAGTGCAATTGTGCGGTAGTTTGAGCATTCTTTGGCATTGCCTTTCTTTGTGATTAGAATGAAGACTGACCTTTTCCAGTCTTGTGGCCACTGCTGAGTTTTCCAAATTTGCTGGCATATTGAGTGTAGCACTTTCATAGCATCGTCTTTCAGGATTTGAAATAGCTCAATTGGAATTCCATCACCTCCACTAGCTTTGTTCGTAGTGATGCTCTCTAAGGCCCACTTGACCTCACATTCCAAGATGTCTGGCTCCAGGTGAGTGGTCATGCCAACGTGATTATCTTGGCCGTGAGGATCTTTTTTGTACAGTTCTTCTGTGTATTCTTGCCATCTCTTCTTAATATCTTCTGCTTCTGTTAGGTCCATACCATTTCTGTCCTTTATCGAGCCTATCTTTGCATGAAATGTTCCCTTGATATCTCTAATTTTCTTGAAGAGATCTCTTGTTTATCCTATTCTGTTGTTTTCCTCTATTTCTTTGCATTGATCGCTGAGGAAGGCTTTCTTATCTTTCCTTGCTATTCTTTGGAACTCTGCACTCAAAAGGGTGTATCTTTCCTTTTCTCCTTTTTTTTTTTTCACTTCTCTTCTTTTCTCAGCTATTTGTAAGGCCTCCTCAGACAACCATTTTGCTTTTTTACATTTCTTTTCCTTGGGGATGGTCTTGATCCTTGTCTCCTGTACAGTGTCATGAACCTCTGTCCATAGTTCTTCAGGAACTCTGTCTATCAGATCTAGTCCCTTAAATCTATTTCTCACTTCCACTGTATAATCATAAGGGATTTGATTTAGGTCAGTGGTTTTCCCTACTTTCTTAAATTTCAGTCTGAATTTGGCAATAAGGAGTTCATGATCTGAGCCACTGTCAGCTTCTGGTCTTGTTTCTGCTGACAGTATAGAGCTTCTCCATCTTTGGCTGCAAAGAATATAACCAGTCTGATTTCAGTGTTGACCATTTGGTGATGTCCATGTGTAGATTTGTCTCTTGTGTTGTTGGAAGAGGGTGTTTGCTATGACCAGTGCATTCTCTTGGCAGAACTCTATTAGCCTTTGCCCTGCTTCATTCATTCTGTACTCCAAGGCGAAATTTGCCTGTTACTCCAGATGTTTCTTGATTTCCTACTTTTTCATTCCAGTCCCCTATAATGAAAAGGACATATTTTTTGGGTGTTATTTCTAGAAGGTCTTGTAGGTCTTTGTAGAACCATTCAACTTCAGCTTCTTCAGCATTACTGGTCAGGGCGTAGACTTGGATTACTGTGATATTGAGTGGTTTGCCTTGGAAACAAGCAGAGATCATTCTGTCATTTTTGAGATTGCATCCAAGTACTGCATTTCTGACCCTTTTGTTGACCATGATGGCTACTCCATTTCTTCTAAAAGATTCCTGCCCACAGTAGTAGATACAATGGTCATCTGAGTTAAATTCACCCATTCCAGTCCATTTTAGTTTGCTGATTCCTAAAATGTCGATGTTCACTCTTGCCACCTCCTGTTTGACCACTTCCAATTTACCTTGACTCATGGATCTAACATTCCAGGTTCCTATGCAATATTGCTCTTTACAGCATCAGACCTTGTGTCCATCACCAGTCACATCCACAACTGGGTCGAGTTTTTGCTTTGTCTCCATCTCTTCATTTTTTCTGGAGTTATTTCTCCACTGATGATCTACAGTAGCATATTGGGCATCTACTGACTTGGGTAGTTTGTTTTTCAGTGTCCTTTATTTTTGCCTTTTCATATTATTCATGGGGTTCTTAAGGCAAGAATACTGAAGTGGTTTGCCATTGCCTTCTCCAATGGACCTCATTTTGTCAGAATTTTCCACCATTACCTGTCTGTCTTGGGTGGCCTTACACAGCATGGCTCATAGTTTCATTGAATTAGACAAGGCTGTGGTCCATGTGATTAGATTGGTTAGGTTTCTGTGACTGTGGTTTCAGTTTGTCTGCCCTCTGATGCCCTCTCCCAGCACCTACCATCTTACTGGGGTTTCTCTGACCTTGGACTTGGAGTATGTCCTCATGGCCGATGCTCCTGACCTTGGATGTGGGGTATCTCCTCTTGGCCGCTCGCTGCTCCAGCACCACACAGCTGCCACTCGCCATTAGGGTGGTACCATCTGTTTATCTGAGGTTATTGATATGAGGCTTTTAGGAAATGGCGTTTTAGGAGGAGAAGATTTTAAGGAAACTAGGGGCAGGAAGGTGGACCCACAAGAAACTGAATTTCACCTGCATCACCATCTGCTGAGACCAGCTTTGCTCCAGAAATCCCTTAATGATGCCCTTTGGAACATGTAGGATGGCTGAGCTTAGACATACACTATGTTTGATTTCATTTCTAGAGATGGCCAGTTAGGGCAAGTGAGTCAACAAAGTTATTAATCCAAGGGACCTGAGCCAAGGCTTTCTTTTTGCTGTTATATACCATCTCTCCCCCTGCAGGCATTTCCAGAGCAGAATTTTACATTTAAATGCTTTTCTGTCTCCTACTTTCCTTGGGACAAGATATGAAATCATTCCAGGAGGAAGAGCCCCTTCTGGGAGGAAATTAACCTGACATCTGATAGAAAGAAATGGAATTTAATGGCATGACATAAAACCTGACTGTTTCTAGCAATGAGCTGGGTTTTCTGTGGCTATTCAGGACCTTCCAAGTGTGGTACCCAAGCAGTGACTCGTTCGCTTAAGTGTGGATACCTGGAAACTTGAGCTCAAATATCATTATGATGAAGTATAATTTTCCAGGCTGTGGGATTCGATCTGACTCAACTGACACAAAATCTACCATATTTCTCTCACTTGGGTCATGACTAGTACACATGCTGAACTTGAGAGGGTTATTATGCTGTTTCTCCAAAGAAGAAAGTGAGATTGTTATCATCGTATGGGGTCCATTCCGCATGATACATTTGCTGAAACAACAAAAGGCCACTGGTACACCTTCAGGTAGAAATACTTGTTAAGTATTGCATCCTCAGAAGCATCATATTCATTCTTCAGATTCATTATTAGGTACCTATTCTCTAGTGTTTGGAACCCATATCAAAACTCTTAAAAAATAAATGATTTGAATGGAGACTGATAAAGTTTTCCATAAAGCAGAAGGACACGGCCAGAAATCTTTATTGTGCTTAGTCCTGAATTTAAGAAGTAAGTTTGTATTGCCTCCTAGACACGAGCATATGTTATATATTAGAATAATATTTTTCAGGTATGTTCAAGCTGTACCGGCATTTCAAGAGATTTAAAAACAGCTGGTTGAAAGCAAAGGATTCTTTATTTTGAAAATGAACCAGTTAAATTCAAATAACCACTTTTCAACTAGTCATTAGCCAAAATAAGACTCTAAATTAATTGAATCACTCATTGGGATATTCATAATGATTATAGAGATCAGGAAAAAATATTTAAGTATTTGATATGATAATATTGTGTTGTATCACTTATTTTCAACATTTCATTTTACCCAAAGCCTAGCATAGTGGTTTACATAGTAGGTGTTGAATAACTCTTTTTTGAAAGAATGAATGATGAAAAAAGGAGAGAAAATATATTATTTTGAAAACAAGGCAGTGATATGAGCCTCTTGATCTTGAAGGAAGGCAAAATTCCTGTTAGGAAGGATAATTTTGTTAGAGCAAATACCATAATAATTGAGTTTTGATAACGGAAGGAGCTGTCCCTCTGCTAAGGTGAGTTCTGAAAGTTAGATCCTGTAAAATCAAGTCTCAAGAAGTCTGTTATTACTCACAGTGGCTCTGTTGAAGGGGAATGGGAGAATGAGGGTCTGGGAAGGGTGAAAAAGTGAGAGATTGGAGTTAGGAGAAAGAATTTGAGAAATTTGGCAGGAGACAGGATCCTACATGGTGAACAATTTATTTTTTCTATGTTGGGAATAGATTTGAAATTTTAGGGAAGTAAAGTCTAGTCTTCAAACTTGTTTTCATCAACACTGTGCCTTGCTATAAGCTCCCTGTTGCCCCAAATTGTAATCAAAAGGTTGTTACGCTCAGGAGTACTGGGATAGTGTTTATTTTAAGAAAACGAAGGAATCTTTGTGGTTTTCAGTGTGAGGCTAAGTGGTAGGATTATGGTGAAAATAAAAAAGGATGAGAATTGCAGAGGAGGGGTGGTACAAGGTAGATTCATAAACCAATGGAAACAGAAAATTTGAGCAAACCCAGAGGAACCTAAATCTACTTTGAACCTTTGTTATTTAGAACCTGAATGGCCTAGAGGGATGGAGGAGGTGCTGGCACATGCTTTTCTCCCCACCACAACTATCCACCCATGTCTGTGCATTTTGTCTTTATCAACTGCTTGTAATCATCCCTTCCTTGGAAGATCTACTGAAAAGTACCTTGGTCAATACAGTTAATCACTGCCAAGGATTCCAGTCTTCTGGCAGCAAAGTATATTTTCATTTGATTTCCATTTAATTAACTAGTAGCTGATGAATATATTTTGTTGTAATTGCCTTAAAGGAGGAGTTCTAAATGTCCTGATGATCTGATTAATTTTGGCTAATGCATCCCTTATATCTTATTTGAATATGATTATTAACTAACTCCTAAATTCTGAGAGTTTATCACCTTAGGATCTATATAAAAAACGCTCTGTTTCTTTTGGTCACTGCTTTATGCTGAAAGCGTTTCAGTATTTAAATCTATGTCTCAGGCTTCTGTCTAGTTCCTAGATATAAGCTGAAAAAACTTATTTTATAGAAATTGCTTGTCCCTGGCTAAAGTTAGGAAAGATGACAGAGATGGAATTTGTGTGTGTGTGTGTGTGTGTATACACATATATATTTGTGTGTGTGTATTGGATCTGTTTAAGTTTTCACATTTTATTCTAAAAGTTAAGTGTTTTAGGTGGTAGACAGGCTCTGCAGTGGTGGGAACCATGAATGCAGGTTTTGTTCTTTCGTTTCACACTGCATCTAGCGCAGAGTACAGTGCTCAAATGTCTGCTGACTTAAAAGAGGCAGAGTTTTCAGGATATATGAGGTCACTGTTTCTTTTTTTTTTTTTGTAGCGAAATCCACACAGAACCTCACTTACCTACCATAATCATTTGAGCCTGGTAGCTAGGTTGACATTTTTCAATAACTATAAATTCTATAGGAAACACTCATTTGACTGTCTCTTAAATCTCTCTTACAGAGAGTAATGCTTGAAACATGGTAGTGTAGCCAATGGGCAGCTCTTGATAGCACAGAGTAGACAAGTCTTTATTTTTTTCTAGCTTTCTTTCTCTGCCTTCATTCTAAACTGATTTTCCTTCTGATTCATCATTCTAGTGGGAGGAAGAGCTTAAAACCCAAGTTTGGCTGCCATTAAAAAGTTTTCTTCTACTAATAGACTAGATCAGGAGTATTCTTTATAGAATTTTAAGTAATTTAGCTCTAATTATGGATATCTTATTCAATTGGGATGGAGTTCAAAGAGCTGTTCTTACCATTAAGTGGGTAAAACCATGGTGCTCTGAGTATGTAAGACTTTGTAATGAGCATCTTGCCTTGGAATACAGTTGCCTTCTTGTTTTAACACAAAGCAGTTTCTAAAAGTGGATGGGGGAGTGGAAGATGTGGGGATATGGCTCAAAAAATGTAAAATCAGATTTTAAAAATTCTTTACACATTTTGAAGACAATCAGAAACCTTGGTTGGTCAGACTGCCATATGAAATTTCTGCAGTAATATTCTCTTGAGTTTCAAATGCAGTATTCACCATGGGCACTTATAATTGCACATTTTGTACTGCATTATCAGCTCAGTACATGAGGGGAATACCGAGATAATGGAAAACAGACTCTGTAAATGAATGGTGGATGTTACTGGGAATTCCCATTCAAATTATGCTTTATTCAATTGTTGAACATCAAACTGTGTTATTAAGAGGCTCATAAGAATACATGTGGGAAACAGGGGAGAAGTAAGACAAAGCTATAACTTACCAACCAGGAGAAACTAAGAAGAAATGAAGACCTTTTGTAGTTAAATCTTTTTTAATTTCTTAAAATTTTATAGGCAGTTATATAACAAATCTAATATTCACTATTTTTTTTTTCTAGAAGAAAGATGATGCTGGTGTGATTCCTTTTATATCAGATGGCACTCCTGGTATATTGTAGCTATCTAGGTTCTTGCCAGTTCATTATTTTAATTACCAGAGCTCCCTTTTATGCTTTCAGATACCATCACCTTATAATACTAAAACAAAAGAATAGTAACAAAAGTGTTTAAGGAAAAAAAATCCAAGTTGACTGATTTTTTTATACTTCCTAAGGAGTTGTCTAGGCTAGAAATGAACCCAGAATATCTTAAGAATTGAGTCAAAAGACTCAAAGATTAAAAAATAATGGGACATTTTGAGAATTTTAATCCTTGACTAATTAATTATACCCCCGTGAAAAGGAGACATACACAGAACTATGTTTTTTTTCCCATATTGCTAGAGATTTTAGAAAGAAAATAATTAAGATGATAAGAAAATTGTATCTGTGTATAGATTTGTATATGTAGGTTCTGTTCTGTTCAGTCGCTCAGTCGTGTCCGACTCTTTGCGACCCCGTGGACTGTAGCCTACCAGGCTTCTCCATCCATGGGATTCTCCAGGCAAGAATACTGGAGTGGGTTACCATTTCCTTCTCCAGGGGATCTTCCCGACCCAGGGATCGAACCCGGGTCTCCCGCATTGGAGGCAGACGCGTTAACCTCTGAGCCACCAGGGAAGATGTAGGTATATATATATATATATATATAAGTATGTGTATATGTAGAGAATTTCCTTCACGTTTTGTGCTACTCTTCCTTCTTTAAAGTGAAGATTCCAAGTGGCATTTACCATCATGAAATTGGTTTATTTTCACGTACCCAGGTGACCTTACATCAGCATATCTGTGTGTGTGTGTGTGTGTGTGTGTGTGTATGTGCATACTCAGTCATGTCTAGCCCCATAGGCCGTAGCCCACTAGGCTCTTCTGTCCGTGAGATTCTCAAGGCAAGAATACTAGAGTGGGTTGCTATTTCCTACTCCAGGAGATCTTCCTGACCCAGGGATTGAACCTGAGTCTCCTGCATTGGCAGGTGGATTCTTTTTTTTTCTTAGTTGGAGGACAGTCACTTCACAACACTGTGGTGGCCCCTGCCACACACTGACACGAATCAGCCACGGGTGCAGATGTGCCCCCCATCCTGAACCCCCGCCCCACCTCCCTCCCCACCCCGTCCCTCTGGGTTGTCCTAGAGCACCAGCTTTGAGTGCCCTGTTTCATGCATCGAACTTGCACTGGTCCTCTATTTTAGATATGGTGATGTAAATGTTTCAGGGCTGCTCCCTCATATCATCTCACTCTCACCCTCTCCCGCATAGTCCAATAGTCTGTTCTTTACATCTGTGTCTCTTTTGCTGCCTTGCATTTGGATCATTGTTACCATCTTTCTAAATTCCATAAATATGCGTTAATATACTGTATTGTTGTTTCTCTTTCTGACTTACTTCACTCTGTATAATAGGCTCCAGTTTCATCCACCTCATTAGAACTGATTCAAATGCATTCTCTTTTGTAGCTGATTAATATTCCATTGTGTATATGTACCACAGCTTCCCTATCCATTTATGGCAGGTGGATTCTTTAACACTGCACCACCTGGGAAGCCTGACAGACCAATACTAAATGGTCCCAGGGCTATCAGGAATCCTCTGAGCCTCTTAAGAGGACAGGTCTCTAGGCATGGATCCAGTGGAGATCTACCCACAACCTCTCTTACTTTTTTAAGCAAAATATCTTTCATTAAAACCATCTGGCACATACTTTTAAGTGTATTCTGGTAAAGGAGATAATATAATATATAATAAAATACTCATTTTAAGTCAAGAAAGAAGGAATATCCAGCCTGACAATATATACAAACTCCTTTCTGGTCTTCAGTTTCTTTTTCAACTTAAGTCATATAAAATTCTCCCCCCATCTTTGTATCTTCTAAGTTAGACACACTCTGTGATTTAAAGAGCCTCAGCAGATGCTTGAAGTTTTGGTGGCACAGGGCCTTGAGAACTTTCTCTGACTCTCTGAGTCTTAGAAACATGATATTTTTTCCAGGCTTTTAGTAATTCTGCTGACTTCCATTTCAGCATCCCTCGTCTGTTCCGGCAGGCACCAGATTTGAGTAAGTTCTGAACCCACCATCTCAGGTATATGACTGTACTTGCCCTGTCCTCCTGTCAGTCCCCTCTGTTGATCATGCTATTCTCAAAATCAAAAGAGGTAGAAAAACCAACGAGAAGTCTTCTCTAAGTGAGCTTGACTTAAGCCCCTACTTGTCTTCATGTGACCCAGTGATTCAGATAATGTCTCTGATTCTACATTCTTATCTCAGCTCCTAATCTTATTTTCGCAGGTCAGCCCCAGACATTGTATATTGAGAAGCGTTTCTATATCCTGGCTGGTTCCTACTTCCTCCAGGAAGCCATTCATAGTCCTCCCCACCTCAGCCTCTGATCTGGGTTAGGACATCTAGGCCTTTTGCTTCCATCACTCAATGTTCTAACTATTGACACTGTAAAGCAATTGCCTGTTATCATTGTCTGTCATTCCTAAAAGCAGGATTATTTTAAGAGCAGGAACTATACCATGTTTTGTTGTATCCTCAGTTCTTAGAACAGTTCCAGAAGATAGGAGGCACTCAACTGAACTCAGTTTTGTTAAGCCTGGCCTTCCCAAACGTTTCTGACATTTAACAGGATGCCATGGTTTTCTACCAGAAGGGACATTGCCACTTTTTTTGGTTGTTGTTGTTTGTTTGTTTTTAATGAAAACTTTGAAGTGATGTCAGGCACACAAACAAATAAGCCCGTTGTTTCAGAACTGTAAGGCTGCGGTCTCCCGTTTTTGACTGGATAGTAGTCAGTTCTCGGAGAAGGCAACGGCAAGCCACTCCAGTACTCTTGCCTGGAAAATCCCATGGATGGAGAAGCCTGGTGGGCTTCTGTCTATGGGGTCACACAGAGTTGGACACGACTGAAGTGACTCAGCAGCAGCAGCAGTCGTCAGTTCTAAGAGTAGGGAGGAGAGGGGTTGGGCTAACCTCATGAGGGGCACCACAGTGGGGCTCTGGGGAAGCTGAGGCAGGGGCAGGCCAGCATGCCCCTCTTTTGCCAAGTGTCCTGGTTCTGTGGTCTTGCATACAGACTAGACTTTTTTAAGAGGCAGATTTTAAAAGGAGTACAGAAGGCAAATCAATAAGGAGAAGGGAACCAAGGAATCAACTGTTTAAAGTGAAGGAAGATGCCAGGAGAGTGCCATGCCATTTGTTATAGCAGCCATAGGGACACCCATTGGGCAGACTGTGACTCCTCCAAGAAACAGGGAGAGTTGACTTCTTTTTTCTTCATTGTTATTCTTTGTTGGAGTATAGTTACTTTACAATGTTGTGTTAGTTTCTGCTATATAGCAAAGTGAAACAGCTGTATGTTTACCTATATCCTCTCCTATTTGGATTTCTTTCCTATTTAGGTCACCACAGAGTATTGAGTGGAGTCCCCTGTGCTTGACAGTAGGTTCTCATTGTGTGTGCTGTGCTTAGTCACTCAGTCGGGTCTGACTCTGCGACCCCATGGACTGTAGCCCGCCAGGCTCCTCTGTCCTTGGGGATTCTCCAGGCAAGAATACTGGAGTGGGTTGCCATACTGTTCTCCAGGGGATTTTCCCAACCCAGGGATCGAACCCAGGTCTCCTGCATTGAAGGCAGAGTCTTTACCATCTAAGCCACTAGGGAAGCCCAGGCTCTCATTAGTCATCTATTTTATATATAGTATCAATAGTGTATATATGCCAATCCCAATCTCCCAATTGCTCTTACCCCTCCTTCCCCCTTTGGTATCTATATGTTCATTTCTATATCTAAGAATTGACTTCTTTTTAAAGTTAGTAGATATTATCATTGGAGAAGGCAATGGCAAGCCACTCCAGTACTCTTGCCTAGAAAATCCCATGGATGGAGGAGCCTGGTAGGCTGCAGTCCGTGGGGTCGCTAAGGGTCGGACACGACTGAGCGACTTCACTTTCCCTTTTCACTTTCACACACTGGAGAAGGAAATGGCAACCCACCCCCGTGTTCTTGCCTGGAGAATCCCAGGGACGGGGGAGCCTGGTGGGCTGCCGTCTATGGGGTCTCACAGAGTCGGACACGACTGAAGTGACTTAGCAGCAGCAGCAGCAGATATTATCATTCTTCGCAGGACAACTCTCATCTTGGAATTCACATGTGTCTTTGCCTGTGTCTTCTCTACTGAGATAAAAACAACTTAAAAAATATAGAGGCATCCTGAGTTCTGGAACTATTGTCTAGACCTGTTGAGGCTGGAGGCTCCTAGAATGCTTTTACTTGCTGAGTTAAAGTCATTGCTCAGTCTTCATTACGTCCGTGCCTATGACTCAGTGGTCCCTTCCCAGACCTCCTTGAGTATCACCTAAATGGATCACACACAGACTGTCAGTATGAAAGGCATGGTGTAAACTGCTGTGTTTACTGTTTGCATGTTATTGTGATAGTAATTATTATTACTATAATAATAATAAAATTATTACTTTAGCACTTACTATGTGGCAGACCTAGCGATATATACTTTTATATGCCCCAGTTAATTCTCATGGCAGTCTTTTTTTGCTAAGTGCATTTATCTACCCATTTTATAAAAATTGAGCAAGTTGCTAAGATTGTATCATCATTCATCTTACTCTACAATTTGTGTTGTTCTTACTCATTTATTATACTGTGAGCTTGTGACATTTATCCTCAACTGAAAAAATGGGTATAATTCTAGAATGGGTCTCCTGCTCTATAATCAGACAGTCTTATAACAGTTTTTCTTCATATCTCATTACCTTGCGATAGCTTGTCTGGGGCATTGTTTAAATCATGTCCCTTCTAGCTCCTTTTTTTTTTTTTTTCCTCAATGTGAGAGTCATGAATTTGCTGATAAAGAAGCCAAGCAAAAATCAGAAATACAAAAATATTCCAAAGTCAAACCAAAAAAGTTTAGTCTCTAGTTGTGTATAAAAGAATCACTTTTATGTCCCTCCACAATTTTAAAGTATGTTAAATAATGTGCCATTGCATAGTCTGGTGGTCTTGTTGACAGACAAAATATGCAGTATTAGTTTCATTGTGGAGATGAATATAGTTCAAAGGTTATTTACCAAAAGTATTATATCTATATTTTCAAAACTATGTATTAAATGCTTACTCTCAGAATCTCTGCTCTTATGAAATTTTCATGCAAGTGAATGGAGATAAAAAGTAAGGAAAGAAATGGGATAAGTAGAGTAAGATGATGATGACAAAAATGGGAGAGGTTCCATGACAGATTTCCTCCATGACCTTAGATTTGAACCTGAGGACATTATTCTGATTGAAATAAGTCAGACAAAGAGAAAATAACTGATCTCACTTATATGTGAAAAGAAATAAATGAAGGAAGGAAGGGAGAAAGAACCAAACAAACAAATTCATAGAAAACAGATTAGTTGCCTGAAGCCAAGCTAGGGGAGGGGGCATCCTGGCGAAATAGGTGAAGGGGGACAAAAGGAACAGATTTCCATCCCCATTCCATTACATGGCGATGCAATGTACAGCAGTGGGTGCTACCATTAGTAATACTGTATTGCATATTTGAAAGTTGCTCAGAGTAAATCTTAAAAGTTCTCATCTCAAAAAAAAATAAAATAAAATAGGACAGAGAATGTGGTATTTTCAGCTGAACTCTGAAAGCTCAGAAGGAGCCTGCTGTGTGAAATCTTGGGGAATGGTGATGAGAGCAGAAGAAAGAGCAAGTTCAAAGGCCCCAAGACTGAACTAGTACTGGCCAGTTTGAGAACTAAAGATGTAATGGGAGTTTGGTAGTTAGGAGGAAAAGTAGCAGGAGTTGCTATCAAGGGTGCAGGGCACTATTTGATCCTAAAAACTCTTGGAGGACAAACACTTTATTCCACATGTAATAGGACCACAAGAAGATTTTAATCATAACATCAGTGGAAGAAGAAAAAGTCTGTCTCCCAAAGATATCTTAAGCACACCAGGCTAGGTGCCTGAATCCAGTGGAAACCAAAGCTTTTAGTTCTGTAAATTACTCTTTTTTGTTCACTAAGGACACTGGGGTGCAAAACTTATGAGGCTCTAGCTGCCCTGGCCCCTTTTCCATTTCTCAAATATGCTAGGTTCATTTTGGACTCAGGGCTTTTGAATGAGCCCTATGGAATGCTGAAATACCACCATTCCTTTTATCTGGTCTAACTCTTGCTCACTTATTAGGTCTCTGCTGGACCTTTGTAGGGAAGACTGTGATCCCTAGATTAGTCTAACTCCTCTGTACTCATCATATAGTTGTGATTCACATCCTGTGTAGTTTTCTATTCATTGTCTATCTCTTCCACTAAACTCTGAGTTCGCAGTCATGGTTAATTTGATGTGTCAGCTTGCTGGGTTATCATCCTCAGTTACTTCCTCAAATACTACTGCAGGTGTTGCCATGAAGCTCATTTGTGGATGTGGTTAACATCTATAGTTAGTTTGTAGAGGAAAAAAAAGTGAAGTCGTTCAATTGTGTCCAACTCTTTGCGATCCTATGGACTGTTAGCCTACCGGGCTCCTCTGTCCATGGGATTTTCCAGGTAAGAATACAGGAGTGGGTTGCCATTTCCTTCTCCAGGGGATCTTTGTGATCCAGGGATTGAACATGGGTCTCATGCATTGCAGGCAGATGCTTTACCGTCTGATCCATCAGGAAAGTTTGTAGAGGAGTGGGTCTCAATAGTGGGAGTGGGCCTCAAACAATTAGTTGAAAGGGTTTAAGAACAAACTCTCTTTCCCTGAGGAAGAGAGAATTTTACCTCAGAAATGTTCAAGCTCCCTACCTAAGAATTTCTAGTCTGTTCTGTGGCTTTTGGTCTTGGCTGCCCACACAAATCACATGAGTCAGTTCCTTAGAATAAATCTCTGTGAGAGGGGGAGGGAGAGAGATTTAAATAAGGGAAAGAAGAAACTTTTGGGACTGCTGTATGATACAAACCCAAGCATTCATATTAGTTTCAATCAAAAACAGAAGTCTTTAGCATTTGAGAGTCATGATGTCAATTTATATAACATGGCTCCCTTTTGCAAAAGTATCCCAGATCAAAGAACTTCAGGGATAAAATGGGGGCTAGGTTCTGTCACCTTCTCTTTTAATGCCTTTTTTTCTGTTCCCTCCTTTCAGATTTAGTTACTTGTGCTACAAAACTGTGTAACATTTCCTTTTTGGCAAGGAGTATCTGCTTATGGTCACTGGCACTGTCTCAAAGGCTTGTGAGATAAACATAGGTCCTAAGCAAACTTTCGAGTTTTGCAGAAATCAAAAGACATTCATTAGAAGGAAAAATTAAGCTAAAAAGTTATAGAGTACCAGGCAATGTCTTATCAATCACAAGATATTGATACTATCCCAAAGCTACTTGCAGAAAGGGAGGAAAAGTCATTTGAACACAAATGAAAAATTTAAATTATTTACCAGGTTTTCTATTTTTTTTTTTAACATTATTTACTCAGAGAGAGCCACAGTTTTTTGACAAAGGAGAATAGCTCTAGTACTGTGATTCTGGGCTGTGAGAAATGATGAATCCATGATTATTTGGGCTGTCACCATCCAGCCATGCTGCTGAAAATCATTTAGCCAAAAATAAGAATTATTGTAATTTATGGTTTTGTTTTCACAATGGGGACAAGGAAAGAATTGATCATGTAGCAGTCTATCAGTCTTGCTCAAGGCCTTGCTGTTTTTTCCCCTTTAAATTAAAATGAAAACCATGGAGAATATTGATCAAAAAATCTTCCAAATTTTAGTTAACTTCCAACTCCATCTCTGAAACTGTGACTTATTTTAAAGGTTAAATTGGTTGCTTATTAGCTGCTTTCCTGAGTCTGTTTCATATTTTACATCCCCTCATTATCTCTGCTTGACCATCCAGGTAAATTGTGTTGGCTCTCCTGTTCGTGCTGGTCCAGCTTGGGCCTTTTTGGAAATAAACAAGTCTTTATTTATTTATTAATAAACAAGGTACCTAGGTACCATGGTGTACCTACCATTGGGGTACATCTGTTGCAAGACACATAGAAGAGACCAAAAGTCCCTGCCTCTGTTAACTTGCACGTGAAGGGTATAGATATGTCTGTATTTAAAAATTCAAGTCACAGATGGAGAAATGACTGCAGCGTCTCAAGATCCAGATCTCAGTCTTGACTGTTTCTTTAAGTATAGCCTTGAGCAGGCTACTGGACCTCTCTGGGCCTTGGTTTACTCACATCATTCCTCTGACTCCTAGGTGAGCATAGTATGTTCTTAGGGCAGATGTTACAAGAGCCAGTGCAGGAAGGCACTGTAGCAGGAGAGGTCATGTTGCTTGGGACAAGCTGCCCAAACAGAGTTACATAAATGTTGAGCACCTACTGTTTGCAAAGTACTGTGTATGTCACTGAAGCAATAACTAGATATGTATAAACATACTATCCCTGTTCCAAAGGGATAACAGGATAGTGCTGAGGATGGGAAACAAACTGGGAGCCAGGACTAAGGGTCTGACCTCTGGAACCTGACTATATTTGAAACTTTACTTGGTCAATAACTGGCCAAGAGTGGATAAGGTAGTTAATGATCCTTTTAGAATAATCCTTTTAGGATTCCTACTTCAAGGCCTTATTGAAATGATTAAATAATTTAATTTATTCAATGAAAAAATGTTTGGTGAGTGCCTTCTCTATGCTAAGCCTTCCCTGGTGGCTCAGCCGGTAAAGAATCTGCCTGTAATGTTGGAGACCCCGGTTTGATCCCTGGGTAGGAAGATCCCCTGAGGAGGGAATGGCAACCCACTCCAGTATTCTTGCCTGGAGAATTCAATGGACAGATTGCCTGGCATGTTGCAGTCCATGGGATCGAAAAGAGTTGGATATGATAGAGTGACTAACACTTTCACTTTTCTCTGTACTAAAGAATAAAACAGATGCTTGGTATATATTGGTGAATAAAATAGAGAAAGATATATGACCTCATAAGATCAGTTTCTAGGGAAAGAAGATTGAAACTAAACAATAGACATAATAAGGAAATGAATTGTGTCATATATGATAAGCTGATGAATGATATGGGAGGAAAAAGAGCAGGGCAGAGGGAATTTGGAAATAAGGACTGGGGAGAGAGGTATGCTTTTAAATACAGGAATCAGAAGAGGCTTCACAGAGAAAGTTCCATTTGAGCAAAGGAGGTAAGGAAGAGTGCCAGTGTATGTTTTGGAAAGAGCTGTTCAGGGACAGAGGACAGCCAATACAAAGCCCTAAGGCAGGAGCAGGGTTGACGTGTTGCAAAAATACAGTAAGGCTGCTGTGACTGGTGCAGTGGACGTGATGGCAAAAGTTTTAGGAAATGAGATGAGGTAGGGAAGGAAAGGGAGAGATCAAATTGTGTGGGATCTTCTAGCTTTTGAAGGGATTTTGCCTTTCTTCTGAGGGGAAGCAGGTGGGGCAGTGTAGAGTTTTAGTGAGGAGTGACGTCATCTACTTACATTTATTATTTTATTTATTTATTTTTTAAATATTATATTGGTTGGTTTTACCATACATTTACATGAATCTGCCCCAGGTGTACATGTGTTCCCCTTCTTGAACTCCCCTCCCACCTCCCTCCTCCCCATATCCTCCCTCCGGGTCATTCCCGTGCACCAGCCCCGAGCATCCTGTATCATGCGTGGAACCTGGACTGGTGATTCGTTTCACATATGATAATATACGTGTTTCAATGCCATTCTCCCAAATCATGCCACCCTCACCCTCTCCCACAGAGTCCCAAAGACTGTTCTATACACCTGTGTCTCTTTTGCTGTCTCATATTCAGGGTTAGGGTTACCATCTTTCTAAATTCCATATACATGCGTTAGTACATTATATTGGTGTTTTTCTTTCTGGCTTACTTCACTCTGTATAATAGGCTCCAATTTCATCCACCTCATTAGAACTGATTCGAGTGTATTCTTTTTGATGGCTGAATAATACTCCATTGTGTATATGTACCAAAGCTTTCTTATCCATTCGTCTGCAGTTGGACATCTAGGTTGCTTCCATGTCCTCACTATTATAAACAGTGCTACAATGAACATTGGAGTACATATGTTACTTTCAATTCTGGTTTCCTCGGTGTGTATGCCCAGGAGTGCAATTGCTGGATCTTATGGCAGTTCTATTTCCAGTTTTTTGAGGAATCTCCACACTGTTCTCCATAGTGGCTCTACTAGTTTGCATTCCCACCAACAAAGTTGAAATGTAGGACGTCTCAGCAGCCAGAAGCAGAGATGAATTCGGAGGCTATTGCAGTGATTCAGTCAAGGGAATATGGTGCTTAGGTTGGCATGGAAGCAGCTGAGGTAGTGGGAGGGATTGCAATCTGGATTTATTTTAATAGGACAAATTGGGTCATTTGTAGAGACATGGATAGATCTAGAGCATGTCATATAGAATGAAGTAACTCAGAAAGACAAAAGCAAATATCATATATTAATGTATATATGTGAAATCTAGAAAAATGGCACCAGTTCAGTTCAGTCGCTCAATCGTGTCCGACTCTGTGACCCCATGAATCACAGCACGCTAGGCCTCCCTGTCCATCACCAACTCCCGGAGTTCACTCAAACTCATGTCCATCGAGTCGGCGATGCCATCCAGCCATCTCATTCTCTGTCGTCCCCGTCTCCTCCCGCCCCTAATCCTTCCCAGCATCAGAGTCTTTTCCAGTGAGTCAACTCGTCGCATGAGGTGGCCAAAGTATTGGAGTTTCAGCTTTAGCATCAGTCCTTCCAATGAACACCCAGGATTGATCTCCTTTAGAATGGACTGGTTGGATCTCCTTGCAGTCCAAGGGACTCTCAAGAGTCTTCTCCAGGACCACAGTTCAAAAGCATCAATTCTTAGGTGATCAGCCTTCTTCACAGTCCAACTCTCACATCCATACATGACCACGGGAAAAACCATAGCCTTGAGTATATGGACCTTTGTTGGCAAAGTAATATCTCTGCTTTTTAATATGCTATCTAGGTTGGTCATTACTTTCCTTCCAAGGAGTAAGTGTCTTTTAATTTCATGGCTGCAACCAGCATCCGCAGTGATTTTGGAGCCCAAAAAAATAAAGTCTGACACTGTTTCCACTGTTTCCCCATCTATTTCCCATGAAGTGATGGGACCAGATGCCATGATCTTTGTTTTCTGAATGTTGAGCTTCAAGCCAACCTTTTCACTCTCCTCTTTCACTTTCATCAAGAGGCTTGCATAGATCATCTTATTTGCAAAGCAGAAATAGACACACAGGTGTAGAGAACAAACATATAGATACCTGGGGGAAACAGGGGTTGGTAGGACTTGGGAGATTGGGATTGACATATGTACACTATTGATTCTCTATATAAAGTAGATAACTAATGAGCCTATACTGTATAGCACAGGGAACTCTACTTAATGCACTGTGGTGACCTGAATGGGAAGGACGTCCAAAAAGGAGGGGATATATGTATATCGATGGCTGATTCATCTTGCTGTGCAGTAGAGATGAACATAACATTGTAAAGAAACTATATTCCAATAAAATTAATGTAAAAAGAAAGTCAACAAGATGAGTTAGAAGTGGTAAGTGAAACAGAACACAAGTTAAGGACAATCCATTGCCTTTATCCTGAGTAAAAGAAAGTTCTTAAGCATGGAAAACATGTTAAAGCTTTGAAAATAATCAACACAGTGTTTGGTGCACAGTACATACTCAATTAAGAAATTGAGATAATTTCTTAAGGTAATTTCCTTAAGAAATCAAGGTAATTAAGGTTCTAAACAGCATTTAGAACTAATTCACCTGTCTGCCTAGCTCTTTTTATCTTTGAAATGTTAGTTTAGGTACCACTGACCCAGAAAAGTTTTCCTGACTCTCTCTCTCCCTGAGTAAAGTGCCCTTTCTAATCCCGTAGGTCTCTCCAAGTCCTCTGCTTTATCAACTCTTATTTATCTTATGATTTATATAAAGCACCTTTAGAGTCTTCACATTTTCTCTGGGAGATCAGGAAGTGTTTTCATGGAAGAAGCAACATTTGAGATGAGACTTGAAAGAGAGGTTCGGATATGTGGCCTAAATTGAGGGAATAAAGTTCACAGGTAAATTTTCATGCTCCCTGGTCAGAGAAATCTGTAGGAGTGTATATCTTACATTTCAGGTTGCTATTGGTGGCAAGCAATCAAGAAAACCAATTCCTAACTTGAAGTCTCTGTATTATATCCTCTGGTCTGGCTAAAGAAGGTCACCAGAAGGTGCCAGACGGAGTGCTGTGAATGCACACTGAACGTTATGCCTGTTGCTGGTGTTATGAACAGATTAACGATGATCCTGCTCATAGGTGTTTTACATGTGTGTGAGTGTGAGTGTGGTGGAGATAACACTAAAATGTGTTTTCCCACTTTTCCTTATTGACTTGTTTCAGATATTCCATATGGCTCTGGGGCAAAGTATTGGAATAAGAGGAAATTAGGATTATATCTGCATATCACAAAAGATAATCAAACCCTAAAATGAGAACACTGCATAGAGTTAGCTAATATGTGTGTAGGTACCTACCCCTTACCTTCTCTGTGGATATCTTAAGGATTAATGAGGTCTACATCTTGTATGTAGCTGTATTCCACAGAAATCTTTGTTAATAGGTAGACCCAATAAAGGCACGAGTCTTCACTGATATATGATGCAGTATTATAAATATTGCATTATTAAAGTAGGAAAATAAAATGCAAATATATGCTTTTATTTCAGAAATATGTACAATCAAGCAAAATATAACCTCTCTTGCATCTTTTATCATTGAAGGATTTTTTTTTCTTACATGGAATAGACAGGTGCTATTTTTTTGTAAATAAAATGTGAGATAATTAAAAGTGAATTTCTATTTCTGATAACTCACTTGCAGCAAGCAAAGATAGTCTTTACTGCAACAACAAAGAATTTCAAGCTGTGTTGAAATTAGGTTAGTCTGTCTTGTAAATTTTTATTCTGTGTTCAATATGTATGAATATCTCTGATGTGATTGAAGGTGTAAAATGAATTTGGTTATTGCAATGAAGATTTTTATGACTTAAAACTTTTTTTAAAAAATGTGAATGTAATCGAAGTACTTGGAGATGGCCTGTAGGAAGCCTATTTATCAGTAAATGGAGCACAGTGACATTGATTTCAGGGTGGGTGACATTGAGAAGTACCGAGAAATAATTGACATCAGAAGATTTTTTTCACCATTCCATGGCGGATACAGACAAAGGAATGGGGTCCAGAGGCAAACCTTCAGTTTCTAGGAGGGGAAAGTTTAAGTAAGGTAGGAAGCTCATTCTGTAGGAAACTGAGATCCTAAGCTATTTATCAGAGCAGGGGACCAAGGATGCATATCAGGCCAGAGCTTATATAGGGCATAAGATGGAGTTGGCCTGGCAGAAAAGGTTATCTGTATCACAGGTCAAGAATGATGCCCTGAAGGAGTCTTGGAAGCCTCCAACCTCTACTCTGGACTTTTCCTGGGAATTGGGAAAGATGGAGATCTGCAGGTGGCCCCAAAAATAATAGAGGAGGAAAGGCTAACGAGGAACCTGAGACAGCAATAAGTTCCAGGAATGTAAAGCCTGTTACTCTCATGGGCTGCTGGTGGGAATGCAAATTTGTATAACCATTCTAGGAAAAATGTTACCATTTAGCTTGGGTTGAAAGATAAAAATTGTGCATACCTTTCACCTCAAATATTTAATTAGGGGAGTTTTATAATGAGTAAACCATGCAAGTGCAAACATGAAATATTCAAATATACTGCTAATTAACATAGTAAATAGGTAATTAAAAGAAGGAAGGAATAAAGGAAACAATCTAAATGTAGTATTGGATTTTGGTCAATCATATTTTCCTGAGCATGAAAAAACAAAAATAACTGATCTCTGCTCTCACTCATCAATGTGCTTCTTTTCATTTTTCATATAGTTGCAATATCACTTTTATTGTACACTTTTCCTGACTCCTTCAAGACAGGTGAAGAGCCTCTTCTGCACAATCCTACAACTCTCCCTAATTTCTCCTTCATTTCACTTTTTACCTTCAGTTCAGTTCAGTCGCTCAGTCGTGTCCGACTCTCCGCGACCCCATGAATCACAGCCCGCCAGGCCTCCCTGTCCATCACTAACTCCCGGAGTTCATTCAAACTCATGTCCACAGAGTTGGTGATGCCATCCAGCCATCTCATTCTCCGTCGTCCCCTTCTCTTCCTGCCCCCAACCTTTCCCAGCATCAGAGTCTTTTCCAGTGAGTCAACTCGTCGCATGATGTGGCCAAAGTATTGCAGTTTCAGCTTTAGCATCAGTCCCTCCAATGAACACCTAGGATTGGTTTCCTTTAGAATGGACTGGTTGCAGTACAAGGAACTGTGGTGTTGGAGAAGACTTGAGAGTCCCTTGTACTTTTTACCTTACTGTATACTAAATGTCTGGTTTATTTTTCTAATACTATAAAAAGAAATAGGGCAATATAGTATAGAAGCCTTTCAAATAAACACAAGCAGAGCAATTTTATCAATATAGGATAGCACATAATAAATATTAAAGGAAGTGTTTTGCACTAAAGAAAAATGATACCAGATGGAAACACAGATAAACCTAAAAGAAATATCATCATAAATAGCAAATGTGTGGATAAATATATTAGACTGCCCCCCCTTTTTTAGACTGCCTTTTTTCCCTCTTAATTTCAGAGTCAATTTACTATATAGAGCAAATTAATAGTAATAGATTTGTGGGCATTACAGCACTAAACAGAAGTAAAACCTATGCCAATGGACCAAAAAAGAAAACTTCAAAACAGACTCTGGTAAATTAAGAATGCATATTGTAATCCCTAAAGCAATACTGAACACCTTTACCAATAAAAAGATAAGAGAAAAATTAAAAAGCTAATAGTGTAGATAAAAATAAATACTTAAAATGGACTGATTTATCCAAATGAAGATAGGAAATGGAAAAATGATAAGAACAGATGGGAGAAATAGGAAACCAATGTCAGGATGGTAGCTAAAAAGTCAACTATATCAATAATTGTATTAAGTATAAAAGGAGTAAACACTAACTGGCAGAGACTGACAATAGGGAATTAAAAGCAAAATATGATTACACGCTATTATAAGAGATGCATTTCAAATATGGGAGACATATTGGCTGAACGTAAAAATAGAAAAAGGTAGCCCCATTAAATACTACTCAAAAGATACTTAGAATGATCATATTAACATATTATACAAAGTACATTTCAGGATTTTAAATATAACAATAGATACAGAGATTTTTAAAATGATTTAAAGAATCAATTCATCATGAAAAGATAATAATTATAAAAGTATGGATGCACCTAAAACAGAGCTTAAAATATACATAACTACAGTTATAGTTTGTGATTTTTAATACCCCTTGTCACTAATTGATAGAACAATTAGACAACAAATTTGGTAAGAATATAGAAGAATTAATACTGTCAGAGATGCTAATCATACTTACATATGTGAAATGCTGCTTTCCCAAACTGCAGAATGTAAATTATTTTGAAGTGCATAGGAAACATTTATAAAGATAGATCATATGCTGAACTGTAAAATATGTCTGAGTAAATTTCAAATAATTTATGTGTTTTGACCGAAATTAGAAATCATTACAAAGGTGTCTAGAAAATTCTTAAATACTTAGAAATTAACACACTTCTAAGTATATCATACAATCAGGGATATTTAAAATATTTCAAACTGAGTGATAAGGAAAAAGTTATATATCAAGAAGTGAGGATATAACTAAAGAATTGCTGAAATTTTAAATGCTTATATAAGGAAGTAAAAATGTTTAGAATTAATCCATTTTGGAAAATTAGAAAAAAATGAGTAAATTAAGCCCAAAATAAATAGAAAAAATTTAGGAATAAATGAAATGGAGGTAACTAATAAAATTTAAAGTGATTTCTTTGAAAAGTTTAATAAAATTAATAACCCCCTAGATGAAATAGTCAAAGCAATAGGAAGCAGAATTATCAATATCAGTAATTATGGACTTTACCATAAACCCTACAAGTGTTTAGAAGATCCTGAAAGAATAACATGAATAATGTAAACACACTCTGACAATAAATTTGATTATTTAAATGAACTAATTCCTTGAGGGACACACATTTTAAGGTCAGAGACAAGAAAAAATTTTTGAATATTTGTTAAACAATTTAAATTCATAATTAGAAACCTTCCCAGAAATGAAACACCATATCCATGTGTAATCAATTATGTAAGGAGGAAGCTTTCACAGACACTTTCAGAAAATAAGGTAGCACCAGCCTGACCAAGTGTGTCAGTGTCTGTGTTCATGAGATACCAATATATGGTAAACTGTATATTAGATAGACTGTATATTAGCAAAAGAAATCAGCAATGTGTGAAAAGGATAATACAGCCTGGTGAAGTGGAGTTTATTCCAAAAATGTGAGATTGTTTCAATGTTCAGAACTCAATGTAATTTGTCAAATGAATAGAATAAAGGAGAAAAATTATATGATCATTTTAATAGATGCAGGAAAACTCTAGTTCAACACATTTATGGTAGCAGACTGTCAGCAAACTAGAAATTAGGGGGAACTTCCTCATTTGGATAAAGGATGTCTTAAAAAATATATCTCAGCTGACATGATAATGGTAAACCTTTAAACGCTTAAATTCCAGAAGAGTGCAAGGATTCTACTCTCATTCATCATCTATTCTCATTAGTCAACATTATACTGCTGTTCCTAACCAGTGAAAGGAAAAGAATGACCACAAAGTCATACAGATCAGAAAGGAGAAAATAAAATTGCTTTATCCTCAAATGATAGGATTTTCTATGTAGAAAATTTCAAGGAATCTACAAATACAGTAAACCACAAAATAACTCAGTAAGTGAATTTAGTTATGTTACAGTATACAAAAATTAATTGTATTTCTATTTATTACCAATGAATAATTGGAAAATGTTTAAAATAGACCATTTTCTTTTTTTTTTCCTTTTTTTACAGTTTTTTTTTTTTTTTTTAGAATGCTCTCAATATGTGGATGTCTTACCTTTATTTTTTTTTGGTAATTAATTTATTTTTTATTGGAGGCAAATTATTTTACAATATTATATTGGTTGGTTTTGCCATATATTGACATGAATTCGCCCCGGGTTTACATAAGTTCCCCCTCCTGAACCCCCCTCCCACCTCCCTCCTCCCTTTATCCTCCCTCTGGGTCATCCCCTCATGCCAGCCCCGAGCATCCTATAATATGCATTGACCCTGAACTAGTGATTCGTTTCACATATGACAACATACGTGATGAAAACACAAAATACTTATAAATAAATGTAATATACATATGGAAGACTTATAAGCTAAAAATTACAAGATAATTCTGAGGAAAGAACTAAATAAGAGCAGAGCTATATCATAATATTAGACTGGAAGATCCAATAGTGTGTTAATATATTATTATTTGGATGAGGGATGAATGGGGAGTTTGGGAGTAGCAGATGGGCAAACTATTATATATAGAATGGATAAACAACAAGGTCTTATTCTATAGCACAGGGAATTATATTCAATATCCTGTGATAAACCATAGTGGAAAAGAATATGAAAGAATGTATATGTGTGTGTATATATATACAAAACTGAATTACACATTATATATTCATATATGTGTATAAACTGAATCACTTTGCTTCACAGCAGAAATTAACACAGCATTGTAATCAACTATACTTCAATAAAATAAATTCTAAAAGTGAAAAGCAAGATAAAAACAGATACTATTATTCCCCAAGTGTTCTGTAAATTCCCTGCAACCTCAATCAAAATCTTAGCAAGCTTTTTGATAGAAATTGACAAAGTGATTCTAAGAAATTATATGCAAGTACAAAGGGCTTAGAATAACCAAGATGATTTTGTAAAAGAAACAAATTTGATGATGTATGCTACCTAATTCCCAGACTTACTTATAAGCCTGCAATAATCTAGAAAGTATAATTCTGGCCTAAGTGTAGGCAAAAAAATGATGAAGGCAGATCTGCATGTACATATTCACTTGATTGATCACAGAGGTGCCAAAACAATTCTGTAAAGAAATTCTGTTCACCAATCAGTACTATAACAACTAGATATGCACATGAAAAAATAGCTTTGACTCCTACCACATGTCTTACACAAAAAATTAATTCAATATGAATCATATATATAAACATAAAAGCTATAGCTGTTAAGCTTATAGGGGGGAAACAATGTATTTGTGATATTGGAATAGGCATAGAATTCTTAGACAGGATGCAGAAATGAGTAAGTATACACTAATGATAAATTGAACCTCGTGAAAAGTAAAAACTTCCATTTATCCAAATGTACAAATGCAAACAAATATGCAAGCCAAAGAGAGGATGTTTACTATGTATCTATATGTGTGTATGTATACACACACACAAGAGATTTATCTACATGATAAAGGACTTATGAACAACTCAATTTAAAAATAAACAAAATATTTAATTCAGACTCTTCTATGGGAAAATATACAAGTGGCCAATAATAAAATGAAAATGTGATCAGTATTGTAATAATCAGGGAAATGCAAATTAAAGCTGCAATGACATATCACTATACTCTGTCTAGAATGGCTAAAATTAAAAAGTACTGAGAAAGCCAAACGTTGGTGAGGGTATGAATCAACTGGAAGTTCAGGTCATTATTGGAGAAATTGTAAAAATGGTACATCTATTATGGAAAACAGCTTGTAAGTTTCTTCTAATCTTAAACATTTGTCTACTCTATGTGCCAGCAATTCCACTCTTAGGTATTTAACGAAGAGAAATGAAAACTTAGTAGAAAGACTTGTAAAGAAACATTTGTGGCAACTTTATTCATAATACCCAAGGAATGAAAACAGCTCAAATGTCTGTCAGCAGGAGAATGGATCGGCAAATTGTGCCATATTCATACAACTGAGCAATAAGACTGATACACACCAAAACATGGATGAATCACAAAAACATTATCCTAATGTGTAGGAGTCAGACACTAACACACTGATGTGTACTTGCTGTGAAATTCTGAGACGTTTTAGAACAAGCAAACTGATTTATGATAAATGGGGGTATCCTCTGGAGGGGAGGATTTACTTTGAAGGGCACATAGCAACTTACTGGAGTGGTGGAAACATTTCATTTCTGGATAATGATGTGGGTTACACAGTTGCAGATGTTTGTCAAAACTCATGGAACCATTCACAGTAGGTCTACAGTTTTACCATATCAAAATTCTCTCAGCTTTTTTTCAAGAAAAAAAATTATATGATTATGTTTGTGATATATAGTTAAGCAGAAACATAAAATTTATAAAATTAGAATAATTACTTTATGTAAGCAAGTATTTTATTGGCCAGGATTCATGATTATAAATTAACAGGAAAACTCTAGCTAGAGCTTTATTTAAAAAATACTTTGAGCATACCAAATATTCAGTTGTACTTGCCTCCTCACTGTTGCAAACAAAACAGAATCACCTGGCCATACTATGGGACTGTTCTAGGTGAACTCCCACTGTCATCTGCTGCTTATACTTGGGATGCCAGAGGAGAACCTCCTTCACAGCTCCTCCAGAGAAACAGATGTCTTCACCGCCATAGTTTCAAGGAGGTCTTGTTCCCCAATGTGAGTTAGGCATCTCACTTTGCTCACTTCCCTCTTGCCGGACTTGTTCAGAATAATCTGCTGAGTAGAATCCTCATTCCAGAAGACCTGGGCGATACGTTATCCTGTTTCTAAAGATCAGGAGGCTACAGTACAAGATATGGTACTATCCTAAAACAAAGTGAAAGTAGGTAACAAATGAGCTACTCTGATTCGTCTGCCACTTCAGTGTGCTTTGCACACATTCTTTCCCATGTGAGAAATTCCAAACAACAACAGTAGCACAGTGTGCTGATTTTTCACATATGGACACATCCTTTACAAAAACAAAGTTGCACCTACTGTACCCTCTCCAAAGGGGAGGTACAGAGTCTTGTCAGTTATGACATTTACCTCTGGGTGTATTTTTTCTTACCTTAGCTGAATCACAGTCTTGCCTTATATTTTATAACTCATGGACTAAGTGATAAATCCAACCACCATTTAGATACTACAGAACTACTGAGCTAAGAAGAATCTCAGTTCTGTACTTGTTCATGAGGCCTTTGGTGTTATAATTCCCTTTCTCTGTTATGCATTTCATGTTTCTTTGCTTTATCTCTCTCTCTCTTTTTTTTTGAAAACTACCCTGACTGGTTGGGAGTTTTCACATGACAGGATGAACTAAGCTCACAATTCTGAGATATTTGAGCCTTTGCTGGACTTTCCTATATGGTTGCTTTAGTCTTAGATGAACATTTTATACTGGATATGAAGACACTAAAAGGTACTCAAAATGATCCTCAGTAGTCTAGAATGCGGAGAAGGCACTGGCGACCCACTCCAGTACTCTTGCCTGGAAAATCCCATGGATGGAGGAGTCTAGTAGGCTGCAGTCCTTGGGGTCATGAAGAGTCGGACACGACTGAGCCACTTCACTTTCCCTTTTTCCCTTTCATGCATTGGAGAAGGAAATGGCAACCCACTCCAGTGTTCTTGCCTAGAGAATCCCAGGGACAGGGGAACCTGGTGGGCTGCTGTCTATGGGATCGCACAGAGTCGGACATGACCGAAGTGACTTAGCAGTCTAGAATGTTCCTCTTTGCCCTCATTATATAGCAGCAGTTTTCCATTGGTAATTATGGTTAATAACCCTGTCTGTCTCATAACATAAGGATCCCCAAATGGTCATGTGGTGTGGCAGTTTTAACTTTAAGTGCAATAGAAGAATTACTGTCTTGGGCACTCGTACCTGTAAATAAGCAGAGCCTGGAGTACAGTAAGTTATTTCTTTTTTTGTAAGTAGGTCAATTGGTGTAACAGTGCACGGTGCCACACCCTCTTTCATGCTTTGGTTTTGACTATGAGAGAAATAGCACAATATATTGATTGCTTTTCAGAGTATACTCATATCCTTAGCCTCTCAAAGTGACATTTCCAAGATGGTGTTTAACTCACTCTTTGATAGGTTACTTCATTATTCTTTAAGGTTTTCTTTTCTTAAGCAGTCTAAAGATGGTATTGCTAACAGAAGTGTGATTAAAGGAAAGCCTGTCTACCTTTCTGATGCTCTCTACTCCCAGGTAGCAGGCTCAGCATCTTAGAATGTGAAACAATGTCAAGCAGTCATCTTGACAGAAGTCATCATTGTTATTGACATGAGTGAGATTTAGCTGTTTTAATGGCCAGGCTAGACATGGTGAGAGGAAGTTCACATTTTACACATGAATGTTTTCTGTTTTTGCCAGCATGGCTACTTTGTTCATGGCAACCACTGCCATGGCAAGGGTAGGAGCTGAAATGACATCCATAGAGGAGACAATTTTTATGAACCTTATCAGTGAAAGTCTCTTCTGTTCCTCTGCCACCATGGGGACCCCAAAGTAAGCATCTATATGGTCATACATATTCTTACACGGTGAACTCATTAAGACTGACTCATCCACATATTTCTTTCACACAGCTTTTTACCAAAATTAAAACTTGTTCATTCTGGTTCTGCTGCCTGGTATAGGGGAGTCAACTTTGCCACCCCAAAATGTCTGTTTTGCATGTAGATTGTTTTGAGCTGTCTAAAAGACTTAGGAAGAATCTTTGACCTTACTCCTAACTGCCTGAAAGAAGGTAGATAGAAGACCTGTTCCAGGAAGGGAGCTATCTTCATAGATAAGTATATTGCTGTGTTAGTCACTCAGTTATGTTCGCTCTTGGCAACTCCACCAGGCTCCTCTGTCCTTGGGACTACCCAGGCAAGAATACTGGAGTAGGTAGCCATTTCCTCTTCCAGGGGATCTTCCAGACCCAAGGATCAAACACAGGTCTCCCATATTGCAGGCTGATTCTTTACCCTTTGAGCCACCAGGGACGATTGTTAAGGTTAGTAAACTCATAGATAAGCATCAGTTCAGTTAAGTCGCTCAGTCGTGTCCGACTCTTTGCGACCCCATGAATCACAGCATGCTAGACCTCCCTGTCCATCACCAACTCCCGGAGTTCACTCGAACTCTTGTCCATCGAGTCAGTGATACCATCCAGCCATCTCATTCTCTGCTGTCCCCTTCTCCTCCTGCCTCCAATCCCTCCCAGCATCAGAGTCTTCTCCAGTGAGTCAACTCTTCACATGAGGTGGCCAAAGTATTAGAGTTTCAGCTTGAGCATCAGTCCTTTCAGTGAACACCCAGGACTGATCTCCTTTAGAATGGACTGGTTGGATCTCCTTGCAGTACAAGGGACTCTCAAGAGTCTTCTCCAACGTCACAGTTCAAAAGCATCAATTCTTTGGCGCTCAACTTTCTTCACAGTCCAAATCTCACATCCATACATGACCACTGGAAAAACCATAGCCTTGACTAGACAGACCTTTGTTGGCAGAGTAATGTCTCCTCTTTTTAATATGCTATCTAGGTTGGTCATAACATTCCTTCCAAGGAGTAAGCCTCTTATAATTTCATGGCTGCAATCAGCATCCGCAGTGAGTTTGGAGCCCCCCAAAAATAAAGTCTGACACTGTTTCCACTGTTTCCCCATCTATTTCCCATGAAGTGATGGGACCAGATGCCATGGTCTTAGTTTTCTGAATGTTGAGCTTTAAGCCAACTTTTCACTCTCCTCTTTCACTTCCATCAGGAGGCTTTTTAGTTCCTCTTCACTTTCTGCCATAAGGGTGGTGTCATCTGCATATCTGAGGTTATTGATATTTCTCCCGGCAATCTTGATTCCAGCTTATGCTTCTTCCAGCCCAGCGTTCCTCAAGATGTACTCTGCATATAAGTTAAATAAGCAGGGTGACAATATACAGCCTTGATGTACTCCTTTTCCTATTTGGAACCAGTCTGTTGTTCCATGTCCAGTTCTGACTGTTGCTTCCTGATCTGCATACAGATTTCTTAAGAGGCAGGTCAGGTGGTCTGGTATTCCCATCTCTTTCAGAATTTTCCACAGTTTATTGTCATCCACACAGTCAAAGGCTTTGGCATAGTCAATAAAGCAGAAATAGATGTTTTTTCTGGAACTCTCTTGCTTTTTCCATGATCCAGCGGATGTTGGCAATTTGATCTCTGGTGCCTCTGCCTTTTCTAAAACCTGCTTGAACATCTGGAAGTTCATGGTTCACGTATTTCTGAAGCCTGGCTTGGAGAATATTGAGCATGACCTTACTAGCGTGTGAGATGAGTGCAATTGTGCGGTAGTTTGAGCATTCTTTGGCATTGCCTTTCTTCGGGGTTGGAATGAAGACTGACCTTTTCCAGTCCTGTGGCCACTGCTGAGTTTTCCAAATTTGCTGGCACACTGAGTATAGCACTTTCACAGCATCATCTTTTAGGATTTGAAATAGCTCAACTGTAATTCCATCACCTCCACTACCTTTGTTCGTAGTGATGCTTTCTAAGGCCCACTTGACTTCACATTCCAAGATGTCTGGCTCTAGGTGAGTGATCACACCATCATGATTATCTTGGTTGTGAAGATCTTTTTTGTATAGTTCGTCTGTGTATTCTTGCCACCTCTTCTTAATATCTTCTGCTTCTGTTAGGTCCACAACATAGATAAGCATAATATGGTTTAAACATGGTAGATGAGAGGAAACTAGTAATGTCTGTTAAAATTCCTCTCTGTATCCCATTGTCTCTGCAGGGCCCAGCAAATATTTATTTACCAAACATAATATTTTCTTTTCCATCTCTGTGTGAATTGCCTTCCTCCCCGTTTGATGTCCCAAACCCCTTCCTCCAACATCCTTTTTTGTCTTTAAGTGAAGACGGGTGAAGATCGGTGAAGGTTTTGGCCATTTTGGTGAGTGACTCAGTTTTCCTGGGCCTCTCCCACGTATTCTGTGAACTAGCTAAGTCATGTCTGGCTTTTTGCAACCCCATGGACTGTAGCACACGAAGCTCCTCTGTCCTCCACTATCTCCCAGAATTTGCTCAAATTCATGTCCACTGAGTCAGTGATGCTATCTAACCATCTCAATCTGTTATTACATTTCTGTTTGATTTTTTTCCTGTTAACATCTCATGTCAATTTATTTCTTCGACCAGCCAGAAGAACCTAGAAGGGTAGCGGAAATTTTCTTCTTCTTGGATACAGCCAATTCATGTAGCCATAACCCCATAAATTGATACAGAGATTCATCTCAGGCCTTCATTCTTTCCATGTGCAGGGGACTTTGAGATGTACTTCTTGTCGTTTTTCCAACTAGGAACATTTCCTACTTAATTGTCCTTCAAGCCTTAACTAATAAGGCAGTAACACCACGGAGTTCTCATTTCAGGTCAGCATATTATTCAGTCTTCTGTAAGTCAGTTTTTCCTTAGTCAGTTGGTTCATTGTTGGGAATTCTTCATGAGGGCATAGGAGTGGATTGAGGAATACATGACCGGACCTGGTGCAGGAATTAAGGGTAGGCCCATTGGTAGTGAGAGCCAATTATGCAAGTTGTTTGTCTCCAAAGACTTTCTTGAACTCAGTCTTATACCTACACCCTCCACTTGATCATGGATACTGCTGGGAATATGTAACTAAGTTTCTTTTAGGGTGTACAGTTCCCTACTCTTTCATGGTGAGGTGTTCAGTCTCTACTGGGATCCAAAAGCAATCAAGAACTATTTTTCAGAAGAAGCATAGCTATCCACCGAAAGGGGCATGAACCTGCCTCCAAACCCACTGTGATTCTCTTTCTGAGGCTTGTGATAGTCTCCATAGAGCATCCATACAGCCACACCCGTTTCAGGCATCTCTGGATCTACAGAGTTGTTCGGGTCAAATGGCAGAGTTGGAATTCCTAAATTCCTTTCCACTCAGTAGCCATACAGAATAATTAAATAAATGGGAGTAGTACATCCATAGGATATGTGTGATGTTTCCAAAATTGAAATAAAACTATTAAAACACTGCATTTTTTAGTAGATAGCGTGAAGTGCAATGAGTTTTCTTTCTATTTAGAGAGAATATACTCTCATGATCTAGAGTACTGTTTATGAACGAAGATATGGAAATTAAATGAGGAGTCTTCATGTGTTGTTTCACATATTAGAGTTTTGTTTGTGTGTGAAACAGAGATTAACTGGACTCTTAGTGGGCTACCATATACCAGTCCCTGGGGATGAGACGGTTTTGTTGCATAACCCCAGGGAGTACTATGCACCTGGTAACATGCACTATATCAGTCAAAGATCCCTTCAGGTCAAGCTTATTATTTTTTTTAAATTCGGCTGCATTGGGTCCCAGTCGCAGCACGCAGGATTTTTATTACATCATGTGTGATCTTTCACTCTGGCATGCAGGCTCTCTAGTTGTGGCATGCAGGCTCAGTAGATGTGGCCCTCTGGTTAATTACTCTGTTAGCATACGGGATCTTAGTTCCCTTAGCATGGATCAAACCAGTGTCCTCTGGATTGCAAGGCAGATTCTTAACCCCTGGACCACCAGGGAAGTCCCTCAAGCTATCTTCTTTTCCATGCTAGCCATGCTGCAAATTATTGCCACCTGCCCCATCATACAGTTGGTAGTGAAGTTGCCACCATGGGATCTTATCATTCTCATTGTAATAAGGGAGTCCATCCATTCAATGGCAGTGCTTCCTGCCTTTATCCAAAGTACATTTCCTTTTCAAAGAAATGTACAGAAGGTAACGTTCTCTTGGAACTTTTGGGGGAGGTAAGGAGTGGTTAAGTGACTCATCCATGGTAGATACACTGCACAAATGCAATGAAAGGAAACAGAGTTAGGATTCAAATTCAGCCCTGCTGCTGATGCTGCTAAGGGATTTTCCAGGCAAGAGTACTGGAGTGGGCTGCCATCGCCTTCTCCAAATTTAGCCCTACCTATTCCTAAAGGCTGTGTTAGTTCCACTATACAGAGATGCTTCTGCATAGGTCTCAAAGTCCCCTTTGAATCTCCAGTTTCTCTTACAAGACTTCCTTACAATGAAGTTGATATAGACAATGTATCTCAGGCAAATTGGTCATTAATTTTTCTGAAGACGTCTGGCTGTGGGTAGGGTCTAATGACCTGGGAATATTTTCCAGGTGAAACAAACAGTTGTGATATCTTCTAGCATTACATGGCTGGCGTAAAAAAACTAAAGTTGACTTTACCCAGATAAAGTGATTCTGCCTGCACTCCTCTAAAGTGATTTAATGTCTAGTAATTCTGTGTGCCATTAAGGAGCAATTAAAAGCAAGCACGTTAAGTTTTAATTCTCTAAACATTTTAGCACTCAGTCACAGATCTTGATCCCCATTTCATTTGTTTTTAGCAGCAAGGCAATCAGGGCCCAGATCTTTCTTATTTCTTTTCCTGTTCTCGTCCTTCATATCCCTCTTGCCATTCAAGGGACATTGTCCCTGTGACAGTCCTTCAGAAACAAAGCGTTAGAGTCCTTCCAAGTGGTGCAGGGATTAAGGTGGCATTGGAAATAATGACAGGAAATTCCAGAGGCTCTGATTTCCAAAATGGTTCCCTCATCTGAGGTCCCTCTTATTTGGCTCCTCGCCCACACCTGACTGAACTAGCCTTTTATTATACTGGGTGAAAGGGCTAAAGCAGAAAAATGGTCCTGGCAGAGGAAAACTTACTGATGGGAGCATAAATGGTGTTTGAAAGTGAAAGTCGCTCAGTCGTGTCCGACTATTTGTGACCCCATGGACTATAGAGTCCGTGGAATTCTCCAGGCCAGAATACTGGAGTGGGTAGCAGGGTCGGACACAACTGAACAACTTCACTTTCACTTTTCACTTTCACACATTGGAGAAGGAAATGGCAACCCACTCCAGTGTTCTTGCCTGGAGAATCCCAGGGACAGGGGAGCCTGGTGGGCTTCCGTCTATGGGGTCACACAGAGTCGGACACGACTGAAGTGACTTAGCAGCAGCAGCAGCAGCAGCAGCAGCCTTTCCCTTCTCCAGGGGATCTTCCCATCCCAGGGTTCGAACCCAGGTCTCCCGCATTGCAGGCTGATTCTTTACCAGCTGAGCCACAAGCGAAGCCCTAAATGGTGCCTAGGACCAGATTTTTTTTTTCCCCCTGAGAGCAAGTTTTGTTAGGGGGAAAGAAGAGGAATGGAGCTCACAGCTTTGAATGCCTCCCTGTTCCTACCAGCGCTGGGATAAACTCTTCAGATATTTAATCTTCATGAGACTCCTGTGAGCTACGTATTTACTATCTGGATCTACAGTTGATGAAATCAAGGAGATTCAATTAGTTGCCTAAAGGCATACAGTTGGAGAGATTCTGAAGCAGGATTCCACCTTGACTTTAAAAACTGATCTCTATCTTTGGAGGTCATCACACTTACAGTTAATGTTTATAAATAACCACTTACTGAGCAGAGCACTGTTTTTGGTATTGGAGGCAAGAAAAAACAACAAACAAAACCCCACTTAAAAATGAATAGTGCTCTCTGTTGGAAATGGGAAACTTTTCCTCCTTTGTATCTTGTTGCCATTTGGAAGGACTCTTTAACAGAGTAACCTGGCTACCTGCAGGACCCCTTGCTCTTCTAGGCAGGGGCTTGGGCACTATGACTAGTGAGAGAAGAAAGTTTTGAGCACAATTCAGCCCCCTCCCTTCTGTTTTGGGAACTGCCTCCTGGCAGAAGTGATGTATCTTTTTCATCAGCTCTCATCCATCTGGTAATGTTCAACTTCAAAGCCCTGCCTGTGAGTAAGGCTGGGCCTTCCAGTTTGCCACTGAAGGGTAAGTAAGCTGACCTCTAGGATGTATTACTAATAAGCAAGTCAGTTCAACCTTTCCTTATGCCCTGATGTTTTTTTGTATTAACTTGGATGATAAGTCATTAATTCCAGTCTTTCTCTGACTGTTGCTTTGTCTTTCAATTAGTGTCAAAACTAGTTACCATCCTCAAATCCTCAGTGGATTCACAGTCTCATAAGAGGACCCAAGTGTATCACATGCTGGGTAACATGGCATCTGTCATTAGCAAGTGATAATTTTTATGGGAAGAACCACACACACGAGTTTGGCTTCATGGTCTTTGATAAAATAGTCTCTAGATTGAATAACTGTATTTTTTTTAAATTAAAAAGTGTTAACAGTAAACTCTAGTATGCATCAACACAAAGGATTCTAATGAAGAGAAAAGTCAGAGGAGTCAACTATTTCTCAGCATCTAGGGAAACATATTTTCCTCCTTTCAACCAGAAATTTTGGCCTCCAGCAGATGTCTGTCTTCTGACCACCTGTGACCACCATTATCCAACAAGAGGGCAGGTTGTCAGTGCGAAAATGACAAAATCAACCGTATTCATTGTCAGTCCAGCAACACATTCAGATGATTGACATTTTCCAATGGTTATCCTGATGTGTTGGTGATTTGGTAGTGTGGCCATCTTTCAAACAAGTATTTTTTTTTAAGCTGCCACTCTGAGCATCACGTACACATAGATTAGCAATATTGGGCTGTTATCTAAACATTTTGGCACATATATTTAGTAGATAGCATAAGCGAGTCTCCTTCTCTAATCTGGGTCATTCAGAAAAGCTTAAGATTCTTTTTTAGCCTCAAGTACTCAAGTAACTTCTATTGTCTGGACATCACCTAGTTCTTATTCCTGTGAACTCATTTGGCCATGGTCGGAAGGTGGTTTTAAAAATAACCAAAACCTTAAAAGAAAGATGACTGAAATCATAAGTAGATATTTAGTTGTATCAGAATTGAGTCATCTATTTCCTTTTATCTGCTTTTTAAGTGGAAGCTTTGATGCTATATCTGTTGCCTCTTCAAAAGGCAGGCATTAAAGGAAATACTTTACAATCAGAATTTAATTCTCATGTACTTTACCTAGTGAGTTACCTAGGTAACTGCTGATTTCCAGTGGTCCTTAAAACTTACATTTTTATCTGGGAAGAGAAATGGATTATATAAGCTTGGAGGATTTATAAAGGACGCTTTAATATCTAGAGAGTCTGCAGTAATCTTTTAGTTTGCACACAACCTTTACTATGTGAATGAATTACTTGTACATTAATTGAGCCTCTACTATGGTCCAGTACTAGCCTGGACATTGAAATAGACAATCATAGCATACTATATTGATCATTTCCTCCTGATTTAGAATTAATGTATATTATGTATATATTACAGAAGAATTATATGTATACACAGTGTAGTCAAACTATTTCATTTGCATTTTCACCAAGATGTTTCTTGGTCATTCTCACTACCACGTCTTTGCCAAAGGCATTTATGCCTTCTAGGAATGTCCTCTTCATTGTCTTGTGCCTGTCTTAACTCCATCTTTCTTTCAAGGAAGATCAGCTATCATTCCTTCTTACAAACATCTCTGATTATTCCTCACCAAAATGATGTTTCCCTAATATGGACACTAACACCTCATCACTTACTATGTATGATACTGGCTGATACTATTTGTCTTTTTCTCTTCTAGAGACTATGGTTAATAATGTAATAATTATTACCTATAGGTATATAATTACCTATAGTCTCTCTATAGGTAATTTTTTATTTTTAAAATTTTTAAGTCAACACATCTTTATTAAATGACTGCAGAGTTACTGGGAGGAGGCCATGATGCTGGACACACTGTCAAAGTCGATCTTCTCCACGATATTCTTGGGCTTAATGCTCTCCTCCTGGCTGCAGATGAAGATCTGGCCCGACTCGTCGGCACTCCAGCCGTACTTGCTCATCCACACCTTTAGCTGGCTGTCTGTCAGGTCCCCGAGCATCTCAGCCAGCAGCCAGTGATCGATGTGCTGATACGTGATGCCCACGACATGGCAGATAAATTTTCGGACAGAGTCTTCAAAGCTGGTTATACCTTCCAGGAGGTCCATGTTTTCATCCAGGGCTTGCCAGAAGGCCTGGAAGTGGCAGGTCTCCAGCAGGTCTCCGAGGTACAAAATTTGCCGGATGGGCCATTCTTCTTGATGGGCCTGGTCGATCATGCACTTGCACAGCGTGAAGTCAGTGTGGAGCAGGTTGGTGAGGGCCTTCAGCAGGATCTGGGCGGTGACCGTGGTCGGAAGAAGGCTGGGTTGAACTGGTACAGTTTCAGGACAGCCAGGTTGGCTTCCAGATCATAAGCATTTTCCTTGGCCTGTGTCTCCACATAGCGCTCCAGGGTGGCCAGGTTCTCGGGGTTGTACCTGTCGATCCCCTTAAGCAACTTGCCCACATTCGCTCTCATCTATCTGCTCAAACATCGCCATGACTGCTGCCGCCTCCCACACCAGGGCTAGAGCCGAAGACCCTGCCTGCAAAGCGTCCTCGAGGACTGGAAGGGGAAGAGTTGGCCTATAGGTAATTTTTTAAAGAATTTATTGTGGCAACAGGTAGAAATGGTACTGGATTGAAAATCAAGAGATTTGGATTTGACTCTTTTGGTTGTGTCCTGCTGAGAAAATCACTCACATTTTTCTGGACTTGTTTCATCAAGGGTATAATGAGAGACCTGATGACTTGATCTTTAAATCCCATTTCAACAATAACAACATGTGATTGGTTTGGTAATAAAAATCTTATTTCTCCTTCCAGCTCAACAAATGCTGGAGTTAGTAGAATTTGTATAGCTACATGAAATTTATAACAGATTGATTTTTTTTCATGTAGCAAGGGAAACAGCGGAACTGGCTCAGGTTCCTTTTCTCTTTTTGCTTTCCATCTTTAGCATTTTGAGGTTTTCTCTCTGTCACAAGATGGCTGCTGTACCTCCAAGCCATTATTCATGCTCTCTTGTTAGGAGGAAAGGGAGGGGAGGAAGGGAAAAATGTGTCAACTGAATGTCTCCCTTTATCATCAAAACAATAGTATTCCTTGGAGCCCCAACTGTAAGACTTCCTTTCTGTATTCCCAGCCAACGGTATGTGGTTCAGTTCAGTTCAGTTCAGTCGCTCAGTCATGTCCGACTCTCCGCGACCCCATGAATCACAGCACACCAGGCCTCCCTGTCCATCACCAACTCCCGGAGTTCACTCAAACTCATGTCCACAGAGTCGGTGATGCCATCCAGCCATCTCATTCTCTGACGTCCCCTTCTCCTCCCGCCCCCAACCTTTCCCAGCATCAGAGTCTTTTCGTGAGTCAACTTGTCGCATGAGGTGGCCAAAGTATTTCAGTTTCTGCTTTAGCATCAGTCCTTTCAATGAACACCCAGGATTGATCTACCCCTGGTTAAAAGAGAGTTAAGGAAATAAAGTGTGTAGTTAGGCATGGTCATCTAAGTAAAGTTAATCTCAGTCTCTTCTCCCTCTTTCTCTCCCATACCCAATCAATGAGGGAGAAATGGAGGATAAATTAATAAGATCATTAATAATGCCATTGCATAAAAGTTTATATCTTCACATATTTCAGTTCAGTTCAGTTCAGTCACTCAGTTGTGTCTGACTCTTTGTGACCCCATGAATCACAGCACACCAGGCCTCCCTGTCCATCACCAGCTCTCAGAGTTCACTCAAACTCATGTCCACAGAGTCGGTGATGCCATCCAGCCATCTCATTCTCTGTCGTCCCCGTCTCCTCCCACCCTCAATCCCTCTCAGCATCAGAGTCTTTTCCAGTGAGTCAAGTCGTCACATGAGGTGGCCAAAGTATTGGAGTTTCAGCTTTAGCATCAGTCCTTCCAATGAACACCCAGGACTGATCTCCTTTAGAATGGACTGGTTGGATCTCCTTGCAGTCCAAGGGACTCTCAAGAGTCTTCTCCAACACCATTAATTATTGCAATGAAACCTATAGTGTATAAGCAACTAAAAGCTAGTAGAACATTTAGAGGAGGGGATTTAAAAGAATTTAAACAATTTAATTTGGTGATGTACTACAAAGTGTCTCCTGACCTTTGGATTTCCTTGTCCAGAAGATTCTGTTGTGTTTTTTAAATTGTGACTTTGTTGAGGTATAATATGTATGTAAGAACCTATATCTATTTAAAGTGTACAATTTGATGAGTTTTGACTGATGTGTATACAAATGAAACTACTACCAAAACACAATATCACACATTTGCATCACCGCCCTCCAACCCAAATTTCTCCAGCCCCTTTGCAACTGACACAGTTCTTCACTCCCTACCTGGAAAACCAGTCATATGCTTTATTGCACTCTACATTTATGTACAGTTCTAAGTTTTTACATGAATAGAATTGTTCTTCTCTGGCTCCTTTCCCTTGGCATAATGATTTTGAGATTCATCCATGCTATTGCATGTGTCAATATTTCAGTTCTTTTAATGGCTAAATAATGTTCCGTTGGAGAAGACTCTTGAGAGTCCCTTGTACTGCAAGGAGATCCAACCAGTCCATTCTAAAGGAGATCAATCCTGGGTGTTCATTGGAAGGACTGATGCTAAAGCTGAAACGGCAATACTTTGGCCACCTCATGCGACGACTTGACTCACTGGAAAAGACTCTGATGCTGGGAAAGGTTGGGGGCGGGAGGAGAAGGGGTCGTCAGAGAATGAGATGGCTGGATGGCATCACCGACTCTGTGGACATGAGTTTGAGTGAACTCCGGGAGTTGGTGATGGACAGGGAGGCCTGGAGTGCTGTGATTCATGGGGTTGTGGAGAGTCGGACATGACTGAGCGACTGAACTGAACTGAACTGAATGTTCCATTGTATTTGTATACCAGATTCTTTTTTCATTCACTTGTTGATGGATTTTTGTTTCTAATTTTTGACTGTTATGAATAGTGTGCTATGAAAATTCATGTACAAGTCTTTGTATGAATACATGTTTTCATGACTTCCTGGCTAAATACCTAGGAATGGAATATATGAATTGTCTGGCAATGTAAATCTCATTTTTAGGAATCTGCCAAATTGTTTCCAAAGTGGTTGTGTCATTTTCATTCCTACAACTGTTTCCTAAGAATTTGAGTTGCTCCGTATTCTTTTTAATACTTGGTGTGCTCAGTCTTTAATTTTAGTCATTTTGGTGGGAGTAGACCATCAAATTTTTTTATATTGATTTCGGTCTGTTCATGTCGTTTGCCTTTATTTGTAGTGATATATTTCTATTAAGTTGATTATCTTAGATTTTTGATATAGACAACTGATATTATCTGAAAATAATAATTTTATTTCCTCCTTTTGAACTATAGAACTCATTTAAAGATGTTACATCTTTATGTAGTATTTACACTCCTGGACTTATACTAAATAATATTAATTATAATAAATGCTCACTATTTGCTCATATATATTTGTTCAGTTCAGTTCAGTTCAGTCGCTCAGTTGTGTCTGACTTTTTGCAATCCCGTGGACTGCAGCACACCAGGCTTCCCTGTCCATCGCCAACTCCCAGAGTTTACTCAAACTCATGTCCATTGAGTCAGTGATGCCATCCAACCATCTCATCCTCTGCCGTCCCCTTCTCCTCCCACCTTCAATCTATCCCAGCGTCAGGGTCTTTTCAAATGAGTCAGTTCTTCATTATCAGTTGGCCAAAGTATTGAAGTTTCAGCTTCAGCATCAGTCCTTCCAATGAATATTCAGAACTGATTTCCTTTAGGATGGACTGGTTGTATGTCCTTGAGTCCAAGGGACTATCAAGAGTCTTCTCCAACACCACAGTTCAAAAACATCAATTCTTTGGTGCTCAGCTTTCTTTATAGTCCAACTCTCACATCCATACATGACTACTGGTAAAACCATAGCTTTGACTAGACAGACCTTTGTTGGCAAAGTAATATCTCTGATTTTTAATATGCTGTCTAGGCTGCTCATAATTTTTCTTCCAAGGAGTAAGCGTCTTTTAATTTCATGACTTCGGTCACCATCTGCAGTGATTGTGGACCCCCCTCCCCCAAATAAACTCTGCCACTGTTTCCACTGTTTCCCCATTTATTTGCCATGAAGTGATGGGGCCAGATGCCATGGTCTTAGTTTTCTGAATGTTGAGTTTTACGCCAACTTTTTCACTCTCCTCTTTCACTTTCAACAATAGGCTCTTTAGTTCTTTACTTTTTGCCATAAGGGTGGTATCATCTGCATTTCTGAGGTTGTTGATATTTCTCCCAGCAATCTTAATTCCAGCTTGTGCTTCTTCCAGCCCAGCATTCCTCATGATGTACTCTGCATATAAGTTAAATAAGCAGGGTGACAATATACAGCCTTGATGTACTCCTTTTCCTATTTGGAACCAGTCTGTTGTTCCATGTCCAGTTCTAACTGTTGCTTCCTGACCTGCATACAGGTTTCTCAAGAGGCAGGTCAGGTGGTCTGGTATTCCCATCTCTTAAGAATGTTCCAGAGTTTGTTGCGATCCACATAGTCAAAGGCTTTGGCATAGTCAGTAAAGCAGAAGTAGATGTTTTTCTGGAACTCTCTTGCTCTTTTGATGACCCAGCAGATGTTGGCAATTTGATCTCTGGTTCCTCTGCCTTTTCTAAATCCAGCTTGAACATTTGGAGGTTCATGGTTCACATACTGTTGAAGCCTGGCTTGGAGAATTTTGAGCATGACTTTACTAGCATGTGAGATGAGTGCAGTTGTGCAGTAGTTTGAGCATTCTTTGGCATTGCCTTTCTTTGGGATTGGAATGAAAACTGACCTTTTCCAGTCCTGTGGCCACTGCTGTGTTTTCCAAATTTGCTGGCATATCTACTGCAGCACTTTCCAGCATCATCTTTCAGGATTTGAAATAGCTCTTCTGGAATTCCATCACCTCCACTAGCTTTGTTCATAGTGATGCTTCCTAAGGCCCACTTGACTTCACATTCCAGGATGTCTGGCTCTAGTCTGGTGATCATACCATCGTGATTGTCTGGGTCATGAAGATCTATTTTATATAATTCTTCTCTGTATTCTTGCCACCTCTTCTTAATATCTTCTGCTTCTGTTAGGTCCATCCCATTTCTGTCCTTTATTGAACCCATTTTAGCATGAAATGTTCCCTTGGTATCTCTAATTTTCTTGAAGAGACCTCTAGACTTTCCCATTCTATTGTTTTCCTCTATTTCTCTTCATTTATCACTGAGGAAGGCTTTCTTATCTCTCCTTGCTATTCTTTGGAACTCTGCACTAAAACACGGGTGTATCTTTCCTTTTCTCCTTTGCTTTCGCTTTTCTTCTATTCACAGCTATTTGTAAGGCCTCCTCAGACAACCATTTTGCCTTTTTGCATTTCTTTTCCTTGGGGATGGTCTTGGTCCCTGTCCTCTGTACAATGTCATGACTCTTTGTCCATAGTTCTTCAGGCGCTCTGTCTATCAGATCTAATTCCTTGAATCTATTTGTCACATATTTGTTATTCGTCCTCTAATGAAAATTTCTTTAGTGATTCAGCACTAAAAAGTTATTTGGCACAAAACTATGATGAAAAAAGTACCATTTGGGGTAGGTGTTTTTTTCATTATATTAAAAAATAAGCTTTTGAAAATTATTGACAAAGAGGCTTTTTAAAAAAAATTATAGCTGCATGATGAATTTTTAAAAATAACTTTTGGCATTTGCTGCTGCTGCTAAGTCGCTTCAGTTGTGTCCGACTCTGTGAGACCCCACAGAAGGCAGCCCACCAGGCTCCCCCATCCCTGGGATCCTCCAGGCAAGAACACTGGAGTGGGTTGCCATTTCCTTCTCCAATGTGTGAAAGTGAAGTCGCTCAGTCGTGTCCAACTCTTAGCGCATCTAGTGACATTCAAATCCCTTAAATGAAGTCTTCTTGAGTACATATTATTACAGGTTTTCATTTGTTAGTATTTAATTTATAATTTTGTTATTAAAAATTGTTAAGGGTTATTGATCTCTATTTGCTAGGTTTTCATATTAGCATTGTACTATCTTTACAGAAATCAATATGGAATCTTTCCAGCTGCATTCATGCTCTGAAGTAACGTATAAAGCATTGATAGATTGTTTCTTATCTCTTTGAAAAAACTCATCATATGAATTTACATATACTTTTGAAAGAAAATCTCAAATTCCATAGTTATAAGCTATTAACATTCCCCACATTATGAGTCTTTATTAGCTTTAACCACCCCCTGGTCCCTCTGCAAACAATCATTATTTCATTATATAGTTAATTTCAGTAGCACAAGATATAATTTATATGCTTGGCAATTTTTAAAAATCCCTGTATCCATGGTTTGGCTGTCCCCTAGTTTCTGCATATTATTATATTATTGATTTATTATTTATTAGGTTTTCTTAGTTTTGCCAAAATACTGTTGGATGTGTTTATTCATTTCATACATTTCTTTTTTTAAAAAACAGTAATGGGTTTTGACTTTCCTTTCTATACCTACTTGCAAGTAGCATCTGTTGTAGTCTAGGGTTACTTTTCTTATATCTACTCATAAGAAAATGGGGCTTAGAGAATATATGACTCCAATCCTTCCAGTCTTGTTCTATCTGGTTTTGGGGCTTGATTCGTGTATTTTCTCTGGTCAATTCCATGTTTTCTACTATTTTATTTCCAATTATTCATTTATTCACTCATCAGATATTTTAAAAGCATTTTTAAACCACAGTCACTGTAGCACTTGGAATTGAGACTTAAACTAAAATGTATGAATTCTCTGCCTTCAAAAAATTCATAGTCCAATAAGGAAGAAAGGTAATCAACAAGAGATAAAGTGCAATGCAAGGTTTCATTAGGAAAATACAGGGTGCTTTGGTAGCAAACCAAGAAAATGTGACCTAGATCTGATAAAATCTGTTTTTTTCTTTGATTTTGTTCTAACCATTTGTTTCCCATTATGGCCAGGAAGAAGCCACCCACTGGGTTTTATGAGGTTCTCTGAAACCATGCAAGATTAAGTTTTGTTTCTCATCCTCAGGTTATTTCAATTTAAGCCACTTGGTGTGGGAGGAAGAGCTGAATCAATAATATCAATAAATCAGTAATGTTTGTGCTTCAGGTCTAAATTGCTAACAAATCCTTGAACAGAATTAAAGATAAATGTAGCAGTAGTAATATTATAATTGCAGGGAGATGAAATAAAAAATGGAATAAAAATACTAAGAATGACTACATGACCACTGGAGTTGTGTTCAAACATAATTCATGAGAGACTGTTAGTCTTTAAATGGATAAAAATCAGTTTGACTGTATGGGTGGGATGAGAGAGAAAGGAAGAACAACACATCTTCTTTCTCCCCAGTGTTACTGTAGCTATAGAGGTATTGAGAGACTTAGCATTTCTCAGAAAGCAGGAGTCCAACAGCTACTGCCGAAGGTAGGAGCAGCATCTATCAGTTGAGGGAGCAACCTGTCAATAAGTGAAACACATCAAATGTGGTAGCTGCAGCCAGAAAATATGAAAAATAAGTTTCAACAGGAAAATCAGGTTACAGAACTGAGTATTTGGTATTGATAAGATTTTCAGTGAGTGCGAACACTTACCACCCTTTCTTCCATATTCTGAATCTATAGAGAAATACCTACAGTAGCCTGGTGAGATGGAAAGTACAGTATATTTATTTGCTGATAAAGTGAAATTGGAGAAGACAGTTGGAATTGGGACCTCTAGCATCCTGAGATTCTTGACTTTGAGACTCAGTGTTTCTTGCTTAGACCACGGTGTTAGGCCATGCTTCCTAGGGCTCCGTTGAGTCTGAGAGTCCCAGGGTGAGGGCTCATTTCTCCATAACAACCTTTAAGGACATGAATCCCTCCCTCATGGAGAAAATTGGACAGATGACTGTCAGGTTCTCATTAGGTCAGCAACCAAATGACTCCCTCACCATGAAGTGTGTGCATAGAAAGGGTGGGAATTACTTCCCCCAGTGCTTCTTTGAGAAGATGGAGATTTGGGGAGTTTTTTATTGTATGGGCTTCTCTGGTGGCCCAGCTGATAAAGAATCCACCTGCAGTGTGGGAGACCTGGGTTTCATCCCTGGGTTGGGAATATCCCCTGGAGAAGGAAAAGGCTACCCACTCCAGTATTCTGGCCTGGAGAATTCCATGGACTGTATAGTCCATGGGGTTGCAAAGAGTTGGACACAACTGAGCGACTTTCATTTTCTTTCATTTTTATTGTATGAGTTACTGTGGGAAAGAAAAGGACTGGTTCTCTTCAAGAATATGTACGGAAAAAAAAAGTATAAACATATAGTATAACAGAGTGAAGTAAGCCAGAAAGAAAAACACCAATACAGTATACTAACACATATATATGGAATTTAGAAAGATGCAAATAATAACCCTGTATACGAGACAGCAAAAGAGACACAGATGTATAGAACAGTCTTTGGGACTCTATGGGAGAGGGTGAGGGTGGGATGATTTGGGAGAATGGCATTGAAACACGTATGTTGTCATATGTGAAACGAATCACTAGTTCAGGGTCAATGCATGTTATAGGATGCTCGGGGCTGGCATGCGGGGATGACCCAGAGGGAGGATAAAGGGAGGAGGGAGGTGGGAGGGCGGTTCAGGAGGGGAAACTTATGTAAACCCGGGGCAAATTCATATCAATGTATGGCAAAACCAACCAATATAATATTGTAAAATAATTTGCCTCCAATAAAAAATAAATTAATTACCTAAAAAAAAAACATATAGTATAAACACATAATTCCTTAAAAAAATACCAGGATGAAAAGGCATCAAAATTTTGAAATAAATATCTCAGTTAAATGAGATTATGAGTGATTTTTATTTCTGTATTTTCAAATTATTCTCCAAAGATCATGAGTCTCTTTCATAATTATGAGAAGGGTGGCACCATTTATCTTTAAACTGTATTCATAGTGATGGATTGTATTTTGAACTTTCCCATAATAAAGTGGTTCCTGAAAGCCCTTTACTTGGCAAGCAGAAGATTATAAGTTTCCAAAAGGACAGGAATTTGGTGTAAACAACAAATTAGTGAATAGACAGTTATTTGATACTTGCCACATACCAGACATCATTTTATGGGTTGCAAATGCTCTGATGAACAAGACAAAGTCTCATCCTTCTAAAAGCTTTTGTTCTAGTAGGGGTTATTGTTGTTTAATCACTAAGTGGTATCCAACTCTTTGTAACCCCATGGACTGTAGCCCACCAGGCTCCTCTGTCCATGGGATTTCCCAGGCAAGAATACTGGAGTGGGTTGCCATTTCCTTCTCCAGGGAATCTTCCTGACCCAGGGAAATTTGCCATCTCCTACATTGCAGGTGGATTCTTTACCACTGAGTCACCAGGACACACAGCAAAAATATGAACCAAAAAATGTGAATCTGGTACTGTTAAGTGTTAAGATGAAAATAAAGTAAAATTAGGTTAATACTTGAAGGTATGATTTTTTTCATCCAGAAGGAATTGAAAATAAAGATTCTGACAGTAGGAATTTTAAAACCAAATAGTGGTGGGATAAAAAACAGATAAAATGAGGTAATATGGAGCAGTAGGAACTCTGATGATTTGAAGAGTGTAGGTCCTATATGAAGGAGCTGAGTATCAGAAATATAAGCTTAATGTTATTTTTTATTTTTCTCTGTGGGAAACCAGAAACCAATATTCTTAAGATGTCTCCCAATTTTTAAATGTTTACTATCATTTTACAGTATTTTGAGCCAACAACAAGAGCACAGAAATATGTCTGAATTGAATCAGTGGGCTTCCAGTTTCTAACTTCTATAAACCATAGAGTTTAAGGATCTTAGTGATCATGCTTGTGTGCTAAGTTACTTCAGTTGTGTCGGACTCTTTGGAACCCCGTGGATTAGAGCCCATCAGGCTCCTCTGTCCATAGAATTTTCCAGGCAAGAATACTGGAGTGGGTTGCCATTCTCTCCTCCAGGTGATCTACCCAACCCAGGGATCAAAACCATGTCTCTTGTGTCTCCTGCATTGGCAGACAGGTTCTTTACCACTAGTGCTACCTAGGAAGCCCCTTAGAAGTCATAAAGTTCACCTAAGCAGTAAATATGTGAGAAAGTTGAGGCCCAGATAGATAAAATGATTTAACTATGGATCCACAGCTGAGGAAGTTGTTCAGGTGGGTTTTATACGTGCTACTCAAAGCTCTTTCTGTTATGTGGAAGTATCTAATACATGTCATTTTCTCTGACTCAGTCCATTGATTATTTTCCTACTGTACTATCCTGATTTATTTTGTTTCCTTTCCATGAAGAGATATCTGAGGGGGCAAACCAAATGAGCACATCTCAATTATGTTTAATAACCACAGCAATTACTGGCATAATGGAGGGGATATCTGATGTGAGATCAGCATCTAAAAGAGACAAAACAAAGGGTGTAGGTGTGAGAGTATTACAGCACCTTGATAGTAAGTGAGTCCATTCAAAAATGAGTCAAAAGCAAGGAAGCCACCACTTTGGTGCTGGACACTTGAATAAGATATGCTTTTCCTTAGAAGAGGGCTTCAAGGGAATGCCTTGTAGGGTTCAGAGTAGCTGGGAGAGAGATTTGAAATAAATGTAGCCTCACTTTTCCTCTGCATTGTTTTCATGAATGGTGGTGTTCCCATTCTTATGTGTTTTTTTATTATAATGTTTTATGGCAGAGAGAGGTAACATAATAACTGGTGAAATAGCAGAGAGAATTGGAGAGAGCCCTCAGACTGTACAAAAAGCACTCTGAACTTCCTTTTTGTAATCATTTTGCAATTGTGTTTGTTAATCATTAAGGTACATGTTGGCTTCCTAGGAAATTCCATTTCTGTCTAGTTTTGGCCATGTCTTATATATGGAATGAATGAAAGGATGAAAATACAGAGAATAATATTTAGCATAATGCGTAACTTGGGCCAAAGAAAAATCGGTCTGAAAATTGTTTAGCATTTGAATACCCTGGAGGGAAGTAACTACTTAGTGCTGAGCAGGAAACAAAGACACATCAGTAGAATTGGAGTGGACAGTTTCTTTGGGACATCAATGGGCCCCATTTTGTATTCCGGAGATTAGTTCTATTATGGAAAGTCAGAAGGCAGTGAGGCTTGTAATTTAGGAGACCTATATAAGTGCTGGATGTGTGGATGCTAAGTTTTGGTTTAGTTCTTAAACTTTCTGTATCTGTTCTCTCATCTGTCAGAGCCAATAACAATGTGCAATGTGATACCAGATCAAAAGCTTTAAGGATAGAATGTGCTGAACCAATGCCTAGGTACTGAACAATCTCAATTAAAATGAAGAGTTTTGAATGAAATAGTTCTTTGAAGTTGGTTCTGTCAGTCAGCTACCTGATTTTTTTATTCTGAGGGTATGTTCCGGGTTCTTAGGTGCAGCTAAGAACTGTCACCTTTGTTAAGTGAGGCAATTTAATTCGAAAACACTCCCATGAGTACACTGACATATACATATGTATTATATATATGTGTGTGGAGTGTGTGTGTGTGTGTGTGTGTATCTCAGGGTTGTGTGTGTGTGTGTGCTGGTTTAGTGAAAGGAAGAGAAAAGCTGTCAGGTTGCTATGTTCATAGCTTCCCAATTGAATCTTAACTTGGTGGAGTTTCTTTAGGTCAGTGTGACCCACTCCCTCTCTCCCTCCCTCCCTTCCATCCATCATATATCGGTAATGGACTAGGTCTAGGAGGTTGATTTATATTAACTAAGCTCTCAATAATTTACGTAAAACCAGTTTGGTATTCACTCATTGTTGATTAACTTACTTATGTACCATTTATAAGCCCCTTCTCCCTAACCACTGTTTCAGTTAGGATGACCGTTGTCACAGTTCTGGCTAATAGATGTAAACAGAAGTCTAGCATATGTTTTCTAGGAAGTTTCTTCTTTTTTGATTAAAAGGTACAGATTCAATAGGTACCCCTGTTGCCTTTCATTCCTTATCTTTCTTCTTTTATTCTGCTTGGAATGAGGATATGATGCTTAGAGGTACAGCAGCTATCTTGTGACCATGAGATTGCTGCTGTTGCTGCTAAGTCACTTCAGTCGTGTCTGACTCTGTGCGACCCCATAGACGGCAGCCCACCAGGCTCCCCCGTCCCTGGGATTCTCCAGGCAAGAACACTGGAGTGGGTTGCCATTTCCTTCTCCAATAACCAAAGCCAAAAGAAATATATAAAGAACCTGGCTTCCTTAAGATGATGCCTTTCAAACTGTCAATGTGCTTTGTCCTCCTGGGGACAAAAGACTCAAATCAGTTCCCACCTGTTCTATGAACTTTGACTTGCAAACAGACAGCCCTGCTAGAAGAGTAGGCTAGTTCAGAAGACTAAATGAGGACTCCGAAGTTTGTTTCATGAACAGATAATCTCAAGAAATGGAGGTACTTGAAGCATCAGCCCAAATGCTGAATCTTCTTAGAAGCATCTCTGCTGCTGCTGCTGCTAAGTCGCTTCAGTCGTGTCTGACTCTGTGCAACACCATAGACGGCAGCCCACCAGGCTCCCCCGTCTCTGGGATTCTCCGGGCAAGAATACTGGAGTGGGTTGCCATTTCCTTCTCCAATGCATGAAAATGAAAAGTGAAACTGAAGTCGCTCAGTCATGTCCGACTCTTTGCGACCCCATGGACTGCAGCCTACCAGGCTCCTCTGTCCATGGGATTTTCCAGGCAAGAGTACTGGAGTGGGTCACCAGTGCCTTCTCCGGAAGAGCATCTCTAGCTGATTCCAATACTTGAGATGCTTTGTCCTCTGTGTTTCTATAAGAGTTCACACAGATTTCCCCCAGAGTGATTGTTTATTACATTATTCAGCAGATGTTTGTTTGCATTGCTCCTGTCCACTTAGCATCCTCCAAAGGAGAAGACCTGGGTCTTTTAATCTTTGTATTTGTAGTACCCAGAATAGTTGAGATGCATGTTGCTGTGTTAGTCACTAAGGCGTGTCTGCCTCTTTGCAAACCCTTAGACTGTAGCCTACCCAGGCTCTTCTGTCCATGGGATTCTCCGGGCAAGAACACTGGAGTGGGATGCCATTCCGTTCTCTGGTGATCTTCCTGACCCAGGGATTGAACGCTGGTCTCTTGCATTGCAGGCAGATTCTTTACCCTGTAGAGATGGATGCATAATCGGGACTTAATAAATAGCTGCTAAATTGATGAACTGATTATTTAAATTTATTTATTGATAAGTTCAGTCAAGAAAAATGGTTCAGCATCCAGTATGCAGTGTGGAGGCAGTGTTAGGAATGTGAAGTTGGATATGAAATGAACCTGACTCAAGAGCTTTGTCATCCACGGAATAGAAAGGTACAGTAGAATAACAGACCCCAGAATACTTACTCATTCATCCATAAAAGTATTATCTGTGTAGTATTATATCCAAGTTAGTCATTGTGAGCAAATAAGGAGTAGCTGTGATGCAAACTTACTTCCAAAGCACCTCATGGAAAGGTCAGAGAAAGCTCATTTGAGAACGCAGCACCTGAGAAGAACCATAAAGAATGAGGACTTAATTTGAAATAGTTACTGAAGATGATGTGAGTTAGCTGAGGACACAAAGAAATCCACTGGATATATTTTAGGTCCCAGATGATGTTTGAGACAGTAATTTGTGGCAGTGTCTACGTGTATGACTGTGATTTTCTTTAATGTTCAAAAACCAGAGACATTACTTTGCCAACCAAGATCCGTCTAGTCAAGGCTATGGTTTTTCCTGTGGTCATGTATGGATGTGAGAGTTGGACTGTGAAGAAAGCTGAGCGCCGAAGAATTGATACTTTTGAACTGTGGTGCTGGAGAAGACTCTTGAGTGTCCCTTGGACTGCAAGGAGATCCAACCAGTTCATTCTAGAGGAGATCAATCCTGGGTGTTCCCTGGAAGGACTGATGCTAAAGCTGAAACTCCAATACTTTGGCCACCTCATGCGACAAGTTGACTCACTGGAAAAGACTCTGATGCTAGGAGGGATTGGGGGCGGGAGGAGACGGGGACGACAGAGAATGAGATGGCTTGATGGCATCACCGACTCGATGGACATGAGTTTGAGTGAACTCCGGGAGTTGGTGATGGACAGGGAGGCCTGGCGTGCTGTGATTCATGGGGTCTCAAAGAGTCGGTCACGACTGAGTGACTGAACTGAACTGAACTGATAGAGTCTTAGAAGCCAAGAATGTAGATGGATTTTAACAGTAACCCAACATTAGGGATTTACTGGACAATGGCATTGACTGTGGTAATGAGACAGCAATTCACATAATCAAACTTTCGGTCCAGCCTGGGTATGGAAGCACAACCAGGAAGTAGGGGACCAGAGATGAAGGGGGCCAAAGCCGTAGGCTCCACTGGTTCAGAGAGCAGATCAAGCTACACACATATGTGTGTACTTTATATGTATCATCTCACATCGTTCTTCAGTTCAGTTCAGTCGCTCGTTCGTGTCCGACTCTTTGCGACCCCATGAATCACAGCACGCCAGCCTTCCCTGTTCTTACAACAGCCTTAAGGGGATCATTTTATTGCCTGAATATTTTTAGGTGAAAAGAAATTGAGGTAGAGAAGTCTAGTCACTTAATCGAGACCATATATTCAGTAAGTATAGAGAAGATATTAGGATAGGCTCCCACATGCGGTTTTCATAGGCCTGTCAGTCAATGTGATCTCACTCCAGAGCCTGAATTTTAAACTGTTATGCAGAAAGTAGATTAGTCCCCAAAATAGAAAAAAATATTTCTTAAAGCATAGTAGTATAGAATCAACACATGTTCTCCCAGAAGTAATGCTATACAGGCAATGGCATATCTTTCCTTTTACAGAGCTTGCTTTTCTCAGCTGTTAGATGAAGTATTTGATGTTATTGAAATTTCACCACTTCTGGCCTCTAAAAACATTTAATATGGTTCAACATAAAACTGCAATGTTATGGCATTGTATTGTTGGCACTCCTGGTGTAAACATCACTAACTTCTTATTAGGCACATGACGATATGCTGGGCCTGGTGACAGTGTCCTTTGTCCATTGAGTTCTATTCTTTATGAAGATTTGTTTGCTTTGGAGACACTTTGAAAACAATGCAGAAGCAAGCTCCTTCCAGTGTGTTCCTTTGAATGAGGACTTATGAATCCTTAGAGAGCATCTCGTGTGCAACTGAGAGCCTGTTACATAATTTTGAGTCCTTTCTCCTCCATGCCAAGTGCAATAAGAGAGTTTATGTGACTAAGAATTAGAATAAGTCCTGGACAACATGGATCTTATAACTGATTATTCTGTTTTGATTATTTAATACCTGACAGTGGTGTTTTAAAGTTATATGAACAAAACGTTAACTGAGGCTTGGAATATTGCTTTGAAATGACCTGAGACAATGTGATAAATAAAAACAGCATAGGGAGAACATTTTCCTTGGAATACGTTATGAGGAAAGCATTTGACTTGATGCAAACAGGTACTGAGAAATGAAACCCTCGATTGTTGCTTGTCCTACATTTACAATTTATAAGTAACATAGCAATAGAAAGCCATCAAATAATTGTGAAAAGAACCTCAGAAAATCACACTTATTCCCTCTTTGAAATAGCTTACTTCACTTTGTCACCTATTGTAGGCCTGTCGTCAAGAGAGATTGCCCTCGTTCTGTCTTCTCTGTCTCTTGTCACCCCTGCTAGAGAGAGGTGGGGGGGGGGGGAGAACATTTACTGCATTAATGAAACATTCTTTATCCCCTGAACACTAAAAGAATAATTTTCTCTATTACTTTTGATTATATAATTATCCATTATTGCTGTTACTAAAATATTTTCTCCCAGTTGTGTAAGATTTTTTATATATACAATGAAAATATGCTCAAGCTGCTATTAAAAAAAAAAAAAAAAGCAATTTTCTTAATCCCTAAAATCTTTCTTCTTGGCTGCCAAAACTTGTGATAGTGAACTCTGAATTATGTGGTACATCTTCTCTGAAGATATAATAGACTCTCAAATACTATAAAAATTGACCCTGTTTCTCTACTGTAAGATAGTCATGTGTTGGGGTCCTTCCTATCTTTTTATACTTATGAGATCAATTTTTTTTCCCAGAAGCATTTTTATTGCTTTGCCTGGAAGTAGTGTTCTAAAGGCAGCTGTTAGAACTAGTTAGGCAACCAAACCATTTAAAGCAAATATTTACTGGGATGTTATTTTCTTATATCTAAGGCAAGGAAGTATTGAAGTACTTTTCTTAAGAGATGGTTTTCCCTTCCACAGTTGGGGAGAAGGGATCATATAATCCACAGACATGTTTGAGTTGATACAGTTTTGATAGGTGGAAAAATAGTGGTTTAGTAACGTTGAGGGAATACTCAAGTTTGCCCAGCTGGTAAATGGAAAAGACAGAGCTAAAATCCAGACCTTTTGGCCCTGATTCCAGTTGTCTTTTTGGTGTCCATTATGGATGTGGTTATTTTGGAAGTATGTTCCCTTTGCTGTCTCCCCATTGCAGAGAGACTGCCAAAGGGTCACCAGTACCCTTAGATTCACATTGTGCAGTGCTTAGTCATTCTGTCCTGTCCGACTCTAGGTGACCCCATGGACTGTAGCCACCAGGTTCCTCTGTCCATGGGGATTCTCCAGGCAAGAATATTGGAGTGGGTTGCCATGCCCTCCTCCAGGGGATCTTCCCAACCCAGGGATTGAACCCAGGTCTCCCACACTGCAGGAGAATTCTTAACCATCTGAGCCACCAGGAAAGCCCAAGAATACTGGAGTGGATAGCCTGTCTATCCTTCAGGGGAACTTCCCAACCCAGGAATCAAACTGGGGTCTCCTGCATTGCAGGCGGATTCTTTACCAGCTGAGCTACCAGGGGTTATATGAAGATAAAAAGTAAGAACTCCCCTGCCCCATGTGAAGGATCTTCCAATGAATGCCTGTGACAACAGGGATTCTGTGTCTGTCACTGTTGTCAGGAGGCTTAATCCTCTGATCTTGAAGCTGTGACTGCACATCGAGAGCTCTTACCAGGTGTGCTTCTCCCTCAGAACCAGGCCCTCTTCCCCACACCCCCCACAGGGGGAACAGTAGTGTGAAATAGCTCTAGAAGACCCCCAGGTGATGTTTCTGGTTCTTTTTACAGTGTTACACTTGATTCTATTTGACGAGTTGGAGGGGTTTTGTTTAAGGATTTCCTTTATGATATGATTCCTGCTAATTGATTTCTTTTTAGTTTCCCTCTCCTGTCAACCTAACTTCCTCTGCATATGAATCAGTAAATCAGTTAACAGATATTTATTAAGCATCTGTCCATGGGATTTCACTGGGAAAATATAACTTCTACATTCAACAGAATCATAACTCAGCAATTCCAAAAGTGTGTTCAGAATGATGTTAATCAAAGAGAGATACGTAGACAAATATATTTATAAAAATCTAAATTAAATAAAGGTAAACTGAATTCTTTACCGCAGGAATTTTCAGGACTTCAGGTATGCTAAATATGGATTATAGTCCTTCCCAGGGGAACATATAATGCAACATTTTCCAAAGGTAATTTGAAGGACTGATCCCAATACTTTGGCCACCTGATGCGAAGAGCTGATGTATTGGAAAAGACCCTGATGCTGGGAGGGATTGAGGGCAGGAGGAGAAGGGGACAACGGAGGATGGGATGGTTGGATGACATCACCGACACAATGGACATGAGTTTGGGTGGACTCTGGGATTTGGTGATGGACAGGGAGGCCTGGCGTGCTGCGGTTCATGGGGTCGCAAAGAGTTGGACACGACTGAGCGACTGAACTGAGCTGAACTGAATGAATCATTTGAAATTACTTTTTATGGAATAACTCAAAGCATGAGCTTTACTTTGAAGACATTCAAATAATTTGAGGTGATGTATTCAATACAGTGAAACATTATCAAAATCTTCCTTCAGTTCAGTTCAGTCGCTCAGTCGTGTCCGACTCTCCGCGACCCCATGAAACACAGCACGCCAGGCCTCCCTGTCCATCACCAACTCCCGGAGTACACTCAAACTCATGTCCACAGAGTCGGTGATGCCATCCAGCCATCTCATTCTCCGTCGTCCCCTTCTTCTCCCGCCCCCAACCTTTCCCAGCATCAGAGTCTTTTTCAGTGAGTCAACTTGTCACATGAGGTGGCCAAAGTATTGCAGCTTCAGCTTTAGCATCAGTCCCTCCAATGAACATCCAGGATTGATCTCCTCTAGAATGGACTGGCTGGATCTCCTTGCAGTATAAGGGACTCTCAAGAGTCTTCTCCAACACCACAGTTCAAAAGCATCGATTCTTCGGCGATCAGCTTTCTTCACAGTCCAACTCTCACATCCATACATGACCACGGGAAAAACCATAGCCTTGACTAGACGGACCTTGGTTGGCAAAGTAATGTCTCTGCTTTTTAATATATTATCAAGGTTGGTCATAACTTTCCTTCCAAGGAGCAAGATTCTATTCATTTTCCTGGTGAAAACGGATTGTGTCTGCAGTAATCTAGAATAATCCAGGGGCAAGGCAGATTCCTGGGATATATGGCATTTTCTAAGGGGTATCTGAAGAAATGGATACCTTTTATCACATGTTATTTCTATTTTTTTTCCCACAAATTTACCTGGGAGAGAATGAGCTTGGTTTTGAAGAATCCTGCTTCTTTTCATTCTTTCTCTCACCTTATAAAAAATTCCTGGCTGTCATCCATCTAGATAGTCTCTGTAACCATACAATGAAAACCTTATTCTAAGCCAAAACCCAGAGACAGGTGGGGTAGTTGGTGGATTGTTGAAAAGTTCAGTTCAGTTGCTCAGTCATGTCTGACTCTTTGTGACCCCGTAGACTGCAGCATGCCAGGCCTCGCTGTCCATCACCAATCCCCAGAGCCTACTCAAACTCATGTCTGTCACGTCAGTGATGCCATCCAACCATCTCATCCTCTGTCATCCCCTTCTCCTCCTACCTTCAATCTTTTCCAGCATCAGGGTCTTTTTCAATGAGTTGGTCCTTTGCATCAGGTGGCCCAAGTATTGGAGTTTCAACTTCAGTATCAGTCCTTCCAATGAATATTCAGGACTGATCTCCTTTAGGATGGACTGGTTGGATCTCCTTGTAGTCCAGGGAAATGAATCGCCACTCCAGGTTCAATGCATGATACAGGATGCTCAGGGCTGGTGTATTGGGATGAACCAGAGGGATGGGATAGGGAGGGAGGTGGGAGGGGGTTTCAAGATGTGGAACACATGTGCACCTGGGGCAGATTCATGTCAATGTATGGCAAAACCAATACAATAATGTAAAGTAATTAGCCTCCAATTAAAATAAATAAATTAAGAAAAAAGAGTCTTCTCCAACACCACAGTTCAAAAGCATCAATTCTTTGGTGCTCAGCTTTCTTTATGGTCTAACTCTCACATCCATACCTGACTACTAGAAAAAAACATAGCTTTGATTATAGGGACCTTTGTTGGCAAAGTGATCTCTCTGCTTTTTAATATGCTGTCTAGGTTGGCCATAGCTTTTCTTTCAGGAAGCAAGGGTCTTTTAATTTCATGGCTGCAGTCACCATCTGCAGTGATTTTGGAGCCCAAGAAAATAAAGCCTCTCACTGTTTCTATTGTTTCCCCATCTATTGGCCATGAAGTGATGGGACCAAATGCCATGATTTTAGTTTTCTGAATGTTGAGTTTTTACCCAACTTTTTCACTCTCCTCTTTCACTTGCATCAAGAGGCTCTTTAGTTCCTCTTCACTTTCTGCCATAAGGGTGGTGTCATCTGCTTATCTGAGGTTACTGATATTTCTCCCAGGAATCTTGATTCCAGCCTGTGCTTCTTCCAGCCCAGCGTTCCTCATGATGTACTCTGCATATAAGTTAAATAAGCAGGGTGACAATATACAGCCTTGCCGTACTCCTCTCCTGATTTGAAACTAGTCTGTTGTTCCATGTCCAGCCAGTCTTGTTGTCCTTGTTGAAAAGGGAATGGCTTTAATGCCTAGGTAAAATTTTCTCTTGCAAGACAGATGTTTTCAATTCAGTAATATGGCAAGAAGTATCTAATTGACTAGTCATCTGATGAATCATTGAAAATAGTTTTGATATGGTCAATATGTGAGATTTTTGGAAGCTGTTCAATGCATGAAAAGAATTGGAGAATTGAATGCCTGATAAAATTAAACTCCTTCCGTTCCCATTCATTTGTTTAGATGAACAGCATTTCTTTGAGCTTAAATCTATAGAAAATAAAAACTAGAAGTGGAATTAAGGCTAAACTGTGTCTTCTTATAATATCTATAGTAGTGGTAATGTGAAGTTTTCATCTTGGATTGTGAACTATATATGAGAAAGCCCCAGCCCCATCCATTTAATTAAGAGCTTATTACCAATAATAGTTTACTTATTGTGCTAATAATTATTTATTTTTAAAAATTGAGCCTATAATATTTATAATCATAACTCAATACAGAAATACTTTTTAATACTTAAAGCCTTCTGGTCACTGTATGTTTAAAAATAATTTGACTTTCAATTTGCACACATATTTTCATTGCACCGAGTATAATTCAGGGAAAATTAAAGGCTCTCAAGCACAAAATGTCCTTTTTCAGGATACAATTCTGTGGGGAATTGAAATGAAAGTACTTTAAAGGGAATAAAGGATGATGTGAAATTTTAGACTGGATGAGTATGCTTTAGTTTATTAAATGGTGGTGGTTCTCAACTTGCTGTTGTGTTTGGATTACTGTGGCTACATTTTACAGAGTCATCTAATAGTGTAATTTAAAAAGTGTCATTATTTGCAATTTGCCAGAAATTATATCTTTTGCAGTTAGTTACGAGCTAGAGAGGAAAATTGTATTCATTTATTTGGGTAACACTGGCTTGTAACGTTATGTAAGTTTCATGTGTGCAGCACTGTGTTTGTACTTCTGGGTACACTACTGTGTGCTCACCACCACAAGCTTAGTCTCCATCCATCACCGAATACTTGACTCTACCCAACCTGCCCTCCACTTACTCCTTCCCCATTGGTAATCACTACTGTTTTCTGTATCTACCTTCATTTTTATTTATTTTGTTCATTTGTTTTTTATTTTTAAGTATCAAGTTATGTTTTAAAATTTATTTTTGGCTCTGCTGGGTTTTTGTTGCTGCTCAGTCTTTTCTCTAATTGCGGCAGGTGGGGCCACTCTGTAGTCGTGGTGTGAGGGCTTCTCATTGCAGTGGCTTCTCTTGTTGCAGGGCATGGGCTCCAGAGCTCTGGCTCAGTAATTGTGGCACATGGATTAAGTTGCTCCATAGCACGTGGGATCTTCCCAGATAATGGACTGAACCCATGAGACATGCATTGGCAGGCAGATTATTTACTACTAAGCCACCAGGGAAGTCCTGTTCATTTACTTAAATGTTTAAAAATTCTATTTATGAGTGAAATCATGGTATTTGTCTTTCTTCACCTAACTTATTTCACTTAATACCCTCAAGGGCCATCCTTGTTGTCATAATGGCAAGATCTCATCTTTTCTTAGGGCTGAATAGTATTCCACTGTACGCATATACCACATCTTCTTTATCCGTTCATTCATCGATGGGCATTTAGGTTGTTTCCTTATCTTGGCTATTGGAATAAGTATAGGGACACATGTATCTTTTCAAATTAGTGTTTTTTTTTTCCTTTGGATAAATACCCGAAAGTAAGATAGTTAGATCATATGGTAGTTCTATTCCTATTTTCTTTTTTTTTAATTTTTATTTAATAAATGGTACAAAGCACAATGCCAAAAACATTAAGTTAAAATTTCACCAAATGGAAAAATACTATAGAATACACAGTTGTAAAAAGCTACATTAAGTTATTTTACAACTGCCTCAAGCTGCAAAAAGGAAAAAAACCCAATGCCATACCTAAGTTATCCCTCTCTCAAAATAATGCCATTTATGTTATAAACCATGAGCACACCATCAAAAGACGGGAACTGCTTTTGTTAATTCATATATATATATATGACTGTATCACTTTGCTATACACCTGAAACAAACACAGCACTGTAAATAAAATATAGTACAATATAAAATAAAAATAAGTAACAGAACTTTGGGGCTTTACACCGAGTTAGAGTTCCTATCAGAGGGATAACAGCACCACAGCTGTACTGAATCCTCATGAAGGAGGCACATGAATGACTGGATTACAAGAGTTACAGGAATAAGAGCTGCTCACTTCCCAGAAACTACAGCTCACAGAAAACCAAGAGAGGCACGAGATACAGACCATTCACTTATGAATGTGTAAAACTCAAGAAAGTCCACATTATTCCTACAACATGTTGAAAGTGCTTCAGAATTCACACAATACTAATTTTCTTATGGTTCTGGTTAAATTATATATACCAGTTTATAACAAATGGTAAAATCTGTCCTATTTTCTGAGGACTCTCCACTTTGTTTTTCATAGTGGCTGCACCAGTTTACATTCCCACCAAAGTGCAGGAGGGTTCCCGCTTCTCTATACCCTCATCAACACTTCTTATTTCTTGCTTTGTTGATAGTAGCTATTCTAACAGGCATGAGGTAATGGTGAAATTTTAGATGTCAAATTATAGATGCACAAGTTTTTCCTACACAATCTTTCCACAATCTTTTTCATGGAAATACCAAAAATTTCTGAAGACCACTGATTTAAGCCACAGCCAGTGATTACTAATTATTCTGCCATTGTAATCCCCTCATTTACTACGACTTTGCAGTTTGCTCTGTGAATTTTCATTGTTTTGGGATTGTTTTGAATCATGATCTGGGTTCTTCAGTATATAATTGTGATCTGATACCTCCACGCATAACCACGTCTTAGGATATTCTTCCCTAAATTGGTATTAATGTGCTTTCCAGCGCAAAGTTTTGATCTCTTTCATCTAGTGCATGGTAGACATATGCTGTTATTACCATTGTCCCTTGTCTCTGAAGAAGATGTGAAGTGTGAAGAGCTGGCTTATGCAAATGGCTTCAGGTTTTTATAGAACTGTGGATGCAGTAGATGTGGTATCATAGAGTGAGCACCAGTGTTTGGAGACTTGGATTCAAGGTCCATACCACCTTTGATAAGTAATGCTCTTCCTCACAGCTTTAACAGTTGATGGATTTATCAGTAAGAGCCTTTTCAGCACTAAGATTACTTATTTTTTATATTAATTTTTTTCTGATTTTGGTAAGAACACCCAGCTGAGACCTACCATTTAACAAATTATTAATATTTTAAACTTCTCATTTTGATCTAATTTCAGACTTAAAATGTTATAGGATCAATTTATTGAATTTTTGTATACTTTTCATGTAGCTTCCCCCTATGTTACCATCTTACATAACAGAGTATATTTATAAAAATCAAGAAATTAGGTAAGAAGGTAGTATTATATCGGTGTTAGAAACCCTATTCAAATTTCACCAATTGTTCCATTAATGTCTTCTTTTCCTAGTCCAAGAGCCAATCCAATCTCTTGTTGCATTAAGTTGTCATGTCTCCCTAACCTGGAACAGTTCTTAAATCTTTTAAAAATCTGAAATAGTTTCTAAGTCTTTTTTTTTCCTCTCATTCATAGCCTTGACCTTTAAAAGAGTACTGACAGTGATTCTTTCCTTGAACCACTTTAGTCAGGCTCCTGAGCCTTCTCTCAGTTCTGTCTGTGGACTTCCTTATAAAATTAAAAGTTTTAGCAAGAACCCTGCTAAGTCAGCTTAGCAAGAATCACCCGTCTTCTATATCAGATCAGGTTCCCCACCCTCACCTTTCTCCAGGTGATGTCTGATTACCCTAGCTTGTCTTCAGCAAGAATCCTGTGAGGTCAGTTTCCTCCTAGCAGTTTTCCACCCACTGGCCTCCAAATTGCTCTTTGGCTATAAATTCCCACTGGCCCATGATGTACTTAGAATTGAACCCAAACTTTCTCCACCTCCTGCAAAATCTCATTGCAATGGTGTCTATATCTATGGCAAAGGTGCTGAATAAAGGCTGATTCACCATCTTTAAAAGTGTCATAAACATTTTTTTTCTTTGAAAGTACATACCAGTGATTTTATAGTGTGCATTGGCTGATTTTTCTTCATGACCAAATTTGGGTTATGCATTTTTGGACAGAATGTCACAGAAGACATTGTATCCTTCTCAGGACAGCCTATAAGGAGGCATCTGATATCAATTTGTCTCATTACTTGAGAGGTTAACTTTGGTCACTTGGTTAAGGTCTTCTCTGATGGATTTTTCAATGAAAAGATGAATTTTGAGTTCTTTATTAGCATAATTTTCCTTTACAAATGTCCGGCATGGGACCTTTCAATATTTCTCTCTCTCTTTTTTAAACATCAAAAATGTATAGAATCTTAACTTATGGTGGTTTGTGTTCATCTGTGACTTCACATTTCTTTACAAAGAATTGTAACATGGAATTTTATTTGGACTTTTCATGGTGAATCTGTGCCAAACTGCAGGCATAAAATTATAGCATGACATTTTAAAAAACTTATTTGGAAAAAAATACATAATTCTATGTTAAACTAGCTAATCTTATTCCATCATCCAGTATTTTTTAAAAAGCGATTTTTGAATCAGAAAGCCTAGGATTAAGTTCTTACTCTGGTTTATAGTAGTTTCATGAATTTTATGTATTTTTGCTTTCCAATTTCCTCTTTTATAAACTGAAAATATTTGCTTAAACCTACATGAGTTAATCTTATGGAGCTCTTATGACATTCAGAAATGATAACCAGTAAGTGATGTTTGCCCTTTTGGGTGTCTGCATGTCTGTACCAGGAAGATGGGAGAACTGCTCAAATCCCTGTACACCCTGAAATCAGAACTTATCCAATGTGGTCAACAAATTTAGTTTCAGTAGTAGTGGATGTAAGTCTTTAGAATGACCTTAAATGGAGTAGTCAATAATATTGTAGATTTTCTTACACACACACACACACACACATACACACACACACACTCTGATACACGAAATACAGATATAATCAGTCATTGAAAACAAGCACGTGGTATTTAAAACATGATCCTGGTATTGAAAACAAACACCTCTCCATTAGATATCAGTGTTTAAAGGAAATATCCGTACCTACTTTAATGACCTAGGCTGAATCATATCAGCTTACATCAGACTTACTTCCTTATGGCCGTTTCTCTGACTCTAGAGGACCAGTGTTTGAATTTAAAAGGTCAGCAGCTGAATTTCCACAACTCAACTGTCTTCTATTTTTTACTGAACAACTCCACGTATACACACCAACACCGGTACCTGTGGCTCTGCATTTTACAAAGTGGTTATCAAACCCTCCTAGAGCTGTCCAGAAAGCCCCCCATGCATCTCCACTGCTGTCATATGCTGTTGCATTTTAATTGGGAGATTGGCTTTTACAAACAACTAAGATATTATCTTAAAAAAGTGCCTTCCTCTTATTCCCTCCAAGTTATTTCCTCTTTAGTTATCTCCTATACTGTTCATTTCTTTATTAATCATTCAATAAAGTTTCATGAGCTCTTCATGTGAGTCAGGCACTGTTGTAGGAGGCAGTGGCCTCAATATCTCATGGAAGTTATAGTCAGTTTGAACAGATAAACATAAAACTCTCCTGACTTTCTGTGATTTTGCTCTTGGAAATGTTGATGCCCATTTCCATGTACATTATAAAGTGTTACAAACTGTAATGAGTTATAAAAGTGGATTATAGTTATTGATGTTGCCTTCACTGTATGGTTACTATTGATAAGATACTTGATCCAGGTGACACAGAGGCAGTCAGCAAGCAGAAACACAAATGTACCTCATGAGTGGCTGTGTTATATCTTCTGTCTTTGCTTACAATCCCTGATTATTATCTTTAGTCTTCTAGGAGCATTTCCATGGCCATCCCTCTTCCCCCTCGGGAGCCATTTAACAAAGCCTTAGCAGCACATGTCAGCATGGCAGACATACAGACCTCCTCCTCTGTATGTTCCTCTTGGCTCCTAGAGGTTGATGGGTCCTCTGGTACTTCCCCTCTGGGCTCACTCCTTGGGTGTTTACCCAAAGGTCCACTAGCCTCATAAGTCGTAGAACATCTTAGATTCTGATTCAGTGACACTGGAGTGAAATTTGGGAATCAGCATTTTTAATAAAGACCAGGGCTAATTCTATTATAACTGGTCAGTTTCAATGAATTGTCACTTGCCAAAACAGTGCCATAAACCATGTGTCTTCTTTTTTTAAAGTTTTTAGTGGTTTTTGTCCCTATGACAGTGTCTAGAGTTTTCCACTGTTTAAGTGGCTGACATTACAGGATACAGTTTTAGACGTGGACATAAACTGTTTTAGACATACAGTTTATGTCCATCTCTCTCAGATGCTCAAGAAAGAAAACTAAGGTTACCTTGGGAACATGACTCCTGATCAGTTACTCAGATCAAGATGTTTGTCATCTGGCATTGGTTTTGAAAAAACCGTATTATTTTAAATGGAAAAAAAGATGGAAATTTTGAAGCAGTCATTTACTATTTGATAGAAAAGTACTAACACCATGTTCTACCAATTCTGTTTTATAGCCAATAAAGGCTTCATTTGAGTAGCACAGGACTAAGATTAGATTTACTTACTGAGAAGAAGCTGAAAGAGTCAGTTGATGGTCGTATCTAGATTTGTGCTGGACTATTACACATGTTTTGCTCTTGCACTTTCCACTGTCACGTTGTTTATATCACCTGAAACACTAATAACAGGGGTTCTAGTTGGCAAAAAAATCTGGAATCAAAATCTTATAGACTTAAGTGGGCATAAGTTAACTTATTTAAGCATGTTGACTTCGGGTGTGTGTCTGTACAGAATGCGGCGGTTGCCATGGCATCTCCGTGCATGATTTCTGTGAAGGTAGTGTTGACTGAATCTATAAAAAGATGAGCACAGAAAAATATGTTTATAAAAACCACTTTCTGATGAAATTATTAAAGTGATGCCAATCGGTGTGTGTTTTGTTTCAGTCCACATTCCATTATTAAATGTTTTTCCGAACTGTAGATATTTAAATCGTTGGATGGTTGGCTGAGTCTCTTCCTGATGATTTATTAAATTGTAATGCTCACTGGTGTGAGCTGAGACTGAAAGGTAGTTATTTATACAGTCTGGTTTACTTGCATTCTTAGCTTTTATGCATGTGCTATATCTCTGAAAAGGTGGGTTTAATCTAATTTTTACAAATCAAATGAGACATCTGGCAATCTAAAGCAAATCTATTGTAATTTCATACATGAATGATTATTTTTTTTTTGCAGGATAAAACTAATAATTACTCTTCCTGCCCCCTACCATGAGTCTGAATGACAGGCTGAATTATTTTAAGTTTAGTTTTTGAAAGTCAGAGATTGGACTGCTACCACTACCTGTGGGATCTGAGGTCAATCACGTCTTCATTCTGGACCTCAGTTTCTTCTGCTCTAACACTGAAGTGGTCAGCTAGGATAATGGATTCCTTTCAGCAGTTAACTATGAATGTGTGTGCCCAGACATGCATATGTGCATGTATGTATGTGGCAAACATACATTGTTACATGTCAAATTTGTTTAAAGGAAGGGCCACTTTTGTTAAAAGCTGATAGATCATACCAAATGTGTTTCAGCACATCACAATTTGTTGAAATTAAGAGAATGACATTTGGTTTCCTTTCCTGTTCACAGATTGTTACTAATTTTAAGGTAAGATGCAGTAGGAAGAGGAAAGACACTGAAGTCAGACAAAATGGACCTGAAACTAAGCTCTTCTAATGATGATCTGAGTTTGTGGAATACAAGAAATGATGGGACATGCTACACGTAGTTTTCTCTCAAATGAATTGTAGAGGCTGAAAAATTTGAGAAAGATGTACAGAAAAAGAGACGTATTCATAAAGACGGGGTTCTCAGATACTTGGGACATAAATTTAGAGTCATTTATGAGCCAAATTTCCTTTCCACTGGAAAGGAAGCATATTAATACTTTTGGTCACATGGAAGTGAGTGGGTCAAAAGTTCATCAGAGCCTTTACATATCTATTGAAAATAATGGCTTATTGTCTTGGATTGGGTTCCTGAGCAGCAGACTTGGCTATGGGGAATTGTGCAGGGAAATTTTAATGGGGCGTACTCAGGGAGAGACATACCTGTGTAAGAGGTAGGAAACGGGGAAGACAGGATGGGACAGAGAGATGCAGACTTGTTTTGCGGATGAGACTGAGAGCTTAGATGCTCCTACAGGTTCTGGAACTTGGAGGTCTGTTTAGATTTGTCTCAAATTGAAAAGAGGGAGGGAGGAGTCATTATATTCTGTCATTAGCCCATCAGGTCAGCCTCTGGGAGTCAATTCCCTGGAGCTGAGGGCAATAGCTCAGTGAGGAGCACAGTTGGGAGCACTTGGCCACAATATTTTCAGACCTGGAGATGAGTGGGTTGGCCCTGAGGCAGATCAATGGGGAGCACATGGTATCCATTAGACTTATTCATGTCCACACAAAGCGAAGTGCTTTACTAAATGTTTCTCAGAGATGAATTTTCTATTAAAGTAAATTGGGAAAACATGTTCCCTAGAGAACCATATAGCATGTTATTATGCTAAAAGTTGTACTGTGCTTAGTTGCTCAGTCATGTCTGACTTTTTGCAACCCCATGGACTATTGCTTGCCAGGCTTCTCTGTCCATGGGGATTCTCCAGGCCAGAATACTGGAGTGGGTTCAGTTCAGTTCAGTCACTCAGTTGTGTCCAACTCTTTGCGACCTCATGAATTGCAGCACACCAGGCCTTCCTGTCCATCGCCAACTCCCAGAGTTCACTCAAACTCATGTCCATTGAGTCGGTGATGCCATCCAGGCATCTCATTCTCTGTCGTCCCCTTCTCCTCCTGCCCCTAGTCCCTTCCAGTATCAGGGTCTTTTCCAGTGAGTCAACTCTTCACGTGATTTGGCCAAAGTATTGGAGTTTAAGCTTCAACAGTAGTCCTTCTAATGAACACCCAGGACCAATCTCCTTTAGGATGGACTGGTTGGATTTCCTTGCAGTCCAAGGGACTCTCAAGAGTCTTCTCCAGCACCACAGTTCAAAAGCATCAATTCTTCAGCAATCAGCTTTCTTCACAGTCCAACTCTCACATCCATACATGACCACGGGAAAAACCATAGCCTTGACTAGACGGACCTTGGTTGGCAAAGTAATGTCTCTGCTTTTTAATATGCCATCTAGTTAGGTTGGTCATAACTTTCCTTCCAAGGAGTAAGCATCTTTTAATTTCATGGCTGCAATCAAAGTTCTACTAAGACCTATCAAAACCTAGAACTTATATTACTGTATATTCCTCATCTTATTTTACCACAAGAGTCTATTTTGGCACAGTATCAAGTAAACATGCAAAATTAGATTCTATAAAACATTCTTTGAAAAATGTTGATTTACTAGTAAATTACTAGAGTGACATCTGTTTATTAATGATAGTGTCAGTACTTAGAAAATATTTTATCATTCCAACCACTCTTAAGAATTAAATATCAAACACATATACATAGGTACCACACACATGTGTATTTATGATTCTACCTCTCTAATCCATGAGTTGGATGATGGGCTTGTGGAAGAAAACCAAAGTTAACTATGTATTCTAACTTAGATTAGGTTTATTCTATAAAAACTTATCTAGCTGTTCATACATTTTGTTGTTTACTCAACCATCCATTTATTCAGACATTTACTGTTGCCTCAATACCTACTATGGAAGCGAGAAAATAAGCTCCATGGAAGCAGGACATTTTCTGTCTTGTTAACCACTTCTACCCTCAGAGTCATGCATAGGGCTTAGCACCACACAACTGTTTGCATTGCAGAAGCCTATATCTAGTGGGAACATTTGTGACAATGAAAGATTTAGGATGAAACTTATTATGTAAATGATTTTTAAAATCTTTGATGATTCAGAAGATCCCACACAGATAAAATATGCATTAGAAAATTCCCTTCTCATGCATATATAACACTTGGGGCCTTAGAGTAATAATCTGTGAATGTTGTTGTTTCAGTATCATGTTTTAAAGCTGCTAGGAAGTGGGATTGCAGGATGGGAAGGAAAGAGGTGGTTGGTAAGAAATGGCAAATAGTGGTGGGAAACTGACAACATCCTTAGTGCTGATTGACATTCTTTCTAGTTTTTTGAACATGTAGTTAAATGTGCTGAGAGAATTTAGGGAGAGTGAATTATAAGATTTGGAATCTATCCTAACCCATAAGTTGATAATGTAATTCTTACTGTATTTTTCCAACCCTTTGGATGGTTCTAGAGCCAAGTCATGCCAGCACATCTGCCAGCAGTGTCTTTCAAAGCTGCTGACCTGATCTCCTCTACGCTGTGGATCTTTTCAAACAGATAATCTCCCTTCCCAATTCCAGGATCTTGGCTTTGGGTTGTCAGCAGCCAATACATTCAAAAACAGATGGCATAGGATTTCAGGGAATAAGCACCTATAGTATGGCCAAGGCCAGAAAATAGTCAAAGATAAAAATGAGAAGATGGTTTGGCAATAGATCCTTGTGTGTGAAGAAAGGGAACGAAGTAATGGTGATGATATTTGGTCTGATTCAGTATTGTCTACATATTCTCAGGTGGAAATTTATGTACTATGTTAGAAACCTAAAATCTAAATTGGTAGTCTCCTTTGATATTTCTGCTTTTTACTAGATCAGGATGTCAGTTTTCTTCAGGCTATTTGATACTCTTTCTCTCTAATTCACAAAAATGTTGTTAAAATTTGGACATAGAAAGTAATAGATTATCAAGTTTTATCTTTCAGATTCATTTTTTACTTTTCTTACTGCCTTAGTATTATTAAAACTTTTTTCTTGTTGATAAAGTTTTAAATTTTTGTCCTCTTTTCATTGTCTTTATTTTTTTCAGTAATAAAGCTATATCTGTGGCACTAAGATAACTTCTTTCTCTAAAACAGACTTGAAATTGGATGGCCCAGAATTGAAACTGGAGAGCACAATTGACTACTTCTTTATTCTAAATCTCAAACCTCCTGATAGAACTTTTGAATCAGTGAAGATTACCAAGTCTCAACTTTCCACACACTTGAATGCATTTAAAAATTCAGATTCAGGATTACGTAGCTAAATAGAACGTAGAGTAGAAGTCAGAGAGAGAGTGTTGCATGGTACAAATAAGAACTTTTGGCTAACTGAACTGTATTCAACACAGCAACATTTAGTCTTGGGATGAGAATTTACTTAGTCTTTGCTACTGTGTGCCTTCTCAGCTCCTTTAGAAGGTGGATGGCTAACTCCCAAAATCTGACACCCTAATTTTCCCTCTGGCTGGCCCTATACTTTGTCTTTAAATAAACTCTAACTTTAAAAAAAATTAGCAAAGCAGGACTTCAGCAGCCATTAAAAAAATCTATAGTCAATTTTTCTATTCAGTCCTGGATGTCATTTTGCTCTAGCCCATCTGTGGAAGTGACAGCCTTCCTACACTGGTCCTCATTTATTTCCCACAGAAAAGGTAATTCCAAATTCCAATCTGTGCTCTTCCTCCAAATTCATTTTGCCATATAACTTTTCCTGAGTCTTCATAGAAGGAAAAATAACCAAAGTTCATGAATTCTTTTCCCTCTTGTGTTTGTGACTTAAGAACTAAGTACCTTCTGATCTGAGAACAAGTGCTTAACTGACAAAGTGGAATGTCTAAACACTTTTCTCAGGGTTTCTTACTAGCTCATATTACCTTCTTTCTTAATCAATAGCTAATTAAAATGGTGAGACTTATTGTTAAAATGATAGATGCCCTGAAGTTTCAGACCATCTTGAAAACTGATTATCAGCTGCTGCTGCTGCTAAGTCACTTCAGTCGTGTCTGACTCTGTGTGACCCCACAGACGGAAGCCCACCAGGCTCCCCCGTCCCTGGGATTCTCCAGGCAAGAACACTGGAGTGGGTTGCCATTTCCTTCTCCAATGTGTGAAAAGTGAAAGTGAAGTCGCTCAGTCGAGTCCGACCCTTAGCGACCCCACGGACTGCAGCCTACCAGGCTCCTCCATCCATGGGATTTTGTAGGCAAGAGTACTGGAGTGGCTTGCCATTGCCTTCTCCGGATTATCAGCTACATTTTCCTAAAACAAACAATAATTCTCAATGTATTTTAAACCAACAGAGCAATTTAGAAACAGTACTAGAAGATTATACAGACCCATAATTGTGTATCTATAAATACATTTGTAAGAGAAAAGAGTTGAGGGTAAAGTGAAATCATTATCTGTCATTTAAAACTATCTCAAGTCTTGTCTAACACTGTTATATTGAATAAGCACAACATAATGAATAAAAGACTAAAAGCAGTTCTACTCGATCTAAAGATGGTCCTTGGGGCAGTGTGCGGAGCTTCAGTAGTCCTGTCTTCCTGGGAGGCAACCCGTGTGGATAAAGAGCACAGGCTTTGCAACCCACCAGCCTTGGATCAGATGCTTACTCTGCTGCTTTTTAGCTGTGTGACCTTGGACAAATTACTCAGTCTCTCTATGCTACTTTCTGAAAAGGGAGATACTCATAGCACCAGCCTCATAGGGTTGTGAACCATGCATCTGCTGTTACATGCAATGCCCTAAGAAACACATTTGACATGGGTTAAGTGCTCTCAATGTACCCCTCTCTATCAGACTTTATTTTAAAAATGTAGCAACAGTCTATTAGGAGATAGGAGTACTCTGTAATTGAAATCTAGTAAGTCAGCTTTAAACTGTATCCAATATTAACTGTTTTCTTCCTGTTAACTCTGATATTTCAGGGCTTCATTTTTCTCTTGGAATTTAGAATGGAAGCACATCATGTAGTGCCAGGCAGGGAGCAGTAACTTTTCCCTTTGGCCCTGTTTCTTCCATTTTACACAGAAAATAAGGCTTAGTTTAAGCTGATGCCTCTCAAGGGAGTCCTGGGTTGCAGCTAAAGCTCAGTTGCTATTTGCAGGGTGACCTAGGATGGTTCTTAGTCTCTGTGGATTTTAAGAGCCTGGGAGGTCTAGATCTGCTTTCAAATAAAACAGAAGCAGGGGGTGCTGGATCAGGTTCACTGTAAACATGCTTTCCCATTCTCCTTTTCTCGTTGTATCCCTTCAGTGCCCAAGCTCTAAAGCTAGGTCACTTGGTTTATATTTGGAGGTTTTGCATATGATTTTAAAAAGATCAGGTACTGAAAGTGCTCAAGACATCTTACCTATGACACAGATTTAGACAAGCTCATACAAGTAAACTTTGGTAGCAGTTGTTTCATGTGATGATAATGGGGATAATACTAATAATACCAGTAGCTGCTATTTATTGGCTGGACAATGTACTGGATGTAAGGCATTATCTCAATTTTATTATTATTGTTATTACAACAATAATAATTGTTCACAAATAATTGGTCGGTAAGTCATGTCCAACTCTTTGTGAGCGCGTGGATTGCAGCAAGCCAGGTGCCCGTGTCCCCCACTGTCTCCCAGAGTTTGCTCAAATTCACGTCCATTGAGTCGGTGCTACTATCTTAACCATCTCATCCTCTGCCACCCCCTTCTCCTTTTGCCTTCAGTCTTTCCCAGCATCAGGGTCTTTTCCAGTGAGTCAGCTCTTCCCATCCAGTGGGAAAGTAAAATCAAAGAGGCTAGTAGTTTTCACAAGGTGACATAGCCAGTGGATGCTTACCAGTCTCTAAAGCCCAGCCTCCTCCACCTATAGTAGCATCATTTTATTTGCCATCAACCATCCACTTACAAATTTCTGCTTGGAAATGCCTTTACCCTTCTCGAAATTGAGATACCTTGTCATCTCCTTTATGTGCCGTTCTCTACTGCTCACTAGTCAATTCATGTTTATATAAATTGCCTTTGTTGACTTCTGGGTATTAGGTTACTTGCTGTTGTTATTCTAATTTATGCCCTTTCAAGATGCAGCCACAGAATAGAAAAGACCTTGCAAAGCTCATGCATTTCCAGATGAGTTTATAAATAGAAGCAACATCATCCAGTTTCTTGAAATTGACACCAGGAGAGAGGCCATTTTCAGGCCTCTTTCGCCTTGACCGGTCACTTCTTACCGTGTCCTCATTGACGAGTTGAAAGTAGTTGATCCCCACTGTCTTTTGATGGTTTACTGGGTGCTGTTTGCTATAAAGAGAAGCAACAGAATCCTGTTAGCTTCTGCCCATTCATCTCTTTTTAGTTGCAAGATAAATCCACACTAACAGTTTGAAAAAGACTGTGGAATGGATTTAGCCTGGTTTTATTTAATTCAACAAACATAAGTAAATGATTAATTAGTTTTTAAGTGTAAAATACCATAGAGCACATTTGTGGCTTGAGGTCATATTTAACTCAACAGTCGTGATAATAGTAATTCAGTGCAGTCTTAGACTGAGTCATTCAATAACAGATAAAATGTGCACTTAAAAACTAGCAATCATTAAGTCCCAACTACTTTTTTAAAAAGTCAAAACAAGACATTTTCTAGCATTTCCTGGCTTCTTCTCCATCGGCAATTTGTGCCGTGTATATTCTTTTACCCCCTTCCACTCAAAAGTTATTGGTTGGGAATTCATGTGAGGAAGATAAAGGAATTTTCAGTCTTCTGATTGGCTGCCTTATTGGTCTTGATGCATTATATTAATAATGCATTATATTAATGGGACCATAGCAGCAGAAAAAGTAAGGGCTTTGGTGGTAAATAGACTTGAGTTGGATTCCTACTCCATATCTTACTGTTCCTTCATCTCTAAAAAATAGACATAAGAATTCCAACCAATTCCAATTTGTGGTTATTGTAAGGGTTAAGTGGGATGAGATATGTAATAGGTTAGACCAGTATGTGTGTGTATGGCACCCTATGTATATATATGTTGCTTGTTATAGATGTCATCTTTCATTTCCCCATATGAAGGATGACATTTATATCACTGCTCACCTTTCCTGGTTCTAAAGAATAGAGGTTCCAATGGCACCCCACTCCAGTACTCTTGCCTGGAAAATCCCATGGATGGAGGAGCCTGGTGGGCTGCAGCCCATGGGGTCGCAAAGAGTTGGACACGACTGAGCAACTTCACTTTCACTTTTCACTTTCATGCATTGGAGAAGGAAATGGCAACCCACTCCAGTGTTCTTGCCTGGAGAATCCCAGGGACGGCGGAGCCTGGTGGGCTTCCATCTATGGGGTCGCACAGAGTCGGACTCGGCTGAAGTGACTTAGCAGCATCAGTCAGAGTCCAGACTTCAAGTTCTTTGTCTACTGCTTACTTGCTTTTTTAGCCTAGAGCAAGTGTTTTGAGTCTCCAATTTTTTGTATCTGTAAACTACTGATAATAATAGCGCCTGTTCTCTAGGGTTGATTTTACATGAGATAATATATATAAAAGGTTTAACACATAAGAAACACTTAATGCAAGTTTAATATTAACATTACTAATGGGAAAGATGATATTCAAAATGACCCAGTCTTATAATAACAAAAAATGGCCTCTCATGTGACAAGTACAATTCCAAATTTGTTGTCATATTGAGTGCAGGACTTTAATAATGTCATCTTTTAGGATTTGAAATAGCTCAGCTGGAATTCCATCATCTCCACTAGCTTTGTTCATAGTAATGTTTCCTAAGGCCCACTTGACTTCAAAGTCCAGGATGTTGGGCTCCAGGTGAATTATCACACCATCGTGGTTATCCGGGACATTAAGATCTTTTCTATACAGTTCATCTGTGTATTCTTCCCACCTCTTCCTCATCTATTCTGCTTTTGTTTTGTCCATACCATTTCTGTCCTTTATTGTGCCCATTTTTGCATGAAATATTCCCTTGGTATCTCTAATTTTCTTGAGATCTTTAGATTTTATTGTTTTTCTCTCTTTGCATTGTTCTTGCATTAAATCATACAGCTCTCTCAATAACCTGATGAGGCAGATGGTGTTATTTATAAACATGCCCATTTTCAAGATGAAAAAATTGAGTCCAACAGAGAGTAACTTTCCCAAAGGCTCATAGGGAGGAAGTGATAGAGCTGGCATGTGAATTCTGGCTGCTGAGTTTCAGGGTCCATATTCCTAATCATTTGTTGTATTGTATTTACATCACATGTTATTTTGTAACAGCTCAGTGTGGTAGGTAGGTAGGGAACGTATGTATCAGTTTCTTATTTTGTAATGAAGAAACCAAGTATCCAGTGGATCAAGCTTGGTGAAACTGCTCCTCTCAATCCATGAAACAAAAAAGCCAAACCTTCCTTTGAGGTCCCCAAAGACCACTAAGAATCCCTGACCCCCTGTTTTCTGAGCATATGAGGATGCATGGGGAAAAATGCCTTAATTGAATGTCTTATTTTAAAAATTAACCTAGATGAGCATTTTACTCTATAATGTAATATTTGTTTGAATATAAAAAAATACTTAAAATTTCTTTGTGCTTGAGTATAACGGAAACTCCAGGGAGATGTGTCATGTTTTTCCAAGGAATTTTTTGTCTCTTAGTTTGAGAAGTTAGCCTTAAATGTGATGATAGTGATGCCAAATCATAAAAACTCTTGGGCATTAGTAAGACTCTATATAACTTAATGTCAGCATTGGGGACCTCTTTTTTATGCTATAAAGATGTCACCTAATGGTGTGCATAACAGAAGAGCCAAGATAAGCAAATTATCCTGGCAGCTATCCTGGTGAAGAAAGACCTCTTTCACTGAACTCTTGAATCCATACACTGATTGCTGAGAAAAGCAACTACCAGCGCAAGTGGAGTCATTGCTCACGGCATCAGTCATGGTAAGTGAAAGAGTTCAGGAACCATGGGCACACTCTGCCATCATATCTGCTCCTGACCTCATGCTGGCTGCTTTAGTTGTGCCAGATAATTGTGTTCCTTTGAGTGCTGTATGCTTCCTCATACTTGGCACCTTTGCACCTATTAGCCCCTTGCCTTGCAGTATCTTTGCCAACTTCGGAATCCGGCATATATTAATGCAGGCTTTTCAACCCCAAAACATTGAGTAAATTCAAATGATTCTTAATGGAGAAGAGCATGATGGGGGTGATTTAATAAGTCAGTATAACAAATGTTTATTGCCTATTTGTTGTGTCAAGCATTATAGAGGGAACATTATAGACATTATAGATCTGGAGCCTATAAGCTTTAAATTCAGTTTAATAAATAACTATTCAGTATATGTTGAATCAGGGAGTTCATTAGGTCTTGGGAAAACAAAAAGGAGCAAGATGTTTTCCCTTACTTGGAAAGCCTTACAGATTGTCAAGGGAACCCAACACACCAATAGAACCCACATTAAAGTGATAAGTGTTGATACCAGATAAAGGCATGATAAGCTCTGTATGGCTGGATAGCACCACCGACTCGATGGACATGAATTTGAGCAGACTCCAGAAGATAGTGAAGAACAGGAAAGCCTGGCATGCTGTAGTTCATCGGATCACAAAGAATCAGACACAGTTTAGCAACTGAAAAACCACCACCACAACAAAAGCTCTGTATGGGACAGAGTGGATGAAAGGCCTAAGAAAACTCTATCATAGGTAGATACAAGGACTTTTCACCGAAGAGAAAATACAAGTTTGCCACGCAGAAGTGATGAAGAGGACATCCCAGAGAGAGAGAGGAGCATGAGCATCCTGCAGTTCAGTGCAAGACTCAGGAAAGAGTTTTTTCAGGAATTATACAAAATGGTTGGAAAGGAGGTGGAAGAGTGCAACTCATGACTTCTGATTTTGTGATTATACTTCCACGTCTGTGGTCAACAGGTGGTCACTGCTGTATCTTCAAGGTTAGACACTGGACCACTGTGGATGGAGTACAACTGCTATAAACAGTCATATCTATAGAGCTTACTGGTCCTCTGTGCCTCTGTTCTTCATTTACTTTTGAGTCTTGCATTTCTCTTACTGTCAGAACCTTCACTGTATGTACAGACATAGCCACAGATGATACAACTGGTGTGCAGAGGACGTGATATATTGTTTTTAGCTTTCTGTTTCCTCCAACACAGGGCGAGAAGAACATAAAAAGAGGTGGAAATGGATGCTAAGACTCAATACACAATATCTCACTCACAGAATATACAAAATCTCTTTACGCAAAGGAAGTGCCTTTTATGCATCAGGCACAAAGGACTGAGAATATTAAGATGAATAACTTGTGGACCCTGGGTTCAGGCTGTTCCCTTTGTCAGCATAGGAAAAGATGGTTTGTGAAAGACCATGGTGCCAAATGAGGACAGAAATTGAAAAGCTTTATTTACAGAAAATAATTCAAACAAAGGAATTGGTTTGGAGGTCACTAGTAGAATTTACCCTTCCATCACCAGCGCACCAACAAAACCCCTCTGCTGTCTTCAAGAATCAGAGATCTAAACACATCCATGGTCAGAGAAGTTCTAGGTCATAAAAAGCAAAAGTATTAGAAAGTGTAATCAGGGAGTACTTAATATAATTTAAACGGAACTCTTCAGCTACTTGCAGAGAAATGTTCTGTTTCATGCCAGGAAGCCTGTTTGGCAGATTGTAATGTCACAAGTAGTGAGAAAACATAAGTCACCTTGAGAACCAATTGAATATAATCAATGATTAATGGCAAATTTGTGGTCCCTTTAATGACCAGAGCTAAATCAAATCAGATTGAACCATAAATTTGGATGCTCTCTGAAATTGGGTCATGTAAAAGTAAGCTTTATGAAGAAGAAAAATCAATTTTGTAATACTACTACAAGCAGAGTCATAACTCACAGCTTGGAGTTTTTTATTTGAGGAGTTTTGACTATCCATTTTACATATTAGCATATATTTAATTGGAATGGCAAAGTTGTTTAGATGTAATCTCAAAGGGTTTTAGTCAACAGCCATACATTTTCTTTTGGTTGATTTTATTTCAGCCACATGCACTAAAATCAGCATGGATTCAATACTTAAGAGTAGAGATGCTTTAATTATCATTTTAATGAAAGAGATAAGGAAGTAGACTAGCTTAGTTTGCAGTACTCAGGCTGCTTGAAATTAGTTGAATGGTTTCAGGTCCTCCAGAAGTTTGCAGTACTCAGGCCTGCTTGAAATTAGTTGAGTGGTTTCAGGTCCTCCAGACAGGACCTCAGATGAACTGAGCAAAATTGTAATCATGTTTTGAAAAGTATGTGATTGATCTCAGGATTTATTACCTGTTTTGGTAGTTATTTTTGAGGCTGTGGTGTCTACTTGTAGCTGAAATTTAGGAGCAAACAAAAATGGCCCTTTATCGTATCCTCAGCCAGTTCAGAAGAGAGTGGGGATGCCGGATTTGGGGAAATAGGAATTTGTAGCAAATGCACCCCTCAGCTGCATGATTTGATTTCCCCCAGAATGGTGGTAGTACTCCTGGTTTCACTAACTCCCATGTGCACCCTAAAATGTTTTTCTGCAGACTGCCGTAGGCACAAACAGCAGAGAAAAAGGACAGATTGCCTGTCTGTCCTCTTCTGGGTTCAGCACCAAGAATCAGAATCTAAGAGAAGAGTCAGCACGAGGATTAGGCCATCAAGAGCAAAGAAGGGGGACCTTGGGTGGGTGAGGGCAGACATACCCAAGCTGCGGTCATTCTTCATGTGTCACTGTAGCAAATGATGTAGAGAAAAACTTACCCCTTTCAGTCAATCAAAGGTGATACCAGTGACTGACATTTAATTGAAATCTTAAGATTGTGGTCTTAGGACCACCATAATTAAAGCTCATTCAGTAGAGGGAGAATGGGATTGTAAGGCATCTTTGAAACAGGAAAGATAGTTATGTTATAGAAGAAAATGGTCTTCAGCTTTCCAAGCTAAATAATGGCACCCCTGCAGATGAGTTGCCATAGCACGAGATACTAGCATTCACCAAATTGCTCTCACCCCCAAAACTGGAGCAATTCTTGGCACTTTTCTTCTTCCCACGCTCGTCATCTGTCATTCCCATCCTTTGGAGCACCCTTCAACCTGTTTCACCAATGCTGTCCTGTTGCACTGTTATCACCCTCATTCTAGACAGTGGACTACTGTCCCCGTCAGTGGGACACTTCAGGGACTCTTCTCTTGTCTCTCTTCTTGTACTGAAACCAAAACTTAAAAATCTGATAATGTTCCTTCTAGACTAAAACCCCTCCAAAGATTTCCAGTCTCCAGTAAAACAAAATCAAAGACTTCAGCACGCCTGTATGCTTCCCATGATTTGTCCCGCTTACGTCTTCCAATGCCAATTCCTATTTCTCGCCACTTCATATGGACTCCTTCCCATTCATTCATTGAGTACGACCAGTATGTTCCCCACTCAGAGCCCTTGCTCTTGTTTGTCCCTCTTCTTGAAATATTGTCACTCCAATAATGTTATATCATTCATGTCTCTGCTCAGAAGTGATCTCCCCAGAGAAGCCTTCCCCAATCTCCTATTGAGTTCCCCACCCCACTACACTCAGAATTATTTCCTTACTCTGCTTTTATTAAACATTATGACATGTAAATAACTGATTTGACACTATCTTTTTTATTTAGCACTTTTGCTTATCACTCATAATATCCTTGGGAATAATGACTTCATCTTCATCACCTAGAATAGTACATGTCATACAGTAAAAAATAAATGTTTATGGAGTAATTTTGAATAAAGAAATGTATGAATTTTCACTTAAAATGAAGCCTGTTTCACTGTTGTATGTTAACTGCCAGGATTCTCATAGGCAATCAAGTTTCAGAACCATGACTTAGATAACATAGCAAGAAGGGCAATGAATTACATAATCTACCAACATAATTAAATCATTCTGGTTGTTGCAGTTGTACTGAAGAGGCTCCTCTGTGTTTTGACTTCACCATGGAGATTTATAATAGCTAGTTTATGTTCATGAAGACACAGAACATTATCCACACATAGATATGATTTGATCCACTTTAGTCTATTTTAACAAATTAAATATTTTATATTTTCCAGAATTGTCTTTTATTTTTTTTCCAACTCCAAATATGAGAGATTCTATAATTCCAGGTCCAATATTGACTACAGTATTAAATCTTTCCTTCCTTTCTTCTTGGAGTAGTACCTTAAGTGTTCTTTCTGTTGTAGACAGCTTAAAATAGAGTTACACAGAAGATCACAGCAGCAATAAACTTGAAAAGGATTCTAACCATGGCATAAAAGGAAAAGCACAGTTCAGAGGAAAATTGCCAGAACATAGAAGAGAATTTACTTTCTACAGAGAGATATTTTTGGAACTTTCTATGGCAGTGTTTGGGGGATCTGATTGCCTGGCAATATCCATCATGCCTCAGAAAATTTATCATTCTCAGAGATAGAAGACAAAGATACTTGCATGACATGGTTTTAAGATTCTAAACATCCTTTATTAGTTATTATTTTTCTTAAAGATTATTTTCACTTTGTATTTAGGCAGTAAATACCAGAACCAACATTTCAATACAATGTTGGTGGGAGGAAAGGAAAGCTGGAAATTAAACTAGAAGCCCTAGATTTAATTGATTTGCTCTTCTACTTAAAGCTATATGAACTAAACTATTCAATATGGTGAACAGAGATGCTTGTTTGTCACCATACTGTTTGCCCCTTCTTCCTGGGAGCACAGCCCTTAGTAGCTTGTTCTGAATGGCCACGTGACCACAGTTTTTGCTGGATTAATTTTCTACTGCTGGTGTAACGCAGTAACACAGACTGGGTGTCTTAGTTCAGTTCAGTTCAGTTCAGTCGCTCAGTCGTGCCCGACTCTTTGCGACCCCATGAATCACAGCACGCCAGGCCTCCCTGTCCATCACCAACTCCCGGAGTTCACTCTAACTCATGTCCATCGAGTCGGTGATGCCATCCAGCCATCTCACTCTCTGTCGTCCCCTTCTCCTCCTGTCCCCAATCCTTCCCAGCATCAGAGTCTTTTCCAGTGAGTCAACTCTTCGTATGAGGTGGCCAAAGTATTGCAGTTTCAGCTTTAGCATCAGACCTTCCAGTGAACACCCAGGATCGATCTCCTTTAGAATGGACTGGTTGGATCTCCTTGCAGTACAAGGGACTCTCAAGAGTCTTCTCCAGCACCACAGTTCAAAAGCATCAATTCTTCGGTGATCCGCTTTCTTCACAGTCCAACTCACATCCATACATGACCACTGGAAAAACCATAGCCTTGACTAGATGGACCTTGGTTGGCAAAGTAACGTCTCTGCTTTTTAATATACTATCTAGGTTGGTCATAACTCTCCTTCCAAGGAGTAAGAGTCTGTTAATTTCCTGGCTGCAATCAGCATCTGCAGTGATTTTGGAGCCCAAAAAAATACAGTCTGACACTGTTTCCCCATCTATTTCCCATGAAGTGATGGGACCAGATGCCATGATCTTTGTTTTCTGAATGTTGAGCTTCAAGCCAACCTTTTCACTCTCCTCTTTCACTTTCATCAAGAGGCCCTTGAGTTCCTTTTCACTTTCTGCCATAAGGGTGGTGTCATCTGCATATCTGAGGTTATTGATATTTCTCCTGGCAATCTTGATTCCAGCGTGTGCTTCTTCCAGCCCAGCATTCCTCATGATATACTCTGCATCGAAGTTAAATAAGCAGCGTGACAATATACAGCCTTGACGTACTCCTTTTCCTATTTGGAACCAGTCTGTTGTTCCATGTCCAGTTTTAACTGTTGCTTCCTGACCTTCATACAGGTTTCTCAAGAAGCAGGTCAGGTGGTCTGGTATTCCCATCTCTTTCAGAATTTTCCACACAGAAATGTATTTTCCAACAATTCTGAAGTCTAGAAGTTCAAGATCAACGTGTTGTCAAGTTTGGTTTTTATAAAACCCTTCTCCTTGGCTTATAGAGAGTCATCTTTCCCCTTCCTGTGTCTTCATGTCATCTTTCCTAAATGTGTGCCTTTGTCCAGATTTCCTCTTCCTGAAAGTCTATTAGTCATATCAGGTTACAGTGCATCGTAATGACCTTGTTGTAATTTAAAGTCATATTCTGGCTGCTATCCAAACATCTACAAGCAATAAATGCTGGAGAGGGTGCAGAGAAAAAGGAATCCTCTTACACTGTTGGTGGGAATGCAAACTAGTATAGCCAAACAGTGTGGAGATTCCTTAAAAAACTGGAAATAGTACTTCCGTACAACCCAGCAATCCTACTGCTGGGCATGCACACTGAGGAACCCAGAATTGAAAGAGACACATGTACCCCAATGTTCATTGCAGCACTGTTTACAGCAGCCAGGACAAGGAAGCAACCTAGATGTCCATCTGCAGACGAATGGATACACAATGGAATATTACTCAGCTATTAAAAAGAATACATTTAAATCAGTTCTAATGAGGTGGATGAGTGAAGTAAGTCAGAAAGAAAAACACCAGTACAGTATATTAACACACATATATGGAATTTAGAAAGATGGTAACAATGACCCTATATGTGAGACAGCAAAAGAGACACAGATGTATAGAACAGTCTTTTGGACTCTGTGGGAGAAGGTGAGGTTGGGATGATTTGAGAGAATAGCATTGAAATATGTATATTATCATATGTGAGATAGATCGCCATTCCAGGTCCGATGCATGAGACAGGGTGCTTGGGGCTGGTACACTGGGATGACCCTGAGGGATGGGATGGGGAAGAAGGTGGGAGGGGGTTCAGGATGGGGAACACATGTACACCCATGACTGATTCATGTGAATGTATGGCAAAACCACCACAATACTGTAAAGTAACTAGCCTCCAATTAGAATGAATAAATAAAAAAATAAAGTCACATTCTGAGATACTGAGGTTAGGATTTCAGCATATGAATTTTGGGAGGGATGCAGTTCAGCCCATAATATTCACCAATGACAAGCAGAAGGAATTGTGTGCAGCTTTCATCTCACCCACATAAAAGATGCTTGCCCTAGACTTGCTTTCTCTTTTCCCTTCACTGCCTAGAAACAGCCATGTATAAGATCACCTTAAAGGCCCACTTGGGTTGGGACTTGGTCACAGGAATTGCCGAGATGTCTTCCTCAGGTCGAGCCTTCATTCTTACTCTGTAATGTGCTGGAAAGGGAAATAGTCTTGAATTATTTGACGTCATCCCACTGATGTCTGTTGTTATAGTAACTCATTGTTGACTCTAACATATTTAACTGTTTTGTCTAAGCCCAGCTTTTCTCATCTCAAAAGATGGGAATAAGGAACTTGCTCAGACTGTTGTGATAAGAGGTAAAGTCTATGTATGAAAGTGCCCAACATTGCAATGAAGCTAAAATTATAGTGGGAATGATTTCCTGCATTCTACTTGGAGAAAATCTCCATTGTGTTTAATGGTTGTAAAATTGCTGTATAAGTTAAAAATCATCTTTCAGATTTAAGGATTTAATTTTATTAACCCATTCATCTCCAAACTCTGATTATTGAATTTAGCAACAGACTTTAAGAGGTCTTTGAAAGCTGAATTTTTAGCATGTGTGGTTATTTTTCTTCTTCAGAGGGTTCATTGGCTTCATAAGATTCTCCAATGCATTTCTGATTAACAGTCCCTGAATGGTGTATCTTATCAGGGTGGGTAAAGTCCAGGGTCTCTGAGGGATTGGCCCAAAGGTGGTGCTAGCAGATAATACAACCCTAGAGAACCAGAATGGAAGGACAGGTACTGGAAGGGGATGATAGGAGTTAAGGGAAAGCCTCTCAAAATCATTAGGATCCTAAAAAGAGAGGTTAGGAAAGGAAGAAGGTAGAGATGGAGCTATGGATAGATTCTGCAGAAACTGCTGTGACTTCCCATCTTTGCCTCAGGGTTTACCTGTCCCAAAGATACTCAGTCTGGCCTCCCCTCATTTATGTGCTGGGTATCATCAAAAAGATGCTATGAAAGGAATCTAGAGATTTTCTAGTTCAACATCCCCTTGTGTAGGCTGAGACATATAGAACTGAGACCATGGGAAAACACAGAAAATTTGTAGCTAAGATCACACAGTTAGTCAACATAACCAAGCTAGAATCTGGCTCAGCTATGCTTGATCCACCATACTACATCCATTTCAATGTTACTCCCAAAGGAATGAACAATCCACTGGGTCCCTCCAATAGGAGAACAGCAGAACTCTACCTCTCACTTTCTTCTCTTCTACATCCTCCTGTACTTCCTCCATCTTTATTTTCTGTTTTTACCAAAGTTAAACCAACCAGTCCATTCTAAGGGAGATCAATCCTGGGTGTTCATTGGAAGGACTGATGCTAAAGCTGAAACTCCAATACTTTGGCCACCTCATGTGATGAGTTGACTCACTGGAAAAGAGTCTGATGCTGGGAAGGATTGGGGGTGGGAGGAGATGGGGATGACAGAGAATAAGATGGCTGGATGGCATCACCGACTCGATGGACATGAGTTTGAGTGAACTCCGGGAGTTGGTGATGGACAGGGAGGCCTGGCGTGCTGTGATTCATGGGGTCGCAAAGAGTCGGACACGACTGAGCAACTGAACTGAACTGAACTGAAACATGTCTAGAATTTGAAGAGTCAACCAATGCTGCACAAGGTCGGTTATAAACCACAGCAGCTCCCTACTTTCCTTTACTCCATTCCTCTTTCTATAACAGAAACCACTTCCTCTTTTAGCTGATTGTTTTGGTATTATTATTCAGTTCTCTCAGAACCAAATTACTTCTTTTTCCCCCAGTTTTGGGCATCATCTGTTGACTTCCCTTTTGAAAGATGAGGTTTCAGCACTCTTTCTCCTCACTGCTTCTCACTATACATTTACACTCTTCTTCTTCCCTATCTTCCCAATACACTGGAATTTTTGTTATATCAATATACCATAATTGCTTTATTATAACTTGATCTATAAAATGTGGCAATCAAGAGCATGGAATCTGGAGCCAAATGCCTGTGTTTGAAATCCACCTTTTATCATTTATTAGCTGTGTGACCTTGGACAAGTGGCCAAATTCTGTGTGTTGGAGTTGCCTTTGCTGTACAATGGGGAAATATCAGTGCTGATACTCAGTTCACAGAATTAAGTGAATTAATATAGACAGTTTTTAAAATCATGATTGCACTTGAAAGTAATATGTAAATATTTTTTTCAGAACTGAGCCTTGTAACATATGATTACTTTTTTCCCTGCAAATTGTTTCCCCTATAGTTAATATTTGTCTTTTTCTTATGAGTAATTTAAGCCCAAATCTTCAAAGTTGTCTATATCTTCCCTTAAGGTATTCAGATGCATCTCATAGGCTGTTGATTTCATCATCCTTAGAAGTCTTCCTTGGAATTCTGTTACTACTCCAATATGGGTTGGTCACTTTCCATGCCTATATCACAGCTGTCATATTGGGATCCCATCTCACTTTTGTCCTGGGGATTCTTTTAGCTTCTGTCGGTTTAGATTGCTTGTTTCCTGTATGCCATGTCTTTTGACTTTCTCTTTAGGAAGAGTACATATAAGAGAAACTCAGGAGCATTTATGTCATGTATGCTAAGTTGCTTCAGTCATATTCAGCTCTGTATGACCCTATGGACTGCAGCCTACCAGACTCCTCTGTCCATGAGATTCTCCAGGCAAGAATACTGGAGTAGGTTGCCATTTCCTACTCCAGGGGATCTTCCTGACCCAGGAATCAAACCTGTGTCTCTGATGTCTCCTGCATTGGCAGGCAGGTTCTTTACCACTGGCACCACCTGGGAAGTCATTCATGTCATAAATGTTTTAATTCTAATCTCATTCTTGGTAGATAGTTTGGTACACTTAGATTCTGTATTGAAAATATTTCCATCCAGAATTTTGAAGACATTCCTTAATTGTTTTCTAAGTGTTACTTTTGAGAAATCAAAGTCTTCTGATTCTCATAGTTTTTTTTTTTTGTGTGTGTGTGTGTGTGAGATCTATTTATTTTGTACATTATCTCACAGGATTTCTTTTTCCCCAGGTATTTTAAAATATGATAATGTGCTTATTTTTTGGTGCAAGTTTCTTTTTTTAATCCATTGTTCTGGGAACTGATAGATGCTTTCAGTATATAAACCCAAATATTTCCTTCAGTTCTAAGATATAACCTTGATGTATGTATATACATATGTATGAATGTGCTTGTTTTGATGATTTTATTTCGTTTTCTCTGATCTCTCTTCCTGAAAATCCAATTATTCAGACATGGGAGCACTTGTCCTCTAATTTTCTAAATTTTTGGCTTGTTTTTGGGAGTCTTTTGACTTTATAAATATTATTTATTCAAACCATCATATTTTAAATTTCCAAGTACTCTTTTGGTCCCTGTTGCTCTTTGTTTCATTAAGTTCTGTTCTTGGTTCCTGGTTACAGTATTATTTGTTCCTCATGGACAGACTGGTCCACACATGCTTATCAAAGCCAAATTCATCACATTTCACTTGAAGGATGAAAGGCTGACTGTAAGCATTCCGATAGCTGAGAAGAAGGAACAGAAAAGGGATCCATCATCCTCTATGCTCAACACATCCATGTGGTCCTCCTGTTTTCATGGTGGTACCTTGAACTTCATTTTTACCTGGTATCTTCCACTCTAGGGACTTTTTTTGTCATCTCCAAAAAATAAAACTCCAGACTTTGCTGAGGTAGGGTAGGGAAGATACCTAGCAGCCCAGATTGGGGAAAGAGACCCAATAGCTTCATAAATGTGTTTTACATCAGCTTTCTTTTTTCCATCCCATGATTCATCCCCACATTTGGAGGTAATTGATAGTGCCAATTCCTGGCTCTTTGGGAACTGTTTTGTGATTATTGTCTTATTTTCCACCTGTTTTTCTCATCTATAGATGAGAAACACTTAGGTGTTAAATTTTCTTTCCTGTTGTTAGAGTGGAGCTTTGGGAGAAAGCAAAAGTGAGTATGAAACTACTTCCTTGAAATGGAAAACTGTAATCATCCTTTGTGAGTAAATTTACCGGTGTAGAGGGCTCAGAATCATTTCTACCTAGATTTACCCAGAGGTCAGGCATTCACTCTTTATGTGACTTAGTGAATGTTTTTTTCATCTTTTCTTTCCTTATATATAGTAGGGGATAATATCCACTGAGAAGATCAAATGAGGTAGGGTATGCAAAGTTCTTAGCAGTGTCTCATCCATATTAGTCACTCAGCAAACATTAACTTCTTCAAATCCTTTAGAATGAGACCACAAAAAAAATTTTAAATGACAGAGATTAGTTCCTCTTCCCCTTTTCTGATGATAACCTTAAGGACTTATTTCCTGTCGGGGGCGTTTGTAATTTCCTTGGTTCTGTCTCATCACAACAAAAATTTGAAGCCACAGACCCGTGTTACATCTTCGTGTTACAGCTCAGTTTTATTTAGAAAGTAAAGGAAAATACGTCCTTGAGGCATGAGGGCATGCTGACCCAGACCCAAAAGACCTGAAGAGAAGAGAGGCCCCCAGCCCAATTCTGGCTCCTCTTTTTATATTTTTCTCCTCCCGCTGGGTCTGCCCTATGTAAATAGGGCTAGCCAGGAGTGCTGTTTGTTTTGCTTGAGGTTCTCACTCTGGTGGTCAGACCTTCCTTTTTTCTATTTTCACGGGTTCTTCCCTCTTTGTTTTTTAGCCACAGCCATTTTGAACTCCTTTTTCCTATTCTAATTTCCTAACATTTCCCAAAGCTGCCAGAATTACTAAGTTTATAGTGTGCTTCCATATTCATTTCAGTATCAGGACAACTTTTTTAATTATACCTGTTTTGTTCATATTAAGATTCTCACTATTTGTAGTGCAGCAAGGCTAAGTAAGGGCTCCCCAGGTGGCACTAGTGGTAGAGAACCTGCCTGCCAATGCAGGAAATGAGGGTTTGATCCCTGGGTCAGGAAGATCACCCGGAGAAGGGCATGGCTACCCACTCCAGTATTCTTGCCTGGAGAATCCCATGGACAGGGGAGCCTGTCAGGCTACAGTTCATAGCGTCACACAGAGCCAGACTGAAACGACTTAGCATGCATGCATGCATGCAAGGCTAAATAAAATGCAGGCCCGACCTCAGAGACCTCATAACAGAAAGCCTGAAATGGAGAGTTTATTGTTTGGAACAGGCTTTTTCAAATTCCAAACAGGCTAATAAAGACTCTATTAGGAAAACATAGACTCCCTCCTGGGAAACAAGAGGCTGTGAAGCAGCCTGTATTTACATGCTGTTGGAGAGTTGGTACATTTGTTTTGACTTTCTCTAATTAAATTGTAAAGATTTTCTTCAGGTGAAGGATTCTATTTCCTTTCCTCTGTTTTACACATTTTGGGTGTTGGAGGGATTTTGAATATCCTTGTTTCCCATCACCATGTTAGTCGCTCAGTCATGTCTGACTCTTTCTGACCCCATGTACTGTAGCCCGCCTGGCTCCTCTGTCCATGGGATTCTCCAGGAAGGAATACTGGAGTGGGTTGTCATGTTTCCTTCAGGGGATCTTCCCAACCCAGGGATTGAATCTGGGTCTCGCACATTGCAGGCAGATTCTTTACCATCTGAGCCACTAGGGAAGCACGTCATAGGTCCAACAAGATGCCAGGAGCCAAGGTTCAGATCTGTTCTCTGAATTTCCCATCTGCCATCATCCTGTCTGAAGCAATATCTCTGCATAGCTCTTCATTTGTGTTCTTCTAGCGCCCCTCACCTCTTTTGACCTTGATAAAAATGATGCTTTTTTCTTTTTCCCTCAGCTGGATGCCTTGGAGTTCCTCCAGTGAATACATTCATGTGACCATGACAGCAGAGAATATCTTTGTGAATCCAGAGGACCGACTGACCAGGTAAGAATCAGGTCCTCCCCTCTATGCCCTGAGTACATTTTCTTGACAAACTTGAATTTTTGACACCAGAAACATGTTCACACATGTTTATACTGAAGAGTGTAAGCTCCTGTTTGATTGCAATGGTATAATAGTTAAGTGGCACACTCAGAGTTTTCCAAGCTGAATCTGGTAGACTGGATTATTGGGCTTGACTTCCCCTCTCCCCGTTGTGTAATAGCTGTATTGTGCATCCATGTGCCTTCCTAGGCTTCATGGGGGGTGGCATGTATGTCCCTAAACTTTGTTTGGTCTTGGCCCCAGGAATATTAGTGGATGTATAAAATTCCATGGATGGAGGAACCTTGTAGGCTACAGTCCATGGGGTCTCTGAGAGTCGGACGCGACTGAGAGACTTTACTTTTTTCACTTCGTATGATACAGTCAGGATCTGTAAATCTGCTCCACAGGTGGCTTAGGCTCCTGGGTTTCTGCTCTTCCCATGAGGAGGAGGTATTGCAGGAAGCTCTCCTTTTATCCCAGGCTTAGTCACTCTGGTTGACATGCAGACTCCCAGACTGACATGAAAGCAGCTCAGCTGACTTGCAGATACATCAGTGAGAAATCGATGTTTGTTATTATAAGTTTTTGAGTTTCGTGTTATTGTAAGTTCTGTGATTCACTGTTATTGAAAACATTGCAGGCTAAGGCTAATAAACCTCTCTAATAATATGTATTTTCAGTTGCTAGCATGGCTGATAATGTGGATTTATCCCTCAAAATGTCTCTGTGTTACATGCAATCAAAGTACTGTGGCTTTCCCTGACATTGTTTTTGAATGATGACCATATTTAATGCCTTTCTTATTAATGTATTCTTTCTCCACTGATCTCTAAGTTCTATGAAGTCAACAATTATATCTGATTTATTTATTATACCCCAGTGACTGTCATGATACCTAACACACAGAAAGTACTCACTTAATATTAATTAGGTGAACGAGTAAATAAAAATGTAAGAAAGCTATGTATTCCCCCACCAGAAAAACGAACATAAAAATGTATATGAAAACTGGCCTGGAATATGTAAGGGCACATAAGATTTTATGAGCGATTCCTAGGCTGAAACTTCAGAACTCATGATCAAGATAATGTAGAAGCATTTCAGACAGCAGAGGCTGAAAATCCCCTACATTTTGCTCTGGTATTTTAAGAATGGATGTCTATACACATTGGCAAGACTCAGGCATTTTCCAGGGGACAGGTGATTTGGCCAGATGAGTCACTTTTCTGGTCATGCTGTGTATCCTTCTGTGTGTTATTTCATCTTTCAGTCATTAAGTCAGCTAAGGGATAGAAGAGGAATAAAAGGCAAAGGACTCAAAGGTCACTTTTCTAGGACCTAGAAGAAGGGATAAAATATGACCGGAAAAAGTTAATAGTATCTACCAGCGGTCAGCCATGTAGATGACGTAATGCATTATATACGGTGAGTGTGAAGCTGAGAGCCAGGAACAGAAGGGAGACGAATAACAGGCAGGTCATTCTTTGAGGGTATTTGTGTCTATACAGCAAATGGCAGAATGTCCTCATTCTTAATTTTCAGGGTGTGCCTCTTTGAAGCAGGCTCTTCCCAGTCACATTGGGAATACAGAGGCAGCTCAGCAGACTGCCTGGGATTTATGCTAGGACCATTTGTGAGAATTAAATCCATTTAAACTTGGATGGAGGCGATTTCATATGAGGCTGGCCCCATGGAAATGGAAAGATAATTTTAAGCGTGGGTGGGCTGGGGTTGGGGGTGGGAATTCACAGGGAAGATGAGTGAGCTGCAGGCCAATGAGTGCTTTCTTTCTGAAGTCATCTTTTAATTATGCAGTTTGTGGTGAGTCATTTGCTTTTTTGTTTTACGAGTCTCAGAATGAGCTGACTAGTGGTTTGATTTTGACTTCTATGGTTGGGAGTCTTATGATTTCTCCACTTTTAGGTCCTTCATTGTTGCTCTCTGGGTGACTTGTGTGAGGTGAACAAAAGAGCTAGGGCAGAGGTAAAATAGATGTACACACTGAAACAGGAAGATGTGGTCTGCTCCTCCTGGTGTGACTTTAGACAAGATACTTGTTTTCTTCAGACAATGCCTCTCCCGTCCCTTGAGATTATAGCCCTCATTACTTATATACCTTGTTCCGGTTGAGATGATTCTTGACACCATAGGTCCATGGGAAACCAGCCATTTGTTGAATGGCGGTGACTGAGACATTCAAGCTCATTTATAATTTTAAACTCTTAGCAAGCCAAACACACACACACACACACACCTTTTCCTTTTATCTCAAACAAAGAGTGAGAAAATTTATGGAATTGGCTGATATTCCAGCAGTCTGTAGGCTTCAGTGTTGTATTTCATTATGAACAATGGAGTAAAAGTGATATTAAAAACAGTCTTTAATACTGGACCCAAGCTCCCAACTCCACAAGCTTACCCGCATTTTGTTAAGTTTATAAAATATTTGTATTTATCACTGGAAAAATTCCCAAAATATTTTACATAATAACATCTCATTTAAATTCAGTGCTTGACCTTAGCAGGAGGAAAGATTATAAATTTTCCATCAGTCAGTTTTCCAGATACTAAGGAGTATATTGTAGTACTAACTAAAAAAAAAAATATTCACGGAAATCTTTTAGAACTGCTTCAAATGTATTTTTGCCTTATTGGACAGACTGTTGAATACAAGTTATTCTTTCCTTAACAAACCATCATTATTCTTATGTTCATAATTATCATAATGGACCATAAAAGAGCATGGTTTTCTTCTACCTGTATTGCTGATTATCAGCTCTGTTTTTCTTCCTATGTATACTTTTGTAGCTAGTTTCCTATATTTAGGAAAGGTCAGATGAGCAAGTTGTTAGAATGGTATGTAAATTAAGAGTTAACAGGGTATGAATTGATTCATAATAGGAACTTTAGAATGCTTCTCATTATCTGTTCTGTTCAGTTCAGTTCAGTTCAGTCGCTCAGTCGTGTCCAACTCTTTGCGACCCCATGAATCACAGCACGCCAGGCCTCCCTGTCCATCACCAACTCCCGGAGTTCACTAAAACTCATGTCCATCGAGTCGGTGATGCCATCCAGCCATCTCATTCTCTGTCATCCCCGTCTCCTCCCACCCCCAATCCCTCCCAGCATCAGAACTTTGCTATTTACTTTTTGATTTTCCAAAGTCATGTTCTTGGTATGTGAAGTTTGCATTGCATATGCATATGTATATATTCCAATGTATGTATGTACATACAAATGCGTGTGTGCTTATGTGTGTGCCTGTGTATTGGGATCCAATGTGGCATATGGTCATTTTATGAACAAACAGACCTTGACCAAACCCTGGTAGTACTGCCTTATAACTGTGCAACCTTGGGCAAGTTTCTTGGTCTCAAACTCACTTTCCTCAATGTTTAAATGGGAATAGGGATATATATAGCACCTGGGACAATATTGGAGACACGGTGTTGTAAAAATATTAATTCATTTTCTGCTCTTCTTTAAAAGAATAGGTGGTCTAGTCTTTTCATCATGTATCTATTGTCAAAGTCAGTGTTACTGAAAATATTGAACTTGTTTGCTAGTATAAGTAAAAGTGGCACAGTGATTTCTTTAATTCAGTAATCTTCTGCTAGTTTGTTTGGAAAGCTTTGTCCAAGAATTGTAAATACATGGTGTATATGACACCTTTTTTCTCCCATAATTGATAATGATTCTCTTTTCCACTGAACCTCAAAGTCTTTCTCAACACAGTGCCAGCTTATACAACCAGTCCACCAGAACTGGCACATAGGATGAAACCTAAATCCTTGATTTAGTCACTAGATTGATGATTTCCAAAATCATAATAGTTTGGTTAAAAGAACAAAACAAAACAGGTGAATTGAAAAGTAGTAGACAGAAGAACTTCCCCTAATGTGTTAGTGGGTAGTGACTAGAGAAAACTCAGAACCTGCCTTGGAAGAGAAATACTTAACAGCAGAGAGAGGACGTGAAGGTCTGAACATTTCTCATTACTCCAGTCAGCATCCTCAGTCACAATGCCAAGAAAATAAGCTTGCTCAGCCCTGGCGCTGGTAGCAAGTCCATCAACTACTCTTATCAGCCCTTCATCTGAAAGGTAGTCCTGTTTTCACATTCATCTCACACCTTAGATGTCTTTTGTTTTATTGGGGGGGTTCTGTTATTTCAGAGATAATATCTTTCATCTTTCAATCCAATCTAGTGAGCACATATTAAACACCTGCTGCTGCTTCTAAGTCACTTCAGTCGTGTCCGACTCTGTGTGACCCCATAGACGGAAGCCCACCAGGCTCCCCCGTCCCTGGGATTCTCCAGGCAAGAACACTGGAGTGGGTTGCCATTTCCTTCTCCAATGTGTGAAAGTGAAAAGTGAAAGTGAAGTCGCTCAGTCGTGTCCGACCCTTAGCAACCCCACAGACTGCAGCCTACCAGGCTCCTCCATCCATGGGATTTTCTAGGCAAGAGTACTGGAGTGGCTTGCCATTGCCTTCTCCGATATTAAACACCTACTATGTGTCAATTCATTCTGTATCTTTGAGGCTATGTCAGCACTGGAGGTGCTAAAATGCAGGTGGAGATGTGTCCCTGCTGACACATTGACCATGTCCACTTTGATATTTCCATGAAAGAGGAAGAACAGTCATCCTTCCCAGAATTTATTATCTTGTCTTTTTACCCTGTTCCTGCTATCAACCTAATTACTGCTAGAAATGTTGAACTTATTTGCCATTATAATTAAAAATGGTGAAGTGATTTAATTATTTTCTTCCAGTTTATTTGTTTGCCCTGCTTAGTCCAAGAATTGTAAAATACAAGGTATATATACCACCTTTTTTTTTTCCTCTTTTTGAGTTAATAGCCATCTAGATGGTTGACTTCCTAATGAGAGTGAATGGAAAAGGCTAACTCTTAGATGTTACAAAATGTTTGTCGATTTACATCTTCTTTGTGAGCACTGCCCCCTTTAAAGCATCAGTCAGCTCCAGAACCTAAGCAGACTCTCTTGGATCTGCAGTGTGCCCTTGCAGAAATGAGTTCTGTAGCTCCTTCTTTTGGACTGATCTTCAAATTTATTTGGAAAGCCTGTTATTTCCAGGGAGTGAGCTAAGCACTGGGATACAGAAGAAAACAAGATCTCTGACTGCCTGAGCAGCTCACAGACCAGGGAGGGTCCCGACATGTAAATGAGTAATTAGCATAAAATGGAGGCACCAAGAGGCCATGGTTTCTGAATTGACACTGGATGGATGATCTGAGACTCATCAGGTAGAGATAGAAATGGGATAAGGGCATTCCAGGGGAAGAGATTTCAGAAGGAGACAGCAAGTCAGTAAGCATCAAGAGCAATTTATAAAGTAACAGGGTCATGAATTATCTGCTATGCTTGTGGGGTCAGAGGAGGGAAGATAGAGGAATGAGTCAAAATGGAATTGGAACTGAGGTTCAAGTCATGAGAGTGTTGAAGTTCATGTCAGAGCATTTTCACTTTAACTGTAGGTAAGGAAGCCGCTCCAAAAATCACTCTGGGAATAACGTGATATTCAGTTCAGTTCAGTTCAGTTGCTCAGTTGTGTCTGACTCCTTGCGACTCCATGAATCACAGCACGCCAGGCATCCCTGTCCATCACCAACTCCCAGAGTTTACCCAAACTCATGTTCATCGAGTCGGTGATGCCATCCAGCCATCTCATCCTCTGTCGTCCCCTTCTCCTCCTGCCCCCAATCCCTCCCAGCATCAGGGTCTTTTCCAACGAGTCAACTCTTCACATGAGGTGGCCAAAGTATTGGAGTTTCAGCTTCAGCATGAAGTGATGGGACCAGATGCCATGATCTTAGTTTTCTGAATGTTGAGCTTTAAGCCCAATTTTCCACTCTCCTCTTTCACTTTCATCAAGAGGCTTTTGAGTTCCTCTTCACTTTCTGCCCTAAGGGTGGTGTCATCTGCATATCTGAGGTTATTGATATTTCTCCCAGAAATCTTGATTCCAGCTTGTGCTTCTTCCAGCCCAGCATTCCTCATGATGTACTCTGCATATAAGTTAAATAAGAAGGGTGACAACATACAGCCTTGATGTACTCCTTTTCCTATTTGGAACATGATATTAATGGTCAGCATTTGAGCATATCTGTATCACTTCAGCTAAATGATGTTAAGCTGGTTCTTCTATCATCCCCATTTTACAGGTTATAAAACTAAACCCTAATTTAGAAAGATTCAGTTCATTTCAGTTGCTCAGTTGTGTCTGACTCTTTGTGACTCCATGGACTGCAGTATTCCAGGCTTCCCTGTCCATCACCAACTCCTGGAGTTTACTCAGACTCATGTCCATCAAGTCAGTGATGCCATCCAACCATGTTATCCTCTGTTGTCCCCTTCTCCTTCTGCCTTCAAACTTTTCCAGCATCAGGGTCTTTTCCAATGAGTCAGTTCTTTGCATCAGTTGGCCAAAGTATTGGAGCTTCAGCATCAGTCCTTCAGATTAATATTCAGGGTTGATTTCCTTTAGAATTGGCTGGTTGGATCTCCTTGCTAGCCCAAGGAACTCTCAAGAGTTTTCTCCAACACCACAGTTCAAAAGCATCAATTCTTCGGTGCTCAGCTTTCTTTATGGTCCAACTTTCACATCCATACATGACTACTGGAAAAACCATAGCTTTGACTATGCTGACCTTTGTTGGTAAAGTAATGTCTCTGCTTTTTAATATGCTGTCTAGCTTTGCCATAGTTTTCTTTCAAGGAGCAAGCATCTTAGAAAGTGAAAGTGAAAGTCGCTCTGTTGTGTCCAACTCTTTGCAACCCCACGGACTGTACAGTCTATGGAATTCTCTAGGCCAGAATACTGGAGTGGGTAGCCTATCCCTTCTCCAGGGGATCTTCCCAACCCACAGATCAAACCCAGGTCTCCCACACTGCAGGATTCTTTACCAGCTGAGCCACAAGGGAAGCCCAAGAATACTGGAATGGGTAGCCTATCCCTTATTCAGGGGATCTTCTCCACCCAGGAATCAAACCGGGGTTTCCTGCATTGCAGGTGGATTCTTTACCAACTGGGCTATCGATTAGGTAATTGTTTTAGGTTATAAAACTAGTGAATGTCATATCCAGGATATGAAAAATTTTGTTTGTGGGCTCTGAGCCTATGAAATGGGAGAAGACTAGAAACAAGATGTTTAAATGGAAATTTTGTTAAGTTGCTAAGTCGTGTCTGCCTCTTTGCAACCCCATGGATTGCAGCATGCCAAGCTCCTCTGTCCTTGACTATCTCCCAGAGTTTGTTCAAATTCACAGCCATCGAGTCAGTGATGCCATCCAACCATCTCATTCTCTGTGCAGCCTTCTCCTTCTGCCTTCAGTCTTTCCCAGCATCAAGGTCTTTTCCAATGAGTCATCTCTTTGCATCAGGTGACTGAAATATTGTTGCTTCAGCTTCAGCAGCAGTCTTTCCAGTGAATATTCAGCATTGATTTCCTTTAAGATTGACTGGTTTGATCTCCTTGGAGTCCAAGGGACTCTCAAGAGTCTTCTCTGGCACTAATTGCAGTATAGTATTTCAAGCAGAAGATGAAGACAGCTGACACCAGTGCAGTGGTGATGTGATTAGATAAAGGCTCCAGTATATTTCAAGGGTGGATACTCCTCTGCCATTCTAGAAAGCCTAAGGAATCATATTCCCATTATTTTAAATTCACTCCTTTTTAAACTTTAAAGCCCTGTCTGACCATCTTTTTCGCTATTTGGAAATAGAACATTCAAGGATAAAAATTCATTAAAGAAAGTGAAAAATATTAGAGTTAAATTCTAATGCAGAGTAGCAAAATGTTCCGAGCGATCTTAATGTCATTGAAATGATCTATGGTCTGTTAAGTACAGTAACTGCCTCAGTTTTTTTCATTCAGTGGTCACTGAGTGAGAACCCACTTTATTTCAAGCCCTGTGTAAGGTTATGGGGATGTAGTTATGGGATATAATTTAGCAAGGGCCAAATGGAGAGGCTTATGCCTCAGGATGTAAGCTCTCCACATTCCTCGGAAAATAATAGTAAAGTAGCAGTTCTTACTGAAGTGTGTAGGTATGATGTTTTTGTTAAAATATTAAAAAAAAAATCATTCTCATAGTACCTTCATTCACTACTCATATGTCAGGCAGTGTTATTACTAGAAGAAAGGTCCCCATGATGTATTTTGCACATTTATCAAAGAACAGATTGTAGCAAAAGACTCTGTTTCTGTGACAATAGCTTTGATTAACACCTATCAAAATAGAACCATCATTTGCTCACTTAAGCATTTGTTAAATAACCCAATCTGCTACTGAATTAGAAGCCAGATGCCTCCATCTCCACACGTGCTGAGAGGGCAGTTGACACCTCCCTCTCATGCCCCCAGTCATTTATGGCCCTTGCCTACAGGATGTCGCAGTCCTGTTCCAGCTCACGGTTCTAAGATTCTATACAGTTTAGTATTTTTTTGTTTTTTCCCAAAATGGCCTGTGGTCTTTCAACTGTGTTGTTCCATGAATCAAGTCAAAGATCCTGTAATGGTACCTATCAGATTGGTACCCATTAGAAGTGATACCATACTCTGGTAAGCCTTTATCACCCAGGCTAATTGCTATGTCATCTGCAAAGCAGAGTGAGAATTTGGATCAGCAGATCATGTAGATGGAAGGGACTAACATCACAGAATCGTGTAAAAGGGGTGCTCAATCTGTGACTAGCTGCACAGCTAGAACTCGATATTCATTTTTAGAAGAGCCTTCATTATTAGGATCAGCTTTATTATACTTGGCTTAGATCTGCTTGTAATTTTCATTCTGATTTTGCTCTCTGAAGTCAGAGTTAAGTTCATCATAACCCTCTCCCATCTGTGTCAGGTCTTCTTTTTCCTCAGTTAAGCAGCTAGAGTTCCTGCTGTTCTTCAAGTGACATGAGGTCCAGAGCCCCTCATTATCCTGAACACTTTCTTCTTTATATCCTCTAATATTTCATTGTTCCTCATTAAAATGTGGTACCAGGAACTGAATTTAGCACAGCATCCTAAAGGAAATCTGACCTGTAAAAATTATAGGGCAACATTGATTCCTTACTGTTCTGTTTCTGATATCTAAACTCCCCTTTGTTTTTATCTGACAGTCACACTGACAACTTCTCATACAGAACACACTTGCTTCAGGGCCTTTGCACTTGCTGTCCCCTCTGTTGGAAAGCTCTTTCCTCCGATAACTCATGTGGCTCTCTCCTCACTTCATTATGTTTAGGTATCTCCACCTCAGCCACCCCAAAGGAAGCAAGGTTCCGCTTTCATTCTCTTGCCCCTAACATGGCTTTATTTTTTTCATATAGTTATCATAACCTGATACATAATTATTTTATGTATGAACTGTCTGTCTCCTTCACAAAATGTATGCTTTGCATCAGAGGACTGTTTTGTTCTCTGCCGCATCCTTCAGCACATGAAATACAGAAAGTACTCAGTTAATATTTGTTGACTAAATGAAAATTGGGCATATGATCAACTATACTTTCTAAAAGCTTGTCTCATGAAATGCTATCAGGTTAAGTCTTCATTCATTTTTCACTTGGCAAGTAACTTGCTTTTCTAATTAAGAAATACTTCATATTTATTGCATATATTTAGAGAATATAGATCAGCAAAATAAAATCTACTCAAATTTTCTAGTATCCACACAGCATTTTAATATATAATTTTCTAGACTTTTCAGTCATATGTATATATATTACTAAAATCAGATAGTTGTTTAGATATTTTAACCTGAATTATTTTTGCTGTATATTTTGCCTTATAAGAAATATTTCTATTAAGTAAATGTGTATAATATTTTACTATGGAGGTATATAATAATTTAACACAATTTACTTAGCCAGTCATCAATTATTACAGATGTAGATTATTTCCAATTTATTGTAAAGTTAATAGTACCACATAAACAGTGTTGTAGCTAAATTTATGGGACATTCATAATTATTCCTGTAACAAGAAGAACTTTTGACATCAAAGAGTATAAAATATATGGTGCTGCTGTTCAGTTATTGTAAATAGAAACATTTAAAATTTCAATACCTAGAAGTTATTTTTTTAGAGGTAGGCAGAAGGCATTCATATTACACATGAACCACATACCACTCATATAGTCAAAGTATAACTGACATAGTGTTTCTGAATAATGACTTAATTAAACCTACCAAGCAAGGTAAACAACAATAAGTTATCAGTTCTTTCTTTTATCTGTCAAATGTTTAGGTTTTTTTCCCTTGGCCTGAAGGAAAGATTAAAAACATTTTTAGAAAGTTTTGGTTCTTCTATCCTGTTGAAATTATTGATTTATTTTGAATCCTGAATCTGTATGCAACATAGGACCTACTACTCTTAATTTTGCACAGTTGATATATAAATCTGTGTCTTCATTTACAATATATCATAAAGCATTGAACAAGATAGACCAAAACCAAAATAATGTGAACTATTAGATGTATTGTTAAAGGTGTCATTGCTTTTTATTTTGTTTTAAAGAATATTGATGGGAAGAAATGAAGTGACTTTTATAAAAGAACTACAAAAAAATAAAATGGAGAGTATGTAAAGGAATTTAAAACAAAGTGTTAAGAAAGGCTAAATAGCTAACAATGATCTATTCCAGTGAAGAGTAGTTCCAAGTATGGCTCAGTGTTCAAGCCCCTTCCTGATATTTCTAAAACGTACCTTTGCCTGCTGAAGGAAGGTCTTCACTGAGGATAGAAGACGTTGCTGGAAGTTCAAAGTTTGGGTAAGAAAGTACTCCTTAAGAGCCCAGAAGTTAGAATATTGGGAAGATTATATAATTCTTAAATTATCTTTAATTAAATTGGTTTATTGTAACAGAACCTATATATAACCATCTTGACAATGGGCAGCATTGGCTAAAAATATATCCAGTATAAATAAATACAGGATTCCACAGTGGGTGAAAGAGAACCAGAAGAAGTTATAAATAAAGTTTCTGAAAAGTAGTGTATTTGGAAAAGCCAAGGAGATAGTTGTTAACTAAATACATATTTTTATTTTTCAATACTGATGCAAACCATCATAGTCCTGGAAAGGTATGTGTATGGAATAAAAAATATATTCCTTTCCTCTCTGCTGGGATTTAGTTAAGGGATGCATGAGTTTAAGTAGATCACACAGTCATTGTTAATCAGGAGTTTATGAGACTGGAGGATTGTTGGTCTAATGAGAAGAGATAGAAAAGTAATTTATCAGGTCCCCTGGGATACAAAAGGATTGCTTTAAAGTTGTCTCAGTCTATAGCTGCCGTTGTGACTATTTATGCAGTAAGCAGAGCCTCCTCTTCCTCATCCTTATCTCTCTCTTGGGCATCATAAGGATAATTAAAATGTGTCTATTACTTTCTATTAGCCCTGGAAAAATCCTATGTGGGAGTCAAGTCAGTTAATATTTATTATTCCCATTTTACAGTTGAGGAAATGGAGAATGAGGTGAGATCAAGTGACTTGATCAAGGTACTGAGCTAGTTAGAGTACTTCCCAAATTCTAGCTCATGGCTTTCCTTCCTACAGCTTTCTATCTCTAGACAGATTCAGGGTCACCATCATCCCATTCTTTCCACATGGTTGGCTTTCTAAGGGATGAAACTGGAGGTTCAGATTCCGTGATCAAGAGATCATGGAATAAACATATTGTAAAAAAGAAAAACAAGATCAAGGGTAGGAAATTTTATAAGAATTGAAAATAGGTGGTCTGAGAGCCAGATGTATTTCCATTTTTGACACCTTCATTTCATCTGGATGGTGTTTTGAAGCATTTGGTAGATACTTGGTTGCAACATAGGTAGATTAGCACCTATGGGGTAATACTTACCCTTTGCTCATGTGCCTTATGTTGCTTATATGGCTATTTGATGTTGTAACTCTGAATCTGAATTTAAATTAAGGAATTCAGTAAAATTGCATTTTAGAAAGTGGATCAAGAAGATCCTTTCAGAAGAAGTATCCTTTCAGATAGGCTGGCTTTTGTGATGGTTGGTCAGGTGATCTGAAAGTCACTGAGCGGAACGGAAACCAGCTCCTGAGTAAGGAAGCCCTGGATCTGCACAGTGAGGCTGAAACCTCCTCCTGAGCCTGCGCAGAGCAGTTGCTGTGCGGAGTGGGGTCAGCATGGTGTTGGGTACTCCCACTTCCCTCGAGACATCAGAGATGTTGCAACACGATATGTTCTCTGAAAACTGGCTCTGGGAGGGAAAACTGTCATCCTGATTATGTCACTGAAATTGGGGACTGTGCTGATGACCAAAGCCAGTAATGAGCACTCAGTAACATTCAGTGATGTACTGGATTTAATCATGTTTTCATCAAAGCTTTGGTTATTCTTTGGTTACTTGAGATGGCCCTTCACCTAATTCCAGGAAACACTGGGAATAAATGTATCCCTTTCGGCTAAGGGAAAAAGAAAGCCTTCCTGTTATTAATCACCTGCATTTTCTAGACTCTGTTTCAACATATTGTAGAGCAGTTTCATAGATATTTTGTAAAAATTGGATTCACTTCAATCAACCAAATTTGTATTGATCTCCAGACTTTACATTGGACATCATCCTCTTCTAAGTCATGGATATCTTCCACCCCTCCTAATCACTTTATTTCCCTTACAGTTCTTCAAAATATTTGGCTAAGACCAGTTCAGTTCAGTTCAGTTCAGTCGCTCAGTAGGTCATAATAAATATACTTTGACTTTTCCTAAATTTAGATTCCCATAGTGATCTGAGAAATTAGAAAACTGACAGGAGAAGCTGGTAGAAAGAAATTATTCTACTCCCAGTGATGAATGGTAAGAATTAGCCGTTATGTAGAACTTACTGTGTACCCTAGTATGTATATACAATGAAATATTACTTAGCCATTAAAAGAATGAAATAATGCCATTTGCAGTGATGTGGTTGTTACCATACTGAGTGTAATAAGTTAGAAAAGAAAAATAGAATATACTATCACTTATATGTGGAATCTAAAAAAAAATTGATACAAATGAACTTACAGAAACAGACTCATAGACTTGGAGAATGAATTTATAGTTACCAGGCAGGAAGGGTGGGAGGGGAGGGATAGATTGGGAGTATAGGATTGCCATGTACATCAGTTCAGTTCAGTTCAGTCGCTCAGTCGTGTCCGACTCTCCGCGACCCCATGAATCACAGCACGCCAGGCCTCCCTGTCCATCACCAACTCCCGGAGTTCACTCAAACTCATGTCCACAGAGTCGGTGATGCCATCCAGCCATCTCATTCTCTGTTGTCCCCTTCTCCTCCCGCCCCCACTTCTATATTTAAAATAAAATGCCTTTGCATGAAAAGAAAAGGAAAAAAATGTGGTGGTTTACATGCATTGACTCCCTCAGTCCTCTGAACAATTCCATCGCTAGTTTATTACTATTGTCCCCGTTTGATAGGAAGCTGAAGCATAGAGAGATGAGGTGAGGTAGCCAAGGCAGTAAGTGCCAAGACTGTACCGACAGTAAGTGACCAGGCTGGGGTTTGAACTTGCACTGTCTGTCTCCTGAGCTTCTGGTCTTGGCCATTGTGCTATTATTTTTCCCTTGGAGAACAGGACAAGTCATCCACACATTTTTGCTCAGTGTCTTTGCTCAGGATTTCTTCTTCCTAAAAGTCCTCCCCAGAGTCCTTGCTGCCAAGGTTAAGTTCAATTATCACCTCCTCTGTAAAGCCTTACCTAATTCCTCCTTGCTTCACTGTTCTTTTGTCTCCCTTTAGTCATGACACTTATCACTTGGTGTTATTGTCACTAGGTACTCATCTGTCTCATCTGAAGTATAGCCACTCCTTAAGAAAGGACATATTGTAATGTTTTAATATTTGTGTATCCATGGTGACTGGAGAAGGCATGGTAGCCAGTAAGGACTCTTATTGTATTGGACGCATATGAATGAAGATGTTTGGAGATTCTTGTACATAAGTAAGAGTAGATTTTAAGTTTCTTTTAATCCTATATTATTTAGTGCCAATCTCTGGTCCGGTAGGTAGTATTTTTACTGGATATTCACTAGATACTTTATATACAGATACTTTATATCTGGGTCCCTGTTCATTTTAAAGCATTGTTGGAATGAGAGACTGGATAACCTTGACTTGGATAAATTTAAGAAACTCCCTGATAGCTCAGTTAGTAAAGAATCCACTTGTAATGCAGGAGACCCCAGTTTGATTCTTGGGATAGGAAGATCTGCTGGAGAAGAGAGAGGATACCCACCCCAGTATTCTTGGGCTTTCCTTGTTGCTCAGCTGGTAAAGTATTCCCCTGCTAAGTGGGAAACCTGGGTTCAATTCCTGGGATCTTCCAGGAAGATCCCCTGGAAAAGGGAAAGGCTACCCACTCCAGTATTCTGGCCTAGAGAATTTCATGGACTGTGTAGTCCATGGGGTTGCAAAGAGTCGGACACGACTGAGTGACTTTCACTTTCACTTTGATCTTGAGCCTGTTGCTTCTGAATCTTAATTAGCTACATTTCCCAGTGAACCAGCAGTGGCCCGTGGGTTATTAAATGGTAAAATAAATGGTTTGGTGTAGCTCCTTTAGGAATGTGACAGAGTGTCTACATTTCTCATATTTCATTAGACAACATTATATTCCAGTAATTGCTTAATCTGAAATAATGACATTATGTGCAAATTATGTGCAACTCTATCCATTGATGTTTCTCTGAACAGTTAGGCTATTAGGCTTCTTTTAATTATTTTCTCTGCACCAGAGTCCTCACTGTTTTCTCCGCCACTGCTCTGGGTATTCATGACTGAACAAATCAATTATTAAAATGGAAGCATGCTCTTTTTGTGCATTGCCTGGATGTCTTAACAATCTCATTACTTGATGAGTGACTTGTAGAAATATTTAGCTCATCCTGTTTGACAGATGTCACATGCTCAACATGAATAATGAGAGTACTCTCTGGTACTGAGAGGACTGTGTTCTCAATGGTTTTACTCTAATTGTAGTACTGCCAGGGGTGAAAAGGTTCTGTTTTTATCAAAGCTGTGTTTTGGCTCAAAACTATTGAATTATTTGACCTTGATAACCAGTTCACAGAATACATTTACAAGATTTAAAAAAATGAAAAGAAAAAGATTCGCATCAGGTCAAGGTTAATTGTAGTTGATATTTGCCTAACAATTCATCTCCTATCATTCTAACTTCAGTTCAGTTCAGTTCAGTCGCTCAGTCGTGTCCAACTCTTTGCGACCCCATGAATCACAGCACGCCAGGCCTCCCTGTCCATCACCAACTCCCGGAGTTCACCCAAACTCATGTCCATCAAGTCGGTGATGCCATCCAGCCATCTCATTCTCTGTTGTGCCCGTCTCTTCCCACCCCCAATCCCTCCCAGCCTCAGACTTTTTCCCAGTGAGTCAACTCGTCGCATGAGGTGGCCGAAGTATTGGAGTTTCAGATTTAGCATCAGTCCTTCCAATGAACACCCAGGATTGATCTCCTTTAGAATGGACTGGTTGGATCTCCTAGCAGTCCAAGGGACTCTCAAGAGTTTTCTCCAGCACCACAGTTCAAAAGCATCAGTTCTTCGGTGATCATTCTAGCTTATGATACAATAAATGAACGATTTGGTGGAGGAAAGGTCAATGCTGTATTCAGTTTCCTGCTACAGGTGAGCTTCCAACTGGGGACTTAATTTAAAGAGGATTTTAATAAAGAGAGGTACTTTATAAACTTCTAGGTCAACATAGCACATTGAAGGAATTACTCCTGCTTGTGGCATTCATTTATGTTCAAAAAAGAAAACTTCAGACATGAGCTCAATGACCATATTGAGAGGCCTGGGCTTCCTATGAATTCTTGACTTCTGAATTGTGTTTTTATAATCTGCTGGAGAAGACTCTTGCGAGTCCCTTGGACTGCAAGGAGATCCAACCAGTCCATCCTAAAGGAGATCAGTCCTGGGTGTTCATTGGAAGGACTGATGCTAAAGCTGAAACTCCAATACTTTGGCCACCTCATGAGACGAGTTGACTCACTGGAAAAGACCCTGATTCTGGGAGGGATTGGGGGCAGGAGGAAGAGGGTACAACAGAGGATGAGATGGCTGGATGGCATCACCAACTCGATGCACATGAATTTGGGCGAACTCTGGGAGTTGGTGATGGACAGGGAGGCCTGGCGTGCTGTGATTCATGGGGTCACAAAGAGTTGGACACGACTGAGCAAACCTACTTAGAAGCAAACCTTCTAACTGAACTGAACTGAATCTGCATTTCCAAAAGCCTCTCAAGCATGGGCATCTCTCAGGGCTCTCATGATACTCTGCAGCCAGTACAATCATTGTGTGCTTCATACCTTGTTTGAATGGCCTTTTTCTTATACACCCTACTGGAAGGACTTTTGGAACAGATACTGTATCCTGCTAACACTGTATTTGTAGCCCCTGGCACAGTCCCTGGGTCATTGTAGTCATTAGAAAGGGGCTACTATATTGCTTTGTTATTGATTACTAATACTCTGTTTAGTTGCTCAGTTGTGTCTGGCTCTTTGCAACTCCATGGACTGTAGACAGCCAGGCTCCTCTGTCCATGGGGATTCTTCACGCAAGAATACTGGAGTGGGTTGTCATGCCCTTTGCAAGGGATCTTCCCAACCCAGGGATTCAACCCAGGTCTCCCGCACTGCAGGAGGACTCTTTACCACCTGAGCCACCTGGGAAGCCCACTGATTAATAATAATGAAGCAGATCTTATTGACTCATTCATTTCCACAAAATACAATAATTCCAGCTCATTTCAAATTCAAACCCATTGTTTCCTGGGATGACCTGAAGGTGTTGCATTTAAGCTCCTAGTCATTTTATTTTTCTTCTCCATAGTCTCACTATGACTCAGCTGATGTCCAAGTCAACAGCATGTTTTCAATTCCCTGCAAAGTCACAAACCTTCTAAGTAGTGATGTAGGGCTGTGTTTCTGAGGATATTCACAGTGCTAAAGACTTGCCACATCGCTTTGGAAGTGGAGAGAGTATCTCTTTGCTCCACTTTGCCATCCTTCAATGAAAGATAAACCAAAACAGCTCACATCTTTCACAAAGTATCATCACATCTCACAAAATTCCCCCAAACAACAGCTCCTCATCCACCTGAAGTTCTTATCCCTATCCTTGTTGGATGTGTGTTCATGGTGTTGGGCTGGATCCTAATGTCTGGTTCTAATCCCAGGCTCTGTTCTCTGTTACTGTTCTGACCTCACCCCATGCATCAGCTTAAATATGTTCCTTTTTCTTCAGCCTAAAATAAAATTTTATTTCTTTCTTTGTAACTTTCATTCATGCTGTCATTTATTTACCAGGTAGCTATTAGATGAATATTATCTACCAAGAACTATAATAAATTCTGGGCATAAATTGAAGAACAAAATAATTGAAATTTATGTCTCCATGGAGTTTATAGTGCCATTCAGTTGGATGCTCAGATATGTGTTAATCCCACTTAAGATCTAATTTGGATCCAGGTGCTAGGTTCTGAAGCATGATACATATTCCTGTCTTTCTTGCTAGACCTTAGCACCCAGAAAACCTCTTCCCTATGTTTTGCTTAATTAGGACAAGGCATAGATTATGAAATTTGAGGATTTGTGAACACATTAGGAAGAGACAGAGTGAGATAGAATGAAGCTTAGTAGAAGGACCTTATTTTAGGCAACTGAGACGAGAAAAAATGAATGTGTAGGGAGATAAGAAAGACACTATTTGATTTTCTGATTAGCAATAATGGTCTCCTGAAAATACCCAGGCAATATGGGAAATGGAGGTAGTCTCAAACCAGCACCTAGGAGACAGTGAGGGAGTGGAATTTTGGGGAAAAAAAAGAAATAACTGAAAGGACTGGACTTCAGCGATCAACTCCAAGGTAAAATCAGTCTCTGTAGAATGACTGGTTAAATCTGTCTAAGATCTTACATAGCTGGATGAGCTGTCTGAGAAAGAAGATGCACCTAATAGAATGAATTTTAATTTTCTACAAGCAAAGCCTAAATTCCTGAAATATTTTGTTTAAAAAAAGCCCAGTACTTGAAAGCAAGGTGACCTTTGTGCCAACTGTCCCAGTCAGTTATGGAGAGAGGCCATTTTTGAAGAGTGACTCATCAGGGAGAAAGGTGATAAATAGCTATAAACAATGAATAGGAAAGATGCTCACATGTGAGCTGGCAGTGTTCCCCAGGAACTGAAGTAAGAGATCCAAGAGGAGGAACTTCTTTTAAAATGTCCTGTTATAACTGCTAACATTTTCCTCTCTTGAAAGCCTGTTGCTCATATGGAAAGATGGAAAGATCAATCAACTAAAATGCAGGAGACAAACCTGAATGACACCAAGGGTTGAGTATTTCCTACAGTTGACTCTTGGAAGCTGTTCAGCTCACTGAACACTCTAAGAAGTAGGCCATAGCCCAAGGCTGTGAGCCATCAGTCAAACTTCCTAATGGCCGTGTCACTGAAGGGAAGCATTATGTGGAACTCAGTGCCAATAATATTCTTTATGCAAATAAAATATATAATCAAGGATAGTCACTTATCAGAAAGATCTCAGGATAATATTCGCCCCAGATAAATTTTTGTTGGTGGTGTTAAAAGAAAATACTTTAAAACAGTGTTTTGGTCTAACATCAATCTTTAAGTTTTTCATTTTTGACGAAAAAAACCATTATAGAATAGAGTGCCTTAACAGATCAGGTGCTAGACAGAATATAACACAAATAAATCTTGGGACCCCACGTGACTCAATGCATATAATTACAGTAAAGCAACAAATCTCAACTACCTAATGGTAATAGAAACTTTTCACTGACTTAGGTAAACATGTTAAATTGCCAACAAAGCAGTTTTATTCTTTCTCCCATTGTTCTTTCGTATTTGTTCTATGGACTGTTATCTTTCTTTCCCTGTCCAGGAATGAAAACTTAGACATATTCCAGAGCTTTTCATCCTCTTTAGTTCTAAGAACGACCTTGTTTCAGTAAGTAAAGTGTTAGTCATCTATATATTAATCAAAACTCTCATCTAGTAACACACACAGAGCTACTCACCTCCCACCAGCTTGTACTGCTTCAGGTCTAGAAGCCTTACTGTGGAGGAGACATGCAGTTGGCTGCTTCTTCTCTGATTATATCCTTGCCTTCTTGGTAGCTGGGTTCAGGGAGAGAGGGGAGGAGGAGAGAAGCATCACAGCCTTTTGTGGCTGGATGGTCACCATCTGTCATTAGCTTTCCTGCATTTCAGGGAGATTAGAATTGACTCATTCGTTCAGCACCTGTACCGTGCTTCTCAGAGAATCTTCCTGTGGCATAATAAAAAATAAATATATGGGCTTCCCAGTTGGCTCAGATGATAAAAGATTCTGCCTGCAATGCAGAAGATCCAGGTTTAATCCCTGGATTGGGAAGATCCCCTGGAGGAGAAAATGGAAAACCACTTCAGTATTCTTACCTGGGGAAATTCCATGGACAGAAGAACCTGGTGGGCTATAGTCCATGGGGTCGCAAAGAGTCAGATACGACATAGCAAATAAATCATGTCTTCCCAGTTTCTGACACACAGCTCCTGAAACCCTTGGAATCTCTGACATAATGAGTGTCTTGTGTATGCTAATAAGATGATATGTTGGGGACCAATAGACAGCTTTAGATTGAAACTGGTTGTCAGACAGTCCAAACTGTAATTAGGGACTTGCAATTTTTAGCTCTGAGATTGAGTTCAGGCACCATTGGTCAATGAGTCAGTCAGTGATGTTTACTAATGACACCTTTGTACAAGTGCCTGAACAACAGAGTTCAGAGAACTTACAGGTTCGTGAGAACAGTCTCTTCTGTGAGAACAGTCTCTTCCATTGGACTCTTCCTGAGTTGTGTTCTTTATAATGAAAAGGTGGTAGTAAGTGCTTTCCTGAGTACTGTGTCATTCTAGTGAGTGATTAAACCTGAGGAGAGTTGTAGGAACCTTTGAATTTGTAGTCGGCTGGGCATGTATGTGGGCAGCACACCTCATTTGTGTTGACATCTGAAGTGGGAGCAGTTTTGGGGGGACGGAGACTTTAAAAGTATGGAGTCTGACACACTTGCTTGTGCAGTCTTGCTCAGTCCAGGACAGGGCCATATGTGGAATGAGATGAAGACAGGCTGTGGACCAGGACTGGCCTACTCTTCTCTCTTCTGCTCTCTGTTCTGGGATAGAACTTGCAGGAGCCAAGAATTCTAATTATAACCTGGCCATCCTGGTTTTAGTTGTCAAATTAGGAAAATAGGATATGTTTTATTTATTTGTTTTTTGGCTTGATTTATATCCCAGTGGGGCGCTCCAGGTGGTGCTAGCGGTAAAGAAGCTGCCTGCCAGTGTAGGAGATGTAAGATATACAGTTTGATCCCTGCGTCAGGAAGATCCCATGGAAAAGGGTGTGAAAACTGACTCCCGTGTTCTTCTGTAGAGGGTCCCATGGACAGAGGAGCCTGGAGGGCTATGGTCCATAGGGTCACAAAGAGTTGGAGAGGACTGAAGCAACTTTGCACACATACTCCAATACTTCGGCCACCTGATGTGAAGAGCCAACTCAATGGAAAAGACCCTGATGCTGGGAAAGATTGCGGGCATGAGGAAAAGGGGGCAACAGAGGATGAGAAGGTTGGATGGCGTCACTGACTCAATGGACTTGAGTTTGAGCAAATTATAGGAGTTAGTAAAGGACAGGGAAGCCTGGCATGCTGTAGTTCAGATGTTGCAAAGAGTCGGACATGACTTAGTGACTGAACAACAACAAATACATTTTAAATTGAGACCATGGGCTTTCCATGTGACTATCACCCTAGGGGCACACAAGTTTGGGATAAGCATGGCAGTGAATTCTGTTTTCTTATTTAATTTGGCCTTCTAAAGCTGAAACTCCAATACTTTGGCCACCTCATGTGAAGAGTTGACTCACTGGAAAAGACTCTGATGCTGGGAAGGATTGGGGGTGGGAGGAGAAGGGAACGACAGAGGATGAGATGGCTGGATGGCATCACCGACTCGATGGACATGAGTCTGAGTGAACTCTGGGAGTAGGTGATGGACAGGGAGGCCTGGCCTGCTGTGATTCATGGGGTCGCAAAGAGTCGGTCACGACTGAGCGACTGAACTGAACTGAACTGAAAGGATCTTCTGTGAAAGAGCCTTACAGAAAGTGGATACCAATTTCACAAAGCTATTTTCCCTTCCTCCTTTTTTAATGTAAATAGATTATGGTGGGCATTACTTTATAGCCTTTTATTCTGTAGCACCTTATTTAATAATATCACCTAATATGGCATATGATATATTTATGTATTATGTTTATTTTTTATTGCTTGTTTTCCTGTCCCTTGTTCACTGCCCTGTATTATCCCTATTTCCATTAGAATCTGACTTTTGTGAGGCTGTCCCAAGAATCAGAACAGAGTTTGGAGCATCAGTTAAGTTCAGTTCAGTCGCTCAGTCGTGTCCAACTCTTTGTGACCCCATGAATCACAGCACGCCAGGCCTCCCTGTCCATCACCAACTCCCGGAGTTCACTCAAACTCATGTCCATCGAGTTGGTGATGCCATCCAGCCATCTCATTCTCTGTCGTCCCTGTCTCCTCCCACCCCCAATCCCTCCCAGCATCAGACTCTTTTCCAGTGAATCAACTCGTCGCATGAGGTGGCCAAAGGATTGGAGTTTCAGCTTTAGCATCAGTCCTTCCAATGAACACCCAGGACTGATCTCCTTTAGAATGGACTGGTTGGATCTCTTTGCATAGTAGGCAAAAAACAAATATTTATGGAATAAAGGAATATGTGAACAGAAAGTAAAATGAATGTTAGGTACTTACTCTTTAACTGATAAGATCTGGTGATTTTCATTTATCAACTGTAATTTTACATATTTTATAATTTTCTATAGTAAACCCGTCTACTGTAATAAGTAATATAGTGAGTATGATAAATTACAATGAATCTTTCTTATCTTTAAACACTTATATTTCTTGAATAGTGAATATTGTTATGTACATGTAGTCGCAGATGATAAAATGAATCTGTGATTCTAACAGCTTCAGTTGTGAATGATTTGGTGTTTCTCACAGTTCTCCCCAGGGCCTTTGTAGCTGATGCCATCATGAGTGTTTCCCACACGAGACAGGTATTTGTGTCCTTCTCACTCCCTCCCTTTTACTTTTGTGTTTGTACCTTCAGTTCAGTTCAGTTCAGTTCAGTCACTCAACAGCTATTCTGGCTGGTTTTTCCTTGTATGCCAGCCACAAGCACATGTGCTACAGAACACGCCTGTTTTGTGCTCAGAACATAGGCAGAGGTAATAATCAAACCAAATCAAATCAAATTTCTTGTCAAAAACTTAATCTGTGCTCAGTTCACACTATGAAAAGATGGTTCTCTTTTCAGAGTATACAAGCCAATTGAGGTGTCAGTTTTTTTAAAGTTGTCTTAAAATACAAGGGTGATAGAGTGGACAACTGCATATAATGTACTTAAAAAACCCCGTGTCTTTGGTGATGTGAAAGCACCTAAAAGAATATATTACTCACACTTAAAAAGCTGTGATTCTGTGTGTGCACTGGGGATCGGCAAAGTCATGATCTTATTTATTTTTGAATGTCAAGAACTGGGCTCTTTTGAAACACCCTACTTTTTGGTGCTGTTTGAAATAAACAAGCATGGATCCAAAGTCCAGGCCATCTGTCTGAGATGGTCACCTGTTTTTTGACATCATAAGCTAATAGGTATTTATGGCCAGCACAAGAATTATTTTACTTTAACTATGGTGTTATAGTAGCTCAGATAGTTCCCTGGTAGCTCAGATGGTGAAGAATCTGCTTTCAATGCAGGAAATCTAGGTTCAATTCTTGGGTCGGGAAGATCTCCTGGAGAAGGGAATGGCAACCCATTCCAGCATTCTTGCCTGGAGAATTCTATGGACAGAGGAGTCTGGAAGGCTACAGTCCTTGGGGTTGCAGAGTTGGACGCAACTGGCTACCTGACAACAACAATGATGTTATATAGAGGTGAAACCAAATTTACATTGTCTTTGTCTTAGAAACATATTGCAGACACACCATTATTATTTAAACTCTTCTGCATTTTTTTATCCATTGCTGTCTCAAGAAGCAAACATATATATACTAACGCATATATATGGAATTTAGAAAGATGCAAATGATAACCCTGTATACGAGACAGCAGAAGAGACACAGATGTATAGAACAGTCTTTGGGACGCTGTGGGAGAGGGTGAGGGTGGGATGGTTTGGGAGAATGGCATTGAAACATGTATATTATCATATGTGAAACGAATCACCAGTTCAGGGTCGATGCATGTTACAGGATGCTCGGGGCTGGTATGCGGGGATGACCCAGAGGGAGGATAAGGGGAGGAGGGATGGGGGAGGGGGGTTCGGGAGGGGGAACTCATGTATACCTGGGGCGGATTCATGTCAATGTATGGCAAAACCAACCAATATAATATTGTAAAATAATTAGCCTCCAATAAAAATAAAAATTAAAAAAAAAGAAGCAAACATATGTTTCCATATGCTTTCTAGTATGCTACTACTTCAGTCGTGTCCGACTCTGTGTGACCCCATAGATGGAAGCCCACCAGGCTCCCCTGTCCCTGAGATTCTCCAGGCAAGAACACTGGAGTGGGCTGCCATTTCCTTCTCCAATGTGTGAAAGTGAAAAGTGAAAGTGAATTCGCTCAGTCGTGTCCGACCCTTAGCAACCCCATGGACTGCAGCCTACCAGGTTCCTCCATCCATGGAATTTTCCAGGCAAGAGTACTGGAGTGGCTTGCCATTGCCTTCTCTAGCTTTCTAGTATATTTCCTAGTAAAAGTGTGAAAATTTTTGTCTCAAAAATCTCAGTTCCAGTTTTAATGGAAACATGTAAGTCAAACTGAATTGAAAATCAAAGCTCTAGCATTTTACTCATGTGAGGATATTATTCAACCTTATGTCATTCTAGAAAAGTTATGAGATTAAAAAGTTTGTAAGCCTAACCCACAAATCACCTCCTTTATGAAACTGACTGTTGTACATGTACATGTAGTTGTTTCCTCGTGTGAAAGAAGCATGTCTTTTCAAAAAACTCTGTAACATGACCAGATCTTTAGTAGATGCTTCATGTAGAGTAAAAAGAAAACAGACTAATTTCCATTCTCCAAGAGCTTATGTGCAGAGTCACTAAACACACACATACAAATACATATATTTTTCTATTACAGAGTGGGTGAGTGTTATGAAAAGACTCTCGGGTGGCATAATTAAAATATTGACCCCTCTAAGGAGTTGTCTTGGGGCTGGTGGAGGAGGTGGACCCGGTGGAGCCACATCTGAGGCTGATGGAACCACACTCAAGGCTGAGGCCCTGAGTTCTTGAGGCCTACACTGCTTGGCTGGTTTGAATTTTTGAGAGAAGTTCAGTGTGGCTGCTCCATCCAAGAGAGTAGTTTAGATTTTGTGGGGTGCATCTTTTCAGAATATTCCAGGGGTAAATCTGTCAAATGCTCTGTGGAGAACACTGGGGTAGAGAATTGAGCTGTGTTTTCCTTGGGAGTGTGCTGATTGCATTTCTGTAACTAGGTTTTGTCATGGTTCATATAGCAGGAATAGGGGTGGCCGGAGGTTGATTCAGATCTTTGCAAATGTGTTCTGTGATTCATTCACACTGATGAATGTTTTTTCAGTGCCTGTTATGTGCTTGGTGCTGCTGAAGCCCTAATAATGATATTAATATTAACAATAACAATGATGGTTAACAATTATACAGTTTTACTGTGTACTATAATAAGTCATTGATATTTGTGTAGTTTTACTAGGTGCTAGTAATAGTTCTTAGTATTACATTTTATTTTTTCTATATTCTCTCTCTCTTTTTTTTCCTGCAGCACATCTTGCAGGATATTAGTTCCCCAACCAGGCACTGAATCAGGACCCATGCAGTGACAGCGCTGAGTCCCAACCATTGGACCACCATGGAATTCATAAAATTACATTTATTAACTCTTTTGATCTTATATCAAACTTATGAGGCAAATACTCTTATTATTCCCTTTTATAGATGAAGAAAATGAGACAGTTTAAGTAATTTCCCCAAGTTAATACAACCTTAGAAAGCAGCAGAGCTGAATCTGAACTCACGTGTTCTCTTTCCTGTGGCTGGGCTTTTATCTGCTATGCTGTGTTGCACTGCAATTTATATTCCAGCACTAGACAGTGGAAGACGCCAACAAAACTGACTATACGTAAAGAAGAGTACAGTGCCATTGATTCTGATTTTGGAAAGGTGGAGGGTTGGCAGGAGGCTTGGGGTGATAGGAAAGGAATCTGATAATGTTGTTCAGTTGCTGTCATGTCCAACTCTTTGCAACCTCATAGACTGCAGCACACCGGGCTTCCCTGTCCTTCACTGTGTCTCAGTATGTGCTCAAACTCATGTCTGTTGGGTCAGTGATGCCATCCAACCATCTCATCCTCTGTCGCCCCCTTCTCCTCCTGCCCTCAATTGATAATACTTGGTCTATATAAATTATAATTAGCTCCCAATTAAAGGGAATTTAAGAAGTGGGCTCAACTGAGGACTAGGACGTGTTCTAAATCAAGGTCAGACCTTGTGGTCAGGGTCAGATAGCCCTACTGTGCTACATGGACACCGAGGACAGAGTTCATGCCTACCACAAGGTGTACACAGAGTCAGGGGTGTTGGATAATTGGCAGGAACCAAGACTTCCCCTCCCTTGATAGGTAGTTGGATAACAACCTTGGCACTTAGTCCTGCATGCTGATTGCTGCTGATGACCAGTGATGAGCAAATACATGCCAGCATCTGTGCTGAGGCCTGGTGTCAATTATTAACAATATCTTCAGCATCTGCTATAATGATCCCCACAACCAGCTTCCACATAGCAGTTTATACAGTATTGAAAAAAGTTTCCTATATATTATATCATTTTGATGCCTAAAAATGGATTTATTTTGCCCTCAGTTTTGTAAAAACTATTTTGCTTTTGCCAGAAATAATGTATGTCTACAGTTTAAAAAATGGTACTATTAAGTTTATAATGAAAAATAAGTGTCTTCACTCCCTCCTTCTAATTTCCACCTTTATAGAAGTAATTAGTTTTAACTTATTTTTAGCTGTTGCTTTTGGCACATAGCCTCATATATCTAAGTAATCTGCTTACATTGCCATTTCTTGATTTTTCCATTTTAAATATTATCCGCTGACTTCTTTTAGGAGAAGATGAGCATTTAACTTTTTAACCCTCTCCTTCCTCCCTTCTCCCACATTCTCACATGTACACTTCCATCCTCCCTAGACTGCCAGTTCAGTTAAATTGTACCTTTTGGCTCTATCAGTATTTTTATTTTATTACTATGAAATTTAAATATAATTCATAAAATTTTAATTTATTATACCATGCATATTGTTATGTATGACTTCTTTCCTTATACAATTCTGCTTGGAGGAAATTTTACTTTTTACTTAATTTTCTCTGAATCTATCACTCATTAATTTCTGAACTTTTGAACAAACTTGAAAGTTGTTGTTAATACACTCATACTTATTGAGCAGTAAATCTTTTTTTATACCCTGAAGGGACTCATTCCTGAAACCTCTTATCCGCTTTTTAGACTATCAACTGGCTGATATTGTAGACTTACTGCATCTGGGATCCTACTGTTGTTCTCTCCTGAGAACTCCCTCTCTTCTGAGTTGGCTCCTTGGATTCTTATATCTCACTTTCTGATTTATACTTCTGTTAAGGGCTTCCCTGTTGGCTCAGATGGTAAAGAATCTGCCTGCAATGCAGGAGACCCAGGTTTGATCCCTGGGTTGGGAAGATCTCCTGGAGAAGGGAATGGCTACCCACTCTAGTATTCTTGCCTGGAAAATTCCATGGATAGAGGAGCCTAGCAAGCTACAGTCCAAGGAGTCACAAAGAGTCAGACATGTCTGAGTAACTTTCACTTTTTCACTTTTTTTGTGGCAGTGCATTCTTCAGTAGCTTCCCAAGAAGGACTGCCTGGCGTATTTTTGAGGTATTATTTATTAGTCAGGGTAAGCTATTATGGTTTCTCCACTTCAGCACTGTTGACACAGTGAGACCAGATCCTTCTTGGTTGAGGGAAGCTGTCCTGTGTGTTGCAGAATGCCGAGTATCATCCCTGGGCTCTACGAATTGGATATCAGTACTGTTTCAGCTGTGGTAAACAAAAGTATTTTAAGACATTGCTAAATGTCCCCTCAGGAGCAACATCAACTCTAGCTGAGAACCACCAGGCTTTCTAAGCATATTAACACCCACATCTCAGCTGCTTAACCAAAGAAATATGTTTTGCTTGCTCATGGTACATGTGCGGTGGAGGTGGACACGGTACTCTGTTCCTCATATTGACTTATATAATTGTTCCAGAACCCAAGGTGACAGACATGCTCCCATCTCTTATTGGTAGAATAGTTATATTCTAAGATCAGTGTTGCTGAAGGGTTGGAGGATGGGGGTGATTTTCACTATCTCAGTTCAGAATTGAAAGACTTCTCTTCTCATAGTTTATTGGTCAGAATTAGTTACGTATTCATTTTTAATTTCAAGGAAAAAACATAAAAATAGCATCTATCACATCTTAAAATTTGTTTTAATTTTCAGTTCAGTTCAGTTCAGTCGCTCAGTCATGTCCGACTCTTTGCGACCCCATGAATCACAGCACGCCAGGCCTCCCTGTCTATCACCAACTCCCAGAGTTCACTCAAACTCATGTCCATCGAGTCGGTGATGCCATCCAGCCATCTCATTCTCTGTCGTCCCCTTCTCCTCCCGCCCCCAATCCTTCCCAGCATCAGAGTCTTTTCCAGTGAGTCAACTTGTCGCATGAGGTGGCCAAAGTATTGGAGTTTCAGCTTTAGCATCAGTCCTCCGTTACCTAATTAATTCTTTGGTTTATAATTCTCCATAAGAAAGCAATTTTGTATAAATATCATGAAGAAATACCATCAGAAAGTTGCAGAAGTAGTAAGTAGTAGAAACTGAGAAGGAACCAGTTGCCTGATTTCAAATCAGAGGCAATGCTTTGTGTTCATGGCACCCATCTTATCCTCCTGGGCACACAAATGAACTACATTTGCCAGCTTCCTTCCATTAGATTTTTCTCTGTGACAGTTTTGGCCAGTGCATTGAAGCAGAAGTGATATATGCCTGGACTGTAAAAACGCTCTGTGGGCAATTCTCTATTATTCACTTTCTTTACTCATGGTGAACCCCGAAGCCATGAGTTGAATGGTGGCATCATAAAATGGGAAGAGCTTGATTCTCCAAATGATGTTACAAAGAAGAACCTGCTCTAACCTCACTGGACAGAGAATGAGTAAATAATTAACTTTTACAGTGTAAGCCACTGAGGTGTTGAAGTTAATTGTTCTACCAGCTAATGTTATTTCCCCTAACAGAGAAATGGATCCTAGAAGTAGGATACTGCCATAACAAAAATTTGAAGTAAATATCTTTCATTTAGCGGCCAAGAAGCAAGTGCCAAGAAATTTGTGGCAGAAGTGGAAACATGGTGACCCATGTTATATGGTAGCAAGCTGTTTTGTGAAATTGCCATGTAATAAGTTGGAAGATAAACAATATACCTCCTATGCCAGCAGCTGTAGGAAAAGTGATTGAAAAGAACTTCTGTATTAGTGTATAAGTTACTGGAGATGAGAATTTGCAGTTTGCCAGCAGGAATGAAAGGATATAAGAGACCAGACATGAAATCTTGGAGGATTAGAAAAGCCAAGTGCTTCTCTACCACACAGAGCCAAATACATGAGTTGGAGAAATGCTTTGAGCAGTTAAATTACGTGAAGATCCATTTGAGGCAAATAATAGGTTGAAGATGTGCTTTAGCCTGATAGCCTCAAGGCAGAAGCCATTCTCTTAAGGGAGAAGCAGGGAGTGACAAGTCAAAAGACCTGAGAGCTACGTCTAGAAAAGAGCTTTTGGATTAAAATTCTCAACAAATTAGGCATAGAAGGAAGTAACTCAACATAATAAAGGTCATGTCCACAGCTAACATCATACTGAACTATGAAATACATTTCCTCTAAGATCAGGAATAAAAGAAGGATGCCCACTTCTTTTATAAAGAAGGATCACTCCTATTCAATATAGTACTGGAAGTCCTAGTCAAAGCAATTGAGCAATAAAAAGAAAAGGCATCTAAATTGGAAAAGAAGAAATAAAATTGTCTCTATTTGCAGATGACATACATAGAATATTGTGAAGACTGCATACACACACAAAATCATTAGAACTAATGAAGAAATTCAGTAAAGTTACAGGGTACATTAACATATAAAAATCAGTTGCATTTCTATAATACTAATAGCAAATTATCCAAAAAAGAAAGCATCAGAATAGTATCACAAAAATAAAATACTTAGAAATAATTTTAACCAAGGCTGTGAAAGATATGTACATTGGAAACCATAAAACACTGATGAAAGAAACTGAAAAGACATGAATAAATGAAGAAATATCTCTGTACATGAATTGAATTACACTAAGAGGGCCATAGAAATCCCTGCTGTTGCTGCTGTTTAGTGCTGAGGCGTGTCTGGTCTTTTGTGACCCCATGGTCTGTCCATGGAATTCTCTAGGCAAGAATACTGGAGTGGGCTGCCTATTTGATAACAATCCCTATCAAAATTCAAGTGGCATTTTTTACAGAAATAGAAGAGGTGATCCTAAAATTCATGATATTTATATGATACTCACAAAAGACAACAAATAGCCAAAGCAATCTTGAGCACTGGAGATCTGTCCAGTCCAATGAGATATAATCTTGGAACTTTTGACCAGTTTATGATTCTCCCATATTCACAATATAAAAGTCTTAGGATTGAAAGAGTAGAAAGAAAATGACCTCTTTTTATTATTATCCCTAAAGATCTACTTGTAAAATTGTGCTTTCACCCCTACAGTGCTTGGATCTGCTGGTTACAAGGTCTTAGCTCCTAAAGGAGAAAATATCTAGCAGGTTTTCCCGTGGTCATGTATGGATGTGAGAGTTGGACTGTGAAGAAAGCTGATCGCTGAAGAATCGATGCTTTTGAACTGTGGTATTGGAGAAGACTCTTGAGAGTCCCTTATACCGCAAGGAGATCCAACCAGTCCATTCTAAAGGAGATCAATCCTGGGTGTTCATTGGAGGGACTGATGCTAAAGCTGAAACTGCAATACTTTGGCTACCTCATGTGACGAGTTGACTCACTGGAAAAGACTCTGATGCTGGGAAAGGTTGGGGGCGGGAGGAGAAGGGGACGACAGAGAATGAAATGGCTGGATGGCATCACCGACTCAATGGACATGAGTTTGAGTGAACTCCGGGAGTTGGTGATAGACAGGGAGGCCTGGCGTGCTGTGATTCATGGGGTCACGGAGAGTCGGACACGACTGAGCGACTGAACTGAACTGAACCCACTAAAGGTTACATTGACTGGAAGTTATGGATATTAGTTAGTCATTTGGAGTCTTCACACCAGTGAAATGACAACTGAGAAAGAGAATTTCTATATTATCTGGGGGGATCAATCCTGATCATCAAGGACGCATAACTTTCTGCTATATAGCAGGTCAGGAGATTTCTGGACCCCAGGGAATTTTATGGGACCCTCTTCCATATGGGACCCAACTCTTATTTTTCCTTGATGATCAGTATCAGTCACCCCAGATAATATAGTAATTCCCTTCCTTAACTGTCATTTCACTGGTTTGAAGAACACAAATGACTTGCTGATGTCCTTTTATGAGACCCTCCTAGTCCTTACTTCCCTGCTGTCTCAGTTGGTAAAGAATCCATCTGCAATGCAGTAGACCACCTGCCAAGCAAGAGACAGGGTTCAACCCCTGGGTCGGGAAGATCCCCTGGAGAAGGAAATGGCAGTCCACATCAGTATTTTTGCCTGGAGGATCCCATGGACAGAAGAGCCTGGCGGGCTACAGTCCATGTGGTGGCAAAAGAATCAGACTTGGCTTAGCAACTAAAGCACCACACCACCTCTCTTAGTCCTTCAGTGTCTACGGATCCAAGTTAATGAAAGACTAAGCAGCTCAGCACAATCAAGACTATTGATGATCCATTCCCTTAGGAATGGAGATTTGGGTTATTCTATAAAATAAGGAACCAACACCAGCTGAGATTTGACTGAGCACATAGTGGGCAGGGGGCCACCAGTTACAGACTGAGAGCCATAATAGCTATGCATTTTCTTTGTTGAATGTTACATATATACGTATTTACCAATTTCTTTTTTTTTTCCTTCTCATTGTACTAAGGGTGTTGGTGGTAGTTACTTTATAATGTAGTCTAAAGAAGGGAATTGTAACTGATCTATAAAAATAGTGAATATCACACAGAGACAGATAGTCATGAGTTTGGATTTCCTGGTTTAGGGAGAGGAACATGTCATTATTCATGTGAGTGATAACTGGATCATATACAGCAGAACAAAACATTGTTGTCTTACCATTCTGAAGTTTATGTATATATACATATACACACATATATATATATACATATATAGTTATATTGGAGAAGGAAATGGCAATCCATTCCAGTATTCCTGCCTAGAGAATCTTTTGGACAGAGGAGCCTGGTGGGCTGCTGTCTATGGGGTTGCACAGAGTTGGACACGACTGAAGCGACTTAGCATGTGTGCATGCATAGTTATATTGGAGAAGGGAATGGCAGCCCGCTCTAGTATTTTTGCCTGGAGAATTCCATAGACAGAGGAGCCTGGTGGGCTACAATCCATGGGGTCACAGAGTTGAACACAACGAACTGACTAAAACAGACACACACACCCAAGGTTATATATGGATGCTGAGTATTCAAAGGGGCAGAAAATGCCATATGTTTTCGTATCTCTGCACCATCCCGACCCATTTAGGACCTCACCTAGATACAGGATCTAGTTTACAGAATAGATTTGGAAGGTGAGAGGGATGTATAAACCACTCTCCTCTGGCAGAAGCTGCTGGCAGGCAGATGACCAGACAGCAGACATAAAATTTGCAGTGGCTTCCTGTGAACTCCTGAGAAACACTAGCTGCTGTGCTACAGGCAGGAGAGTCCATCGGTGTCAACTGCCCTGCTTCCCTGCCCTTTCTGGGCACCTAAAAATCAAATATGACTTTATAGTCCCACTTCACAGTATGACACATAAATATACTCAAAATATATATTTGAATTTAGGAAAGTGGAAATTCCAGGAAGTGAGTAATATGAGCACCATAAAGAAGAATTCCATGAGGAATAAATATGTAAGTAAAACAGGAACAAGTATTCTTAACCCACTTGTTTAACTGAAGTAGGATTAAAAATCCTTTTCATTAGTAATCTCCTACAGTTTTTTTACTACTGATTCCATTTTATTTACAAGGTGCTTCCATTCTTCTAGAAATATGCTCACCAGGAAGAGTAATCCCTAATGTTTACCAAAACCAGTGTCTGCTCCAGTTTGGTTGTTCCAGGGATAGGTAGCTTTCCTAGCATTCTTAATCTCTGCTTAATGAAACTAATGACTCTTTCGTTGGCCTGCTCATCACAACTTTGCTCCTTCCCATGCATTAAAATGAATCTGCCCTTAAGTAAGTTAGGTTATTTATCCTATTTATTTTTTATAGTTCTTTCTCTTGGCTGCACATATGGTTATTGCTTCTTAAGGAAAAGCAAACCAAATATGAACTCTTTGTGTATTTTCTGTAGTTTTAAACTATTCCTTTTCAAAAGTGATTTCCTTTTATTAATAGGTGAGTGAATTGAACTGATTTTCCAACTCAGTTTCTAAGCATTTTACCACACTTTCTTTTTAGTCTCAGTTGTACATGATCTGTTTGAATGAAACTACTTTAAAAAGATGCCATAAACAAGTAATCAGAATTGTAAACCTCTTAAATCAACATACACCGAAAAATGACTCTCCAGAAAAGATGAGCATCTACCAGAAACACTATGGTAAAAATGAAATCATAAAAAGGAGACATTAGAGTAAAATATTAAAATATAAATGTAAACTATAATTTTGCTTTCTGAATATTTTTCCTGTATTTTGTTTTATCTCATACCTATGATGAAAGAGAGTTTAATTTTAATGAGGCAGAAAAAGGTTGCAACAAATTTAAATATAGACTTTTTGTTTTTTACAATGGCATCTTCCTTTGGCCTCAGTTTCATCTTCTGTAAAATGAAGACAGTTATGTGACTGTTTCTTAGGTCAGTTTGCTGATATATGATTTTGTGGGATTTGTTTTAGCTCAGTCCTTGACATTGTATTGAGATGGGGATATTTACTAAAGGGAAATGAATAGACATGACATTGAAAAATAGAGCCAGTCTAGTAATTTGCTTTTTAATTTTTTTAAAGGACACTAGTTAAGTTTACCTAACTTGGAAAGAAAATAGTCTTTGTAAGAATCTGCAGAGTGATTCATTCTCAAGAATTGCTCTGTAGAGCATGAGGCTGCAGAATCGGGAAAGGATCCTGCAAAGATGCTGAGTTAATTTACACTGGTGAGCAGTCTCCATAAAGGGCCGCAGTGTATCTGCTTGGGCTTATGGTACCGAGCCTGGGTTATACTGACAAGTCCTAATCAACAGAGGTGTCACCTGCAGCACACATCTTTTACAAAGTCTGAGCTTATTTCACTTCAAGCCTTTCTACCTCACCCCCTGATTCTGTGCTTGTTAGGTACCTAGAGATTCATATTATTATTATTTTTTCTACTACTGGGCATCACTTAGTTGAGTTCTGCACTGTTTATTTAGATGGAGGCAATGGGGAGCAGAAAGTCCAAATATGCCATGATCTAGTATCAAATTAAATGGTGAATTCTCTTTTGGATGGAAGGGCATAGGCTCAGCGAAATTGTAAATGGCCACTTACCTCCTGGAAGTGACTCATTGCTAGTCTGTTTTTCCTGTGTCTCCCATAATAGAACAGTAAACAATTCAAGGGCAGGGCTATTTGTTCTCTTTTGATTTCTTGGTGCTTCACCTAGCATCTCCCAGCACACACCTACAGGCCTATTTAAATAACAATTATCCCACACTGAGTCAGAGCAAATAATAAAGCTTGCTGCAGATTCATTTCAAACCCCAGTGAATGGGAAGGTCAAACCCTGGGAAATAAAACTAAAAAATAAATAACTCAGCCTCTCTCAAGTTCCCATGACAACTTGTACAGACCAATGGCAGAAATAGTGTCTGAAATACTATTATCACTTCAAACTACTGAATCGCTCTTTTGCCTTAGAGATAGATCTTTGAATGTATTCAGAGTCAACCATTTTATAATGCTTAAGGAGAGTTAATGTCACCAACCTCCATCCATAGTTCATAAGGCACTCTAGCTATCAGATCTAGTCCCTTAAATCTATTTCTCACTTCAACTGTATAATCATAATGGATTTGATTTAGGTCATATCTGAATGGTTTAGTGGTTTTCCCTACTTTCTTCAATTTCAGTCTGAATTTGGCAATAAGGAGTTCATGATCTGAGCCACAGTCAGCTCCTGGTCTTGTTTTTGCTAACTGTATGAGCTTCTCCATCTTTGGCTGCAAAGAATATAATCAGTCTGATTTCGGTGTTAACCATCTGGTGATGTCCATGTGTAGAGTCTTCTCTTGTGTTGTTGGAAGAGGATGTTTGCTATGACCAGTGCATTCTCTTGACAAAACTCTATTAGCCTTTGCCCTGCTTCATTCCGTGCTCCAAGGCCAAATTTGCCTGTTACTCCAGGTGTTTCTTGACTTCCTACTTTTGCATTCCAGTCCCCTATAATGAAAAGGACATGTTTTGGGGGTGTTAGCTCTAAAAGGTCTTGTAGGTCTTCCTCGGAGAAGGCAATGGCAAGCCACTCCAGTACTCTTGCCTAGAAAATCCCATGGATGGAGGAGCCTAGTAGGCTGCAGTCCGTGGCGTCGCTAAGAGTCGGACACGACTGAGGGACTTCATTTTCACTTTTCACTTTCACACATTGAAGAAGGAAATGGCAGCCCGCTCCGGTGTTCTTGCCTGGAGAATCCCAGGGACGGGGGAGCCTGGTGGGCTTCCGTCTTTGGGGTCACACAGAGTCGGCCATGACTGAAGTGACTTAGCAGCAGCAGCAGCAACAACAGCAACAGCAGCAGGTCTTCATAGAACCGTTCAACTTCGGCTTCTTTAGCATTACTGGTTGGGGCATAGGCTTGGATTGCCTGATGAACTATGGACAGAGGTTCGTGACATTGTACAGGAGACAGGGACCAAGACCATCCCCATGGAAAAGAAATTCAAGAAAACAAAATGGCTGTCTGAGGAGGCCTTACAAATAGCTGTGAAAAGAAGAGAAGCAAAAAGCAAAGGAGAAAAGGAAAGATATAAGCATATGAATGCAGAGTTCCAAAGAATAGCAAGGAGAGATGAGAAAGCCTTCCTCAGCGATCAATGCAAAGAAATAGAGGAAAACAACAGAATAGGAAAAACAAGAGATCTCTTCAAGAAAACTAGAGATACCAAGGGAACATTTCATGCAAAGATGGGCTCGATAAAGGACAGAAATGACATGGACCTAACAGAAGCAGACAATATTAAGAAGAGGTGGCAAGAATACACAGAAGAACTATACAAAAAAGATCTTCATGACCAAGATAATCACTTGGCATGATCACTGACCTAGAGCCAGACATCTTGGAATGTGAAGTCAAGTAGGCCTTAGAGAGCATCACTACAAACAAAGCTAGTGGAGGTGATGGAATTCCAGTTGAGCTATTTCAAATCCTGAAAGATGATGCTGTGAAAGTGCTGCACTCAATATGCCAGCAAATTTGGAAAACTCAGTGGTGGCCACAGGACTGGAAAAGGTCAGTCTTCATTCCAATCCTAAGGAAAGGCAATGCCAAAGAATGCTCAAACTACCGCACAGTTGCACTCATCTCCCACGCTAGTAAAGTCATGCTCAAAATTCTCCAAGCCATGCTTCAGCAATATGTGAACCGTGAACTCCCAGATGTTCAAGCAGGTTTTAGAAAAGGCAGAGGCACCAGAGATCAAATTGCCAACATCCGCTGGATCATGGAGAAAGCAAGAGAGTTCCAGAAAAACATCTATTTCTGCTTCATTGATATGCCAAAGCCTTTGACTGTGTGGATCACAATGAACTGTGGAAAATTCTGAAAGAGATGGGAATACCAGACCACCTGACCTGCCTCTTGAGAAACCTGTACACAGGTCAGGAAGCAACAGTCAGAACTGTACATGGAACAACAGACTGGTTCCAAATAGGAAAAGGAGTACGTCAAGGCTGTATATTGTCACCCTGCTTATTTAAATTCTATGCAGAGTACATCATGAGGAATGCTGAGCTGGAAGAAGCACAAGCTGGAATCAAGATTGCCGGGAGAAATATCAATAACCTCAGATATGCAGATGACACCACCCTTATGGCAGAAAGTGAAGAGGAACTCAAAAGCCTCTTGATGAAAGTGAAAGAAGAGAGTGAAAAGGTTGGCTTGAAGCTCAACATTCAGAAAGCAAAGATCATGGCATCTGGTCCCATCACTTCATGGGAAATAGATGGGGAAACAGGGGAAACAGTGTCAGACTTTATTTTTTTGGGCTCCAAAATCACTGCGGATGCTGATTGCAGCCATGAAATTAAAAGATGCTTACTCCTTGGAAGAAAAGTTATGACCAACCTAGATAGTATATTAAAAAGCAGAGACATTACTTTGCCAACCAAGGTCTGTCTAGTCAAGGCTATGGTTTTTCCCGTGGTCATGTATGGATGTGAGAGTTGGACTGTGAAGAAAGCTGATTGCCGAAGAATTGATGCTTTTGAACTGTGGTGCTGGAGAAGACTCTTGAGAGTTCTTTGACTGCAAGGAGATCCAACCAGTCCATCCTAAAGGAGATGAATCCTGGGTGTTCATTGGAAGGACTGATGCTAAAGCTGAAACTCCAATACTTTGGCCACCTCATGCGAAGAGTTGACTCACTGGAGAAGACTCTGATACTGGGAGGGATTGGGGGCGGGAGGAGAGGGGACAACAGAGAATGAGATGGCTGGATGGCATCACCGACTCAATAGACATGAGTTTGAGTGAACTTTGGGAGTTGGTGATGGATAGGGAGGCCTGGTGTGCTGCGATTCATGGGGTCGCAAAGAGTCGGACACGACTGAGAGACTGAACTGAACTGAACTGAACTGAAGGAGATTTAATAAAGTATTAGACTTATTTCCAAAGAGTTTCCTTAATCCTATTTACCACAACACCATGAGGTAGATAATATTATGATCTCTGTTTTACAGATGAGGTAACAGATGTGAAAAAGTTATGAACTTGCCCAGAGTCACACAGGTAACAATGAGACTGGAGACAGTTGACCCTAGGCTGTTTAGGTTAGAAACCTTAAAGTCTTTAGCAACTAGACTCTTCTGACGTTGACTTTGGGAAGTAAAAATTTAAAGCGCATGTTTTGAAATGTTCTCCCAATTTTGGTCCCGTTGGAATTTTATGAGAGTTTCTCTATTTCCATGATGCCTTTCCCCCCGTCCCTGAACCTTGTCTAATGTCACATACTTAGGAACAGAGTGAGAGTAGGTCTAAGAAGTTATCAGATGGAGAGCTCTCCTGGACATGGCGTAAGAAGAGGGAAACGCAGTTCTTGTCTCTGCAAGATTATGGGGAGATGAAGGAGCCAATATGGGGAGAAACAGACTTGAGCCACATGCCTCTTCATCTCTCCTTGGATAAACATCTGAGATGAGGAGGTAGATTCGATAAGATGTGGGTAAAACTAAGAGTGGTGGGAATTTGCCCCGCCTCTGAATGTTCGGGTCCCTTGTAACCCTGAGGAGGTCACATGGCTAGCTGACTTAGTGTTCTCAAATCCTGGAAGGAACCCTGAAGTTCCCAAAGGCTGCCCTGTGGTTCATGTTGAGGCTACTGAAATTGTGATAGAAGTGATTACCAGAACCAAAAAAGGAAGGCGGACCGCCTGAGTCTGGGTCAAATGGCAGGGATAGCTGGTCCTTTTGGGGTCTTCAGGAGCAGTAAGAATGAAAATGAAACTGAATCAGCAGCAGGAACCAACAGGACCTGATCAGGCTGAGCGAGAATGACCAAAAATTTTATAAATCATAGATATCAGCAACAAATGCCAGCAGTAATACATCTACAGAGAGAGTCAGGTAATGAAAACCCCAGGAGCACAGCGTGGTACCAGGGCCACCCCTTTTTGTCATTTTTAAAATTAGAGCTATTAAGATGAGATTTTGTTTTAAAAAGCCTTGTATGTTATGTGCAATTGCTGCCTTGAAGAGAAGTAACTGGAAGAGGGGCTAGATCTGAAGAAAAGAGTCATTTTAAAGAGACTCAATTACCTTAAGAGACATTTTGAATTATTCCATTATATTCTGATTGAATTAAAATTAAAGTTTTATTTCCTATTACTGTTGCAGTGGGACTCATGAGGAAGATCAATGAAAAGAAATAAGTACCCCTTCTTCACCCTGGTAGTCGAGTGTTTTAAATTTTGATTTGTCTGCAAAATTTTGTTTGAAATATGCAAGGTTTTGCATCAGTCTTGATTGTATGGGCAGAAAGCAGTGTAATGTTGCTTTTAAGCTTTTCCCTCAAGAATGCACATTGGTTTAGAAATTAGTTTCTACTACAAGTGGAAAGGATAGGGGACTTCCCTGGTGGTTCAGACAGTAAAGAATCTGCCTGCAATGCAGGAGACCTGGGTTGGGAAGATCCCCTGGAGAAGGGAATGGCAACCCACTCCAGTATTTTTGCCTGGAAAATTGCATAAACAGAGGAGCCTGGTGGGCTACAGTTAATGGGGTTGCAAAGAGTCGGACATGACTGAACAACTAACACTTTCATTTTCTTTCTTTCACAAGTGGAAAGGGTACCATATGTCTTCAGTCCTCTTGAAGAATGTTCTTAAAAATTGGCAAAATTCTTTAAATTATTAAGTAAATGCTAAATATCACATTTGATAAAACCTCTAAACATTTAAAGGTTAAATAATTGCTAAAAATTAATTGATCTTATTAAATGTTATTTTGGTTATCTGTTGCTGCCTGGACACTGCTCTGAAACTAATGGCTTAAAATAGGAATGATTTATTTGCGATTTTTGAGCTGGGTTTAGAATTTCCGCTGTTCTTGCATGGGCTCATTCATGGGGCTCCAGATATCACTAGTCTCCCTTGCCATTCAGCTTCCAGGTGGATTTGATCAATGGTAGGAACCAGTTCTGGATGGAAGAGAGGAGGGAAAGGTAGGGCTTGGGTTTTGGTCTCTGGCTTTCTCCTTGCAGTACTGCTGTGTGACCACAACTCTTACTGGGCAATCTTCTACAATCACAGCTATTATCTCTGGATTCTGGCTTCTGTCCCTTCCTTGTGTACTTGCAAGCTTAAAGGTGCTAATGATGCTCCGTTGTTAGCAGCCCTTCTTCTTTACCTTTCATGTTGCTCACACTTTTGTGAACTGTCCCTTGATTAAATTTGTTATAAATAGCCAGCTTGAATGTGCTGTTTCCTGGAAAAACTTTGATGTTTGGTACCTGTCTTAGCATTGGAAAAGTAAAGTTAACCAGAAAGATAAAAACTGTCTTCTGTTCTCTGGGGCTTTAGTCCATACCATGTCATGTAAGTCATATAAAGCAAAGAAGCTTGCATTAATGGAGGATGTGTAACACAAACAGGATAAACAGAATCTATAGCAGTTTAGATAGTGACTTAGTGCTAAGAACAGCAATAAAATAATGAAGAATGAATGGGAGTTAGAAACTGCACAAAGAGGAATTTCAAAACTCCTCCTTAAAATATTTGCACTAGCTAGAATTGGAAATCTTTGAGCAGGGAACTTTTTCCAGCTTAGTGTTGTTTTCCTAGTGACTAGAATAGTGATAGCTTCCCAGGCCTCTCGGTGGTAAAGAACCTGCCTACCAGTGCAGAAGACATAAGAGACATGAATTCGATCCCTGGGGCAGGCAAATCCCCTAGAGTAGAAAATGGCAACCCACTCCAGTATTCTTACCTGGAAAATCCCATGGATAGAGGAGCCTGGGAGGCTACATTTACAGTCTATGGGGTCACGAAGAGTCAGGCACAACTGAGCAGCACCTCCAGGATAGTGACTGATACATAAATATTTGTTGATGGAATGAATGAGGGCACATAAAAATACATTCATTCATTCAAATAATACTTGTTGAATTCCTCCTTTGTTCAATACTCAGGATAATTTAGTCATGGAAAACCCCAAATGAACTTTTTAGTCATCTCAAATAAATGTCAGAAGTCCTTGCCTTTGTCCATCCAACAATATGATAATTTCCTTATAATGGATTTCATTTCTTGAACTTTTTATTTTCAGCACCTGCTGTGGCTCTCTACACATAATGAAATAAGCAGTAAACTTAGTCAAAACTCTTACAAATAAATGACCCAATTGATTTTAACAATAACATGGATTTATTGTATTGATTCTTAGATAAGACAAATCTAGTTCAGGGTCCAGCTGGAGTCAGGCTCTTAGTAAGCATTAGATGTTGGGTTGTAAGCTTAGTTTTTAGCTTTTCTTTATCCATGGGTGGTAGAAATGTGCTCCATGTACAGCCTCAGGCCTACAGTTTCCTACTTTGTAAATGTCTGTAGAAAAATATTTCTTGCCTAAGAGTTTTATTAGCACATGTGGTTCAAACCACCTAAATCACTTGGACTTAGAGACGGCCCTAAGAAAAACTGGATTTGTATTACCAAAAAGAGGAATGGATGCTGGTCGAACAAAGCAAGAGATGTTTCAGACATTCTACTAAAAAGCTTTATACTTTATATATTAATGTTCTAGTTAAAACTCCTAATTTTGACTAGCTGTGAGTGGAAATTTTGGCTACATTTCTTAGCAACAGTTTTTTAAAATTTTCTTTGTTTATTTTAAATAAATTTAGTGTAACAGAACAAATTCACTAAACATTACTTCCACTTCTTTGAGGCTAATTGCTATAAATAATACATGGAAAGTGTATGTAATTATTGTGTCCTTTATTTCTATAAGAGAAAGGATGTTTCTAAAGTATTTGAGAATGATGGAAAATGTAGTTCTTTGAGTGGTTTTAAGTGCTTTACTGCTTTTCTTCTAAAACTATTAATTTACTTAGCCAAATAATCACAGATTCTGAATTAATGAGGTGTTAGTACATATGCTGAAGTACATATGCAGATGGAGCTATCTGGTTTGCTTTAGATAATCCTCAAGGCATAGTGTTCCCTCTACTGCTGGGAAAGTTGAGCAAATGTTTGTTGAATCTTTTTAGAGCAAAAGTGTTAAAGATTAGCCCACTTATTTATTTAATTCATAAATTTAGTTTGAAGCATAGCATTTTTTTTTTTTGACTCAAGACAAAGTAGGTCTTATTTATTTTAGATCTCTTCCTTTAACCGTAGCATTTCCTTACTGTCACTTGGAACAGTGTATCTCTAAGTGTCATTAAAGTGTGGTCCCTCTACAACCACAAATGTGCAAAAAACCAGGGACAGAAATTGAGATTATTTAGAAACTTTTATACCAATTAAATACTTTTGCAACATCCAAGTGTATCCAAGTGAATAAATCTTGTTGAAAGTGGTATAGATCAGATCAGGTGGTTCTTGGACTCGTGTAACAAAATCACAGTGGCTAAGAACTGCATTCTGATAATGCACAATGGACCATATTGTGTCACCACGATGTTGGACCATGCATCATTTGTAAAGGATTGAAAAAAAAGGAAAACTTTGTCTTTCACCTCAGATCATTTGGAAAGAATTGTACCAGAAAAAATTGTTTGAATCGAAAAGCTACCAAGACAGTAAGAACTACTCAGCTCATATGTGGAAGCACATAGCATTATGCAAGACCCTGAATGATTCCGCAGTTTTTTACATGCAGTGTTTGGAACCCCCGAAATGTTATACAGGAATATGAGGAACAAGAGAGTGTGGTTAAAGATCAAAATGAATGTTACTTAATATACTCAGTGATAATCCAGATTTCTTGGTTTTGGAATTTAAAATAGAGATGCTTAATATGTTCAAGAAATAAGATAAAATTGGGGATTTTGTCAGACCTGGAACATATTTCATATAAGTACCCAGTGAAAAGCATATAACTGAAAGATACAACAACTGTAATAAGAATTCAATGGATGGATTTATCAGCAGATTAGACTCAGCTCAGAAAGAAAATTAGTGGAACAGAAACTGGCTCAGATGGAAGCGAGCGGAATGCAGCAAGGAGAGGCAACATGATAGGGAACATACCACACAGAGTGTGAAAACACGTGAGATAAATGACAGTGTCGACATGTGTGTAACCAGTCTCAGAAGCAGGGAGGAGGGATCACGAAGCTAAATTATATGTGAAGAGAAAATGACTGTGAATTTTTCCAAACTGATAAAAGCGTTCCAGCCACGGATTCAAGAGGCACTATGAATCTTAAGCTAGAAAAATAGCAAACAAAACTACACGGAGGCACAGCACAGTCGAATGTCTTAAACCACACACACCCCCACTAAGAAAGGCTTTAAAGCATCTAGAAAAAAAATAAGGTTCTCCTCAAAGACCAATAGCAGTGTCTCAACAGAAGCAACCGAAGAAAGTGAATGAAGAGAAATTTCAAATTGTTAAAAAACCAAACGCTAAAAACCTACAGTTCCATACTCAGTGGAAATAGTCTATTTTCAGACAAACAAAAACTATGAGAATTCATCACCAGTATGTAGCCCTAGAGAAAGAAAATGAGAATATTCTGCAGGCAAGAGGAAAATCTTCATTGTTAGAAGCTCAGATGCAGGAAGATATGAAAAGCCAAGTACAAGTAAAGATGTGCTTAAGTCTGAATAAATATTAATGGTATAAAACAATAGAATTTATTATTGAGTTTGAAATACACAAAGAATTAAAATAGCAACAGGCATGAGTAGAGGGGTAAACAGAGAAATGTTGAAAAGCCTTTGCATGTCCAGGAAAGGGAAAAATTCTTATTTATATTAAAATTTGATGAGTCAGGGGCAATAGTTCTCAACCAAGGGTGATTTTGTTCTCTCAGAAACATTTGGCAATCTCTAGAGACGTTTTTCATTGTCTCACAACTGAAAGGATGTAATTAATTTTCCATTGGTAGAAGCCAGAAGTGCTGTGAAAATCTTACGATGTACAGCAAAGCCTGTCTTGTAACAAAAGGTTATCTAGCCAAATTGTCAATAGCCTGAGACTGAGAAACTCTGATCTAGGGTTATCACTGAAGGATTAATTAGCGCTTGATTCTTAAGCCAATAGAGAAGGAGAAAATGATATAAATAGTACATTTGTATGGAGGAAAAAAAAAAGTGTAGAAGGTGGGATAAATAGAAAGTAAACCAGATAATGGTAAATTTAAAATCAGTTCTACCAATAATTGTGTTAAATATAAATGGACAGATTCTCCAACTTAAAATGGTTATATTATTGGGTAAAATAAGCAAACATGTGCCAGTTACATTAAAGTGAAAGTGTTAGTCGCTCATTGGGTCCGACTCTTTGTGACCCAATGGACTGTAGCCTGCCAGGCTCCTCTGTCCATGGGATTCTCCAGGCAAGAATACTGGTGGGTTGCCATTTTCTTCTCCAGGGATTTTTCCTGACCCAGGGATTGAACCCAGGTCTCCTGAATCGCTGAAAGATTCTTGACCACAGGAGCCACTGCTGCTGCTGCTGTCCATGGGTTGCCATTTCCTTCTCCAATGTGTGAAAGTGAAAATTAAAAGTGAAGTTGCTCAGTCGTGTCTGACCCTTATATTTAAGTCTTTGTGTTTTATGTGTTCATTTTATTTTGTGGTCCAGGAGCCACTAGTGGACCACAAAATAAAATGAACACATAAAACACAAAGACTTAAATAATGTTGAATATATTTCTTGCAAAATAAATGAATTTAAAAAAACTGATTTCATTTATTGCATGTAGACTTTTGGATAGCAGCCATTCTGACTGGTGTGAAATGGTATCTCATTGTGGTTTTGATTTGCATTTCTCTGATTATGAGGGATGTTGAGCATTTTTTCATGTGTTTGTTAGCCACCTGTATGTCTTCTTTGGAGAAATGTCTGTTTAGTTCTTTGACCCATTTTTTGAGTGGGTCGTTTATTTTTCTGGAATTGAGCTGAAGGAGCTGCTTGTATATTTTTGAGATTAATGGCTGCTGTACAAAAGTCTACATGCAATAAATGCTGGAGAGGGTGTGGAGAAAAGGGAACCCTCTTACACTGTTGGTGGGAATGCAAACTAGTACAGCCACAGTGTGGAGATTCCTTAAAACACTGCCATATGATCCAGCAATCGCACTCCTGGGCATACACACCGAGGAAATCAGAATTGAAAGAGACACGTGTACTCCAATGTTCACTGCAGCACTGTTTATAATAGCCAGGACATGGAAGCAACCTAGATGTCCATCTGCAGACGAATGGATAAGAAAGCTTTGGTACATATACACAATGGAGTATTACTCAGCCATTAAAAAGAATGCATTTGAATCAGTTCTAATGAAGTGTATAAAACTAGAGCCTATTATACAGAGTGAAGTAAGCCAGAAAGAAAAACACCAATACAGTATACTAATGCATATATATGGAATTTAGAAATGACAACCCTGTATACGAGACAACAAAAGAGACACAGATGTATACAAGTCTTTGGGACTCTGTGGGAGAGGGTGAGGGTGGGATGATTTGGGAGAATTGCATTGAAGCATGTATATTATCATATGTGAAACGAATCGCCAGTTCAGGGTCGATGCATGTTACAGGATGCTCGGGACTGGTAGGCGGGGATGACCCAGAGGGAGGATAAGGGGAGGAGGGAGGTGGGAGGGGGGTTCAGGAAGGGGAACTCATGTACACCCGGGGCAGATTCATATCAATGTATGGCAAAACCAACCAATAGAATATTGTAAAATAATTAGCCTCCAATAAAAATTAAAAAAAATAAATAAAAAGGACAAGACTAAATTACAGTAAAAAAAAAACCAAAACCTGATTTCAGCTGTTTCGTATTGTTTTTTGGAAGCATTTGTACATAATAATTATTCTCTCTTTCTCCTTATCCAAACATGCTATTCAATGCCTTTTGGGGCCATGTCAGCCAGTAGTAATTATAGACTCAATTTTGTGATAGATTATTGTCTTTATGTACCTCAGATATGCAGATGACACCACTCTTATGGCAGAAAGTGAAGAGAAACTCAAAAGCCTCTTGATGAAAGTGAAAGAGGAGAGTGAAAAGGTTGGCTTGAAGCTCAACATTCAGAAAACGAAGATCATGGCATCTGGTCCCATCACTTCATGGGAAATAGATGGGGAAACAGTCGAAACAGTGTCAGACGTTATTTTTTTGGGCTCCAAAATCACTGCGGATGCTGATTGCAGCCATGAAATTAAAAGACGCTTACTCCTTGGAAGGAAAGTTATGACCAACCTAGATAGCACATTAAAAAGCAGAGACATTACTTTGCCAACCAAGGTCCGTCTAGTCAAGGCTATGGTTTTTCCCATAGTCATGTATGGATGTGAGAGTTGGACTGTGAAGAAAGCTGATTGCCGAAGAATTGATGCTTTTGAACTGTGGTGCTGGAGAAGACTCTTGAGAGTCCCTTGGACTGCAAGGAGATCCAACCAGTCCATTCTAAAGGAGATCAATCCTGGGTGTTCATTGGAAGGACTGATGCTAAAGTTGAAACTGCAATACTTTGGCCACCTCATGTGATGAGTTGACTCACTGGAAAAGACTCTGATGCTAGGAAGGATTGGGGGTGGGAGGAGAAGGGGTCGACAGAGAATGAGATGGCTGGATGGCATCACCGACTCAATGGACATGAGTTAGAGTGAACTCCGGGAGTTGGTGATGGACAGGGAGGTCTGGCGTGCTGTGATTCATGGGGTCGCAAAGAGTCGAACACAACTAAGTGACTGAACTGAACTGAACTGATTGTCTTTATACCTCAATAGATCATGAACTTCATGAGGGCAAAGATTAAGTTTGCTTTTTTATTTTTCTGCTCTAAACATAGTATCTGACATAGTCCTTGGCATATTGCAAGTTTTCTCTATATAGGATGATTGAAAATATTTGTACTATTTCCTTATCCCAATAGTTCTCTGACTTTTGGGTCTCAGATCCTTTTACACTATAAAAATCACTGTGGTTCCAAAGAGCTTGTGTGGTTATATCTATGGATAATTTTCATATTTATTAATAAAACTGAGAAATTTAAAAACACCTTTACTTATTAGTTTAAAAATAGTAAACCTATTAGGTGTTAACAAGTATTACATATAAAAGTAACTATTTTCAAAATATATAATGAGAATAATAATTCTTACCTTTTCTACAAATCTCTTGAATGTCTGGTTTAGTGGAATTCAGCTGGGTTCTTATAACTACTTAGGTTTTGAATGTTTCAATACATTATTTTGGTTGACATATATACAGATAATTCTGTCTTACAAAAACATGTAATTGGAAAAGTAAACAGTACTTTAATAGCCTTTTCAGAAACTGGTGGATGTTATTGTTTGATATTATACCAAAACTTGACAAGTAGTACTTTCTTAAAGGTTAACTGTATTATGCAGTTGGAAAACATATCAACTTCTTGACAACAAGCTTCTTCATATTCTGTTACTTTAAAATCTATGTATCTATTTTGGACTTTGAATGGATCTGTTATCCATGAATTGGTCCCTGGGAAAACATTGATTCATTGAATTGTGGAAGATCTTTCAAATGTTGATACATTCATTGTACAATAAAAAAAATACATTTGTTAATATAACCAATTTCATCAGGAAAGATTGCAACGCGATCAAACTTACGCATGCTTAGTTGCTCAGTCGTGTTTGACTCCTCATGACCCTATGGACCGTAGTCTGCCAGGCTCCTCTGTCCATGGGATTCTCTAGGCAAGAATACTGAACTGGGTTGCCATTTCTTCCTCCAGAACAAACTTATGATGTTAGGTAAAAGTTTCAAATATTCTGATTTTCTTTTGAAAGCTCAATTTTTATCTTCGCAACAATGATTGACAATTGTTTTCTTTCAAGTAACAGAATCACTTCATTCATTTTAGAACAATATCTGCCAGATACACATAGTTTGTAATCTATCAGTCATTATTTGCAAAGAAGAATGTGTTCTGTGTTATTTTATAAAAATAAAAGAATGTGTTATTTTATAAAAATAAAAAAGCATATATATCAGCTTACTACTCAAATAACCACACAGATACTTTTCGTGGAGATAATTGTTCTACTTCTGTAGACAGAAGTATTTATGCCTATTTCCCCCTTTGTCAAATGAAAGATTAGAAAGATATGTGCTCAGTGATCAGGATTTCATAATATTAAAAATGTTAACTACTTCTGCAGGAACATTCTTAAAGAAATTGCCCCCCCCCCCCGGCTTTTCTTTTTTCTTCCTGTGAGTCTGGCATGCTGTGATTCATGGGGTCGCGGAGAGTCGGACATGACTGAGCGACTGACCGGAACTGAACTGAACTGAGTATATGTCAGTGAAGAATAGAGTTACTGGCTAATGGTTTGGTGACTTGTCCGTAATTTCTGCTAAGTAATCAACAGTTTTACTCACTGTTGTATTTGCACCATTTGTAAAAATGCTGATGTGGTGTAAAAGGTAAATGATTTTTACCTCATGAATTCCTTGAGAGTCTTGGGGCCTCTCAGAGGTCTCATAGACTGCATTTTGAGAACCAGTGTTTTGCACATATATATCCAATGTAATCACTGAACTGGCTGGCTACTTTCTGCATTTGGGAACATCTTCACTAAAAATGCTTCTTTTTTCAAATAAACTTATCTACAAAACAAAAATAAAGTTACAGGTTTAGAAAACAGACTTATGATTACCAGAAGGTAAGGTGGGGGGAGGGATAAATTGGGAGATTGGGATTGACATATACACAGTACTATTTATTGTCTTGGCCAAAACGTTCATTTGCGGGTTTCCATTAGATGCTATGAAGAAATTCAAATGAATCTTCTGCCCAACCCAATATACAAAATAGATAACTAATAATGACCTACTTAATAGGGAACTCTCCTTAATACACTATAATGGCCTATGTGGGGAAATAATCTAAAAAAAAGAGTGGATATATGTATAACTGACTCACTTAGCTGTGCTGAAACTAACACACTTAGCTGTGCTGAAACTAACACAACATTGTAAATCAACTATACTACAATAAAAATTTTTTAAAGTGTTCCCAGGTATAGAGTCTCAAAATAATTCAAAAATAAATATCAACTGATAAAAAAAACTTCTGTCTCTCACTTCTGTCTTCTTGAACGTAGTTTTATCCTCCCCAGGGCATGATGCATTGGCTGACCCTCAAAATAGAGGTGGTCCCTCCCAATCTGAGTCTTGACACTGTTTTGAACATGTGTTATAATTTCATATCACATAGGCTCTAGTTTTGCCATCGCTTTTGTCCTCAGAACGTTTTAAAGAGAGGATGCTGTGTTCTATTTATTTTTGAAAACTGCTTGGTGCCTGAGATATAGTTCTAGACATACTGTATGCCCCACATAAATATTTGTATGTTGAAATGAATTAAAATGAATGAAATATGATTTCACTAAAGCTCATGGAATTATCTCCAGGGGATTACATTAATTTTGCACACCTGTATTTGCTTTAAGATGGCTGTTGCTGCTGCTGTGTTGCTTCAGTCATGTCCGACTCTTCGCGACCCCATGGACTGCAGCCCACCAGGCTCCCCCGTCCCTGGGATTCTCCAGGCAAGAACGCTGGAGTGGCTACTTTTATCATTTACCCTAAAAAATAGAATTAGAATAATCAAACCCAGTGAACTGGGAGATTTAATCCAAACTTGATGGTTTTGGCAGAGACTGAATATTCATTCCTTCACTTACTCCTTCATTATTCCTTCATTAAGTTTATGTCTTTTCCTATTGGGAATAGTGTATATTTTTAAAGTATTTTTCTTATTTGGAGTATAATTACCTTACAATGTTGCTATTTTCTGCTGTACAACAACATGCATTAACTACGCATGTACCTATATATCCCCTCTCACTTAAGTTTAGTTTTTAAACAGAGATTTATTTAGCACTTATTATGTGGTAGCCATGAAAAATACAATGGGGAATAAAACACAGAGCCTTATCTAAAGGGCTTACATTCATTCAGAAACTGTATTATAATTCCTTACTAAGTGTAAGTATTTCTCTATTTATTTGCCGAAGGAAGTTCCTGCCATTCTAAAGTGTATATAGTGTAATTCAAGGGACATGTAAATCAGTAAATCAAAATATAATGTGTTAGACACTATTACTGAAACAGGAATAATAGAACAATGGCAGTTCTGAAAGGGAGCATATAATTCCATCTGGAGGAGTAAATGAAAGTGGCACCATTGAGGTAACATTTGAACTACATTTCAATGACAGGTGAAGAGAGAGACAAGGATAATTTTTGCAGAAACTAATGATAGAAAAATGGAATCATGATAGATCTTATTATGTTCATGGGATGACTCAAGTCCTTATGGCCAGTACCAGGGAATATGTGGAAGAAAGGAAGTAGGAATATAATTTGATTTTAGATTGCTCAAGGCCAAGTTAGTCATACTAAGGAGTTTGCATTTTATGTAAGAGCATCATGAAAACTTTTAAGAATATTAGTGATGTGAATATCTCTGCTTTTTTTGGTAGATCAATCTGATGACCAAGTGGAAATAGTGAATATGAGTCAATAATGCAGACAGAAGGCTCCTTAAAGCAACATGGCACAATTTTAAGTCAGAAATAGTAAAAACTGGAACTGACATATTACCAGCAAAGAATGAAGAGAAAGAGCCAGATTTGAGAGACATTTGTGACACAGATAGAATTGATGTGACTTGGAAATTATTTGGATTGTGAGATAGAGGTAAAAGTGGAGGATAACACAAATATTTGTACATTGAGAAATTAGAAAAATGGAGGTGCTATTAACGAAGATCAAAAATATAGGAGGTGGAATTGGTTAGCAAGATGGGGAGAAAATGTCCATTTTAGATAGAAGCTGGACCTTAGAAACAAATCGTCCTGTGTCCCAACCCTGGCTGGTCAGACTTTGGTGTATGATATTTTTATTTAATCTATAAAATGGAAATGCTCATTTTTTTTTCTTTTTTGACATGAATCCGCCCCGGGTGTACATGAGTTCCCCTTTCTGAACCCCCTCCCACCTCCCTCCTCCCTTTGTCCTTCCTCTGGGTCATCCCCGTGCACCAGCCCCGAGCATCCTGTATCATGCGTCGAACCTGGACTGGTGATTTGTTTCACATATGATAATATACATGTTTCAGTGCCATTCTCCCAAATCATGGCACCCTCGCCCTCTCCCAGAGTCCAAAAGACAGTTCTATACACCTGTGTCGCTTTTGCTGTCTCGTATACAGGGTTGAAATTAAAAGACGCTTACTCCTTGGAAGGAAAGTTATGACCAACCTAGATAGTATATTAAAAATCAGAAACATTACTTTGCCAACCAAGGTCCGTCTAGTCAAGGCTATGGTTTTTCCCGTGGTCATGTATGGATGTGAGAGTTGGACTGTGAAGAAAGCTGATCGCCGAAGAATCGATGCTTTTGAACTGTGGTGTTGGAGAAGACTCTTGAGAGTCCCTTATACTGCAAGGAGATCCAACCAGTCCATTCTAAAGGAGATCAATCCTGGATGTTCATTGGAGGGACTGATGCTAAAGCTGAAACTGCAATACTTTGGCCACCTCATGCGACGAGTTGACTCACTGGAAAAGACTCTGATGCTGGGAAAGGTTGGGGGCGGGAGGAGAAGAGGACGACGGAGAATGAGATGGCTGGATGGCATCACCGACTCTGTGGACATGGGTGTGAGTGAACTCCGGGAGTTGGTGATGGACAGGGAGGCCTGGCGTGCTGTGATTCATGGGGTCGCGGAGAGTCGGACACGACTGAGCGACTGAACTGAACTGAACTGATACAGGGTTATCATTACCATCTTTCTAAATTCCATATATATGAATTAGTATACTGTGTTGGTGTTTTTCTTTCTTGAATCAGTTCTAATGAGGTGGATGAAACTGGAGTCTATTATACAGAGTGAAGTAAGTCAGAAAGAAGGAAATGCTCATTTTGTCCTTACCCAAAGAGAGGTCTGGCTTTTGTTTCTATCTCTGGAAGATAACTTCTAAACCTTCAGCTCTCAATAGGAGTGTTGTTCATGGTGGCCCCTTTGAACTACCTCTAATAGTGCATGTTAAGAAGGTGACTCATGGTCCGCTCTAAATGAGGTGGATAAATCTGGAGCCTATCATACAGAGGGAAGTAAGTCAGAAAGGGAAAGACAAATACTGTATAGTAATGAATATATATGGAATCTAGAAAGATGGTACTGACTCTCTGACATGCAGAGCAGCAAAGGAGTTACAGATGTAAAGAGCAGACTTTTGGACTCAGCAGGAGGAGGAGATGGGGGGATGATTTGAGAGAATAGCATTGAAACGTATACATTACCATATATAAAACAGATGACCATTGCAAGTTTGATGCATGAAGCAGGGCACCCAAAGACGGTGCTCTGTGACAACCCAGAGGGAGGGGGTCGGGAGGGAGGTACGAGGGGGTTCAGGATGGAGGGGACACATGTATACCTATGGCTGATTCATGCTGATGTATGGGAAACACCATCAGAATATTGTAATTATCATTCAATTAAGTAAATTAAAAAATTACGAAGGTGACTCATGATAGACCCCCTTGGACCACTGGTATATCTGTCAATCAACCATTCCAAGATTATGAGACCCCAATAAAAATTCTCTAGAGTGAAGCTCAGGTGATCTTCCCAGATTGACAATATTTCATGCATCTGGTCAAACATGATTGTTAGCGGGGTAAAGCACCTTGAGGATGCTGGGAGCTATAGAAACCCTCTGAGACCCCACTGCACGCCCCTCTTCCTTTGACTGATTCTAGTTGACATCCTTTTTTTTCTATGAAAGTTCATATCTGTGACTATAATAGCTCTCAGTGAGTTCTGTGAGGCTTCCTAGGTGACCATTAAATCTGAGGTTGATTTTGGGAAACTCCTGAACTTGCAGCTGGCGTCAGAAATTAGGGTAGTTTTTATATGAAATCCTTCCTCTAACTTTGCATTTGGATCCTAACTCCGCATAGTTGAGGTCAGAAGTCTTGGGCAGACGTGGCAGTCAGAAAGCTGTATCCTTAACCTCCTAAATGGCTTAACTCCAGGTACTACCATACTTGTGAAGATTAACTCATATATTCCACTAATGTTTGCTCAAACTATAGAGTAGTCATGGTGTGTTGCACTGGAGATAAAGCAATGAAGCAGCCTCTGCCCTCATGGAGCATAGAACCCAGATCAAGTGATGTCAGGTATGTGTGATGGACTGAATGTTTGTATCCCTCCAAAATTCATATGTTGAAATCCTAATCCCAAATATGATGGTATGAGGAGGTGGGGCCTTTAGGAGGTAATTAGGTCATGAGGATAGAGCCATCATGAATGGACTCAGAGAACTCTCTCAATCCATTCTGCCATGAGAGGATACAAGATAGCAGTATGCAGTCCAGAAGAAGACCCTCACCAAAACTCAACTGTACTGGCACCCTGATCTCAACTTCCAGCCACCAGACTGTGAGAAACAAATTTCTGTTATATTTAACCGAACCAGCCTGTGATACTTTGTTATAGCAACCTCAGTTCAGTCACTCAGTCATGTCCGACTCTTTGTGACCCTATGGACTGCCAGGCTTCCCTGTTCATCACCAACTACTGAAGCTTGGTCAAACTCATTGAGTTGGTGATACCATCCAATCATCTCATCCTGTTGTTCCCTTCTCCTCCTGCCTTCAATCTTGCCCAGCATCAGGGTTTTTTCCCAATGAGTCAGTTCGCATCAGGTGGCCAAAGTGTTAGAGTTTCAACTTCAGCATCAGTCCTTCCAATGAATATTCAGGACAGATTTCCTGTAGGATAGAATGGTTAGATCTCCTTGCAGTCCAAGGGGCTCTCAAGAGTTTTCTCCAACACCACAGTTCAAAAGCATCAATTCTTCAGCGCTCATATAAATATAAATACTAGTGTCATCATCACCTAGATGGCATTTTGAATTCATGAATATAATGAATTTGTATCGAAAGGATTTACAGAGCTCTTGACTCAAGAAACAAAAGGTCTCTTCAAGCTCAAGGGAAAACAAAAGATCCTAGAAGAGAAGAAGCGGATTGTTCTTGCATGGACTTCCTTCTCACGCATAACTGAGAGTCTACGGCAGAAACACACAATCTGGTCATCCAAATAACAATTTATTACCACGCAGGTATGTAACAGAAACCCAAAAATGATGCTTCATTAAAGTATTTGAAGCCAACAGGAGAAACACATGTACAGAAATAAGACTCACCACCAAGAGCTAATATGAAGTTATATCTTATTTTTTTCATAAATTATAGCACCACTAGATTAGAATATGTTGCAAGTACAAATACTTCATTGGCCCCAGGGATCTTGAGAGTAAACACAAACTCTGTTTTTTAACATTCATAATGGGCATGTTGGGGCTTCCTGGTGGCTCAGATGGTAAAGAATCCACCTGCAATGAAGGAGACTGGGGTTCGATTCCTGGGTGAGGAGGATCTCTTGGAGAAGGGAGTGGCTTCCCACTCCAGTATTCTTGTCTGGAGAATTCCATGGACAGAGGAGCCTGGCGGGATACAGTCCATGGGGTCACAAAGAGTTGGGACACACCTGAGCAACTAACACATTTACTACTTTCGCTTTCAAGGGGCATGTTAGCAAGAACGCATTTTTTGAATGTCAAATGAACTTTTCTACTTTGAAAGTACTTTAGTATCCATTTCTGATTGGTTTATAAATGGCATGCACAAAAATAAAGTAATATGTGTTTCATGCCCAAACCCGGTACAATAAAAGGTAAGCCTAGAGAAAGGAAATCATGGGCAAAACTTCAGGTGAAATTGATTTTTGCAGATGACTTTGTGACTGGGAAGAAATTTAAATTTGTTAATTTAAACCAACTATGTTGTTCACTCTGGTTTCCTAGCACCCATATTGCAAAATCTTATAATAGACCTTCAGATGTCTTTATGCAATGGAGAGAGCTAGAGAGATTTTATTTCTTTAGATAACAAAGCATGTTCTCCAAGTGACTGCTGTGGAAAATTGACTAGAGCATCTATAGTTGGTCTTGCCCTTTCCTCCTTGTCTTCATTTGTTTCTCTATTATTAAATAATATTTCAGCTCCAGTCAACAAATGATCCAAATATGAAAACACTCTCAGATTTTGTCTTATGTAAAAAAACAAAGCACTTCTTCAAAACTTATTCTTTAGAAAAGAAATTGCTGGAGAACAATACTGGGACAATCTATAAATAAGTAGATGAAACATCTTTGTCATTTCATTAGTATTGGAAAAGGTAATGATAACATATTTTTGAAAAGAAGACTGTGCAATGAAGACGAACTACATTTTCAGCGAACTGAAGCATTATATATGCTAATAAAGACAAAAACACTTAGCATTTCCCATTGTATTCAGCTGTCTCAGTCAGCCCTAAACATCATAATGAGTACAGGAAGAGTGTAGTGAAATGAAGTTCTCTACTTTGTTTTATGCCTACTACTAAAGTTTTCAATTACAGAAATTGTCTTTGTGGGGTTTTCTCTGCTGTGTAAACTTATATATCTCAATGCACAGATTGGCTCTATTGAAACTGGACTGGATGATAAAAAGTAGGAAAATATTTAAAATGCAGAGTATCATCATATTAATATATTTGTTCAATAAACACTTATAACAGAGGATTATATTAAATTCTACATTAGGAAAACAATTCAAAAGTGGAAACCTTAAGTACCATAGGGTCAAATCCTTACTAGGAGGTGAGTTCTCCTGGCCTGATTTCATGCCCATAGTTGGAGAACTAGAATCAAAAGTTGCTCAAAATAACAGTAGTTTCAGCTTGAATAGGTACATCTCACTACACTGCCAACTTGCATCTTACAGAGTTGCTTTTTAGTTTTATTTAAAATATTACAATATCAGAAGTTCATGTTTTTCTTTACATTTAAAATTTTTGAACAATGTCATTTTAAGGTTTTTTTTTTTTAGTACAGTTGAGTACAGTTTATTAAGCTGTGTTTAGTACAGATGCTGGGGCTTGCCCATGGTGCTCTTAATGTACAAGGCCCTGACGTTCTGACAGTTTTCTGAGCAATGACACCAGGAAGTTTACAACTAAGTGGATGTTGTACACAAGTTCATCATCTGTCATCTTCACATGGCCAACAGCCATTGCCAGACACAGCACCTTCTTCATCTGGAACCTGATCGTGGACTTCACTTCATCAATTTTGGCCACCATGTTCTCATCGTGGGTCAGCAAGGAAAGCAACTTGCCAGCCTTATTCAGGCCTCGGCCCAGGATTCATGGGATCTGCTTGATCAGAGACTCTGAACCCAAAAAGGCATCATATTTCTTAACAAGCTTCTTGACCAGTTTCTTGTTCTTGTTGAGTTTCTTCAGCATCTCAATGTCCATGTGGGGGATATCCACAGCCTTGGCCTCATCAAGTGCTGCTGGTACCCCAAGACACATATGGAGAACTTGGGGTGGGGAGTGGACTTAAGCTTGACAGTGTCCGAGAAGCATTTGTCCTTCTGAGGGTCATAGTTTTTGTGGCTGATCTGAAGCTCCACTGTCTTCAAAATCTTCCAGCGTTTATGCTGATTCCTTTGCAGGACTTCCTGCCATGCCTCATAGAGGGTGTTGTGGGAGACTTTGCTGCTCATGGTTCCTCACACTGCAATAACTGGAAAAGAGCATTTTAAGGTTCTTTTATCAGAGTAAGATTCTTTTTTCACACACATGCCTATCCAAACCCACATATACCCGTAAACAGTAGTTTATATATTCTCGTGGGATATTTTTTGTGAAAGTGTGTTAGTTGCTCAGTCGTGTCCAATTCTTTGTGACCCCATAGACTGTAGCCCGCCAGGCTCCTCTGTCCATAGTGATAGAGGATTCTTTTCCATTCCAGGCAAGAATAGTGAAGTGGGTTGCCATTTCATTCTCCAGGCGATCTTCCAGATCCAGGGATCAAACCCGTGTCTCCTGCATTGCAGACATATTTTTTATAAGCACATTGCAATAATCTTTGATGACCAAACTTAAAATGTTACTAAAACTGATTTTTAACAATTTAAGAAAATTTAAAAAGTTATGCTGATACACTTAACCATTGTTTCATTACTTTTGATTAATTACATTTTATTGAAAAGATATATTCAACACTTTATTGACAAGGTTTAAAAAAAAGGAAGAAAAGATAAGCAATGGAAAAGGAGGTATTTGTTTTTCCCCAGATCTTTCAGATCTCATATTTACTTTCAGAGGGCACACTATCAATGGTTTATAGTGTCACTAGAAATAGTTATTGGAGAAGGAAATGGCAACCCACTCCAGTGTTCTTGCCTGGAGAGTCCCAGGGATGGGGGGCCTGGTGGGCTTCTGTCTATGGGGTCACACAGAGTCGGACATGACTGAAGTGACTTAGCAGTAACAGCAGAAATAGTTATGCCTTTAAAAAATGGATATAATGCATGCGAGGACGTTTTAAAGTTTTTATTTTGAAATAATTTTAGATTTACTGAAAAGTTTCAGATATACGACAGAACATTCATGCATCAGTTCAGTTCAGTTCAGTCGCTCAGTTGTGTCCGACTCTCTGCGACCCCATGAATCACAGCATGCCAGGTTTCCCTGTCCATCACCAACTCCCGGAGTTCACTCAAACTCATGTCCATCGAGTCAGTGATGCCATCCATCCATCTCATTCTCTGTCGTCCCCTTCTCCTCCCACCCCCAATCCTTCCCAGCATCAGCGTCTTTTCCAGTGAGCCAACTCGTCACATGAGGTGGCCAAAGTGTTAGAGTTTCAGCTTTAGTATCAGTCCTTCCAATGAACAGCCAGGATTCATCTCCTTTAGAATGGACTGGCTGGATCTCCTTGCAGTCCAAGGGACTCTCAAGAGTCTTCTCCAGCACCACAGTTCAAAAGCATCAATTCTTTGGCGATCAGCTTTCTTCACAGTCCAACTCTCACATCCATACATGACCACTGGAAAAACCATATCCTTTACTAGACGGACCTTTGTTGGCAAAGTAATGTCTCTGCCTTTTAATATGCTATCTAGGTGCATATCTTTTACTAATTTTATGTTAACAACTTTCAGAAAAATGTAGTTATAACTAAAAACTAATATTTGATTAGTAATAATACTAATAAAATGACATATTTAAATTTTAGCTATTCCCTGCCCTCAATGTCTTATTTTCAGGGATCTCATATTGTTTTTAGTTGTTATATCTCCTTAATCTTCTTCAATCTGGGGGCAGTTTTTTAGGTTTTCTGTTATTGCTTTTGATGAATACAAATCAGCTGTCTTAGAGAATGTATTTCAGTTTGAATTTATCTGATGTTTCTCATGATTATATTGCACTTATATATCTTTTCAAGTATATCATATCTGTCTGTGCCATATCAGAGGTACATGATGTGGATTTGTCTTCATATTGATGCTCTGAACTAATGTGATAAAAATTTAGTACAGATTTTAGTATTAGCATTCCTGTTTGGAAAATCCCATGAAAAATTCCACGGACAGTGGAGCCTGGCAGACTACAGTCCATGGGGTCGCAAAGAGCCAGACATGACTAAGCATGCATGCATTAGTATATTACACACATCACTTTGATATTTATTTAAATTTAAGAGCATTCCACTTCAGCATACCGTTTTTTTTATCTCTACATAGTATTCACTTGCACTGTAGGTCACGATTGGTCTAATCAGTCTGCTAACTGTTGAATGTTCAGGTTATTTCTGGTAGGTCATTTTAATTTTAAGTAATGGTACTATTAATAGAAAGGATATTATTTTAAATGTATTTGTGCATGCTTGTGTATATACATATAACAAATTTATATTAATAGAAATGGAATTGCTGGGTCTAAGTTGGTGTGCATATTAGTTTAGATGACATTGACTAATTTCCTGACAGTTTGCGTTCCCTCCTGAGCCATGTAGTAGAAGGCTTATTTTCTCATGTGCTGGTTGACACTTCTTGGTCTTTGCCAATAAGAGAAAAGTAGTACCTTATTATGGCTTTCATTTACATTTCTACTATGATGTCTGTTAACAAACTATTGGAGTTTTTGTGAGCTTTTTATCATTGTTCTTTGCCCATTTTGCTACTGAGTCATTAGCCCTTTTCATATTAAAGAGCTCTTTAAATAATGATATAATTAACCCCTTGTCATCTAGTTGTCAATGTTTTTCTCTGTATTTCACTTGTGCTTTAAAACTTTGTAGACCTATACTCATGATGGTTTATTGATTCTTATAATGGCTAATGAGCAACATATTTCTCAGTGAAAGATCTGAAATGGTTTTATCAATTTATCCATAGTCATATCATCCCTTTCTTTTAAATCAATAAATGTTTAAAGCCCATCATTGAGTTAAAATGTATAAGATGAATCTAAATGTGTTTTGTGACTTATTTGCTTTAGGTCTGAATAGTCATGGTAGTAGAAAAATGAGCAAAAGCTAACAGCTTTTATCTGTTTAACAGTTTTGCCATTACAGCCACATCCACTTTGGCTCATTTATTTACTATTGTACTTGGCTTCGGTCTCAAACCTGTGCCTTGGAGTAAAATGGAATAATGAGTATGGGTGGCTCAGCTGGTAAAGAATCTGCCTGCGATGCATAAGACCTGGGTTCGATCCCTGGGATGGGAAAATCCCCTGAAGAAGGGAACGGCTACCCACTCCAGTATTCTGGCCTGGAGAATTCTATGAATCATATAGTCCATGGGGTTACAAAGAGTCCTACACCACTGAGTGACTTTCACTTTCATATCTATACAGTTAAATGCAGAGATATTTATGTATTTTTATTTATATTTAAAAGTACAGAAGTCATAATCTGACAAATGTGCTCTTCTGTAGATATCAGATGTTCCCAGCCTGAAAAAGACCAATAATTTTCTCTTGGAAAATATGTACTTAAACTGGACTGCTGGCAATGTTCTCTAAAGTGAAAGTGATGACTACTCAAAAAGGATTAAAATATCTTTGACTTTTCTTTTTTGCTTTTCTGAGCTTGTAGACCTTCCTGTGTCCTTCATTCATCAGAGCTCATTTACTTTTGACGTGACAGGTGCCAGATATGGCTGTGCTGGGTGGGTTTCTGAACTTCTGCTGGGTGGGCCAGGAAGCATTTGGTTATTGAAAGGAGAGATGTGTTGGAACTGACTAAAGTCATTAGGTTCAACATTGTACAGTGTCTGCATGACATGGGAATGTCCTGCCTTCCCACATTGCCAGCCTGTACAGCTGGAGTACTTGGCATGCTCCTGATGAGAGCCCTGGCCCAAGCTTCAGTATATATTTGGAGCTTACATGAGAGAGAGTGCTGTAGCTCTGAATCAGTTGTTCTAAACCTCAGTTGCAAACTTGGGTAAGGGAACTAGTATTTGGTATTAATACTCAAGAGGATAGAGCCTGAAATTTATTCCTTATATGAAACCCAGAAGGCAGTTGACACTTTCCAGCCATCTCAGAAATTTGGTTAAACTTGTTTTCATGAAAAATGCATGAAATTGTATCTGATGTGATCTGTGGCAGCAAATACAATTTTCCTATACTTGCTAGGGTTTCATGCAGTTGACATACTCATGCTTCTCTCAGTTCTTACACTGGTGGTTCTGTCCTCGACCCAGAGGTATACATATGCAAAGTCTATTCCTTTCACTGGGATCCAAAAGAAACCCACACCAAGCATTTGTTGAGGCTGTGTTTTATATGGGAAGAGGAGTGATATTATGATTGGTCCCATAAAGAGACTGGAAAAGGTCAGTCTTCATTCCAATCTCAAAGAAAGGCATGCCAAAGAATGCTCAAACTACTGCACAATTGCACTCATCTCACACGCTAGTAAAGTCATGCTCAAAATTCTCCAAGCCAGGCTTCAGCAGTATGTGAACCGTGAACTTCCAGATGTTCAAGCAGGTCTTAGAAAAGGCAGAGGCACCAGAGATCAAATTGCCAACATCCGCTGGATCTTGGAGAAAGCAAGAGAGTTCCGGAAAAACATCTATTTCTGCTTCATTGACTATGCCAAAGCCTTTGACTGTGTGGATCACAAGAAACTGTGGAACATTCTGAAAGAGATGGGAATCCCAGACCACCTGACCTGCCTCTTGAGAAACCTGTATGCAGGTCAGGAAGCAACAGTCAGAACTATACATGGAACAACAGACTGGTTCCAAATAGGAAAAGGAGTACGTCAAGGTTGTATATTGTCGCCCTGCTTGTTTAACTTAAATGCAGAGTACATCATGAGGAACGCTGGGCTGGAAGAAGCATAAGCTGAAATCAAGATTGCTGGGAGAAATCTCAGTAACCTCAGATATGCAGATGACATCACCCTTATGGCAGAAAGTGAAGAGGAACTCAAAAGCCTCTTGATGAAAGAGAAAGAGGAGAGTGAAAAGGTTGGCTTGAAGCTCAAGATTCAGAAAGCAAAGATCATGTCATCTGGTCCCATCACTTCATGGGAAATAGATGGGGAAACAGTGGAAACAGTGTCAGACTTTATTTTTTTGGGCTCCAAAATCACTGGGGATGATGATTGCAGCCATGAAATTAAAAGACGCTTACTCCTTGGAAGGAAAGTTATGACCAACCGTGATAGTATATTAAAAAGCAGAGACATTACTTTGCCAACAAAGGTCCGTCTAGTCAAGGCTATGGATTTTCCAGTGATCATGTATGGATGTGAGAGTTGGACTGTGAAGAAAGCTGATCACCAAAGAATTGATGCTTTTGAACTGTGGTGCTGGAGAAGACTCTTGAGAGTCCCTTGGACTGCAAGGAGATCCAACCAGTCCATTCTGGGGGAGATGAATCCTGGGTGTTCATTGGAAGGACTGATGCTAAAGCTGAAACTGCAATCCTTTGGCCACCTCATGTGAAGAGTTGACTCACTGGAAAAGACTCTGGTGCTGGGAGGGATTGGGGGTGGGAGGAGACGGGGACGACAGAGAATGAGATGGCTGGATGGCATCACCGAATTAATGGACATGAGTTTGAGTGAACTCCGGGAGTTGGTGATGGACAGGGAGGCCTGGCATGCTGTGATTCATGGGGTCGCAAAGAGTCGGACACGACTGAGTGACTGAACTGAACTGAACTGAACCAAATGATGTATTCATAATAGTCCTATTTATATTATATGTTTAAAATTTTCATTTTAGAGACAAGAACCTTAGACTCAAAATGGTTAAGTAAACTAAGGTCATAAGACTAGTAATGTCAGAGTCAGTATTAAACCCTGAATCTTCTCATTACCTTATATACTGTCTCTTACAAACATGTGTCTATCTCTAATTGTCATGTTTCATCATAATAGGATTGATTACATAGACGTTTGGAGAAGGGAATGGCAACCTACTCTAGTAGGGAGATCCCTAATGACAGAGGAGCCTGGTGGTCTACAGTTCTTGGGTTCACAGAGAGTTGGACAAAGCTGAGTGACTAAGCACTCATTAGTTTTGAATAAATATACAAATGCAATGAGAATATGATTTATTTCTGTAAGCAATACTGTAACAAACTCTAATGGAAGTCTAAAAGATGTCATTTTTAAACTACTAATACATATTCCCTACGTATGTGTGTATGTGATAGCTGTTGGGATAGGTTATGTCTTAAAAATGAAAGAGAAAAAAATAAAGATGAACTAGGTCACCATATAAAGAGAGAGATATTTGAGTATTTTACCAGTCCAAATCCATTTAATTTATGAAACTTAATATTATTCCAGATTTAGGTAGGAGCTCTGAATATTAAGTAGTTCAATAAAATATGCCTGTGATTGTCTAGCATCATATTGACTCATGCATCTTTCCTTGTTAAAATATTTAGAAATTTCATCAGTTGAGTACTTTATGTAATTTTCCAACCTCTCTGTCCTTAACTTTTTCTTTGATAAAGTGGTTTTCTCTAGTGTTCCCAGGAAAGTGAACTATTTAATGCTGCCAATTGATTAATATTACAAACAAACACAATTTATGTAGCAGTGCACCAGTAAATGGGTCTTGTGCTCGTCCTTGCATAAACAACGTGCTTGTTCTATTAAGGAATTTTACTTTTCTGAACAGAAGGTTCCCTGGGCAATACACAGCTGTTTCTATAGGATGGCAATTAATGTTTCTTTCCCATTAAAAAGAACGCTTTGCATGTTTAAAAAAGAGATTAGCACAAGGATTCATGATACTTCCTAATTTTAAACCAGCTTTACTGAAACACATTAGATATAGATGAGATAATTGCACAATCCGGGAATATCCAGCAGAAAAATATGTGGCTCTAAAGCAGTAGTCTTCATCCTTAGCATGCATCAGGATCACCTAGAATATCTGTTAAAATATTCAAGTCTGTAGTTTAGTAGGTCTGATTTACATGTTCAGCAATGTCCCAAGTGATGCTGATGTTGTCGGTCCAGGGACCATACTTTGAAGAACACTGTCTAAAGTAATGATGCTGTCTTTCATCTAAACATATCATATGTTACACATCCAAATGAATGTCTTTAAAATCATATACTTCTTCCAGTAATAGTGCTATGCTCAGTAATCTCTGAAAAATTTCCCATTTGGAATTGCCTTAAGGGTTAGTTAATGAACCAGACATTAAAGCTGTTTCCTTTGTTTAATAGTCATGCACAGTCTCCTGTTCTGTCCTCCTTCTCCTCCCCATATTTTGAAACACAGAAATATTTCAGTGTTATTGAGATATGTGTTCCTGATCTTTCTACCCAGTCCTTCCCTCACTCTCCTGCTAGGCCAGCTCAGGTGCTTGGTTTTCTCTCAGTTTGAGCATCTGAGCTTGAAACTAACTAGGCACCTCTTTATTTGAAGCCGGAAAGAGTACCAAATCACATTTGGGTTCAGGTAGCGTTCTGATGTTCAGTTTTGTCATTGGTGAAACTAATTGCTTTTCATCTAGTTGTATAACCCTGGAGAGGAACCAGGATGAAAGATTGAGTTTAGACATGAAACCCCACCTTGAACCTTGAACCTGGCACTCTGCATGGTTTAAATGGGATTTTAATGGAAAACGGAGGAATCAGCCTTCAGTTTTGTTTTTAACTTCCCTTCCCAGTGTCCTATGTCAAGCTACCTCTGTACTTTGAGTAAGCAATACTTTGAGGTGCCTATGTTCAATTCACAAATTATTTATTGAAGTCCTATCATTGTAAGGTACTATATGAGATTCTTTAAGAGTTACAAAGGTGAATTTAACATACTGTGTGTATAAAATGCTTATGTTAGATTAGGGAAGAAAATACTAGGAAAAGTAATGCTAAAAACTTATGCTGCTAGCAGTGTGAGCAAAGATATCTGAGGGGAAATGTGAGATCACTTTATCAACTGATAAGTAAAAGAGATCTCTGTAAGAGGCAATATTTGAGGTGGACACTGACTGATGGAAGATTATTGAAAGGAAGGGGTCTAGTGGGATGCCTAATGTTCAGAGGCAATTGTATAAACAAAGGTAAGGTGCATGTGTCGGATATGAAGTGATTTTAAGAGAGAAATTTATATAAACCCTGTGTAGGGAGCATTTCATGCAAAGATGGGTTCAATAAAGGACAAAAATGGTATGGACCTAACAGAAACAGAAGATATTAAGAAGAAGTGGGAAAAATACACAGGAGAACTGTACAAAAAAGATCTTCATGACCCAGATAATCATGATGGTGTGATCACTCACCTAGAGCCAGACATCCTGGAATGTGAAGTCAAGTGGGCCTTAGGAAGCATCACTATGAACAAGGCTAGTGGAGGTGATAGAATTCCAGTGGAGCTATTTCAAATCCTGAAAGATGATGCTGTGAAAGTGCTGCATTCAATATGTCAGGAAATTTGGAAAACTCAGTAGTGGCCACAGGACTGGAAAAGGTCAATTTTCATTCCAATTCCAAAAAAGGCAATTACCAAAGAATGCTCAAACTACTGCACAATTGCACTCATCTCACACGCTAGTAAAATAAAGCTTAAAATTCTCCAAGTCAGGCTTAAGTAATACGTGAACCATGAACTTTCAGATGTTCAAGCTGGTTTTAGTAAAGGCAGAGGCACCAGAGATCAAATTGACAACATCTGCTGGATCATCAAAAAAGCAAGAGAGTTTCAGAAAAGCATCTATTTCTGCTTTATTGACTATGCCAAAGCCTTTGATTGTGTGGATCACAATAAACTGTGGAAAATTCTGAAAGATATGGGAATACCAGACCACCTGACCTGCCTCTTGAGAAACCTGTATGCAGGTCAGGAAACAACAGTTAGAACTGGACATGGAACAACAGACTGATTCCAAATAGGAAAAGGAGTACATCAAGCCTCTATATATTGTCACCCTGCTTATTTAACTTACATGCAAAGAACATCATGAGAAATGCTGGGCTGGATGAAGCACAAGCTGGAATCAAGATTGCCGGGAGAAATATCAATGACCTTAGATATGCAGATGATACCACCCTTATGGCAGAAAGTGAAGAAGAACTAAAAAGCCTCTTGATGAAAGTGAAAGAGGAGAATGAAAAAGTTGGCTTAAAACTCAACATTCAGAAAACTAAGATCATGGCATCTGGTTCCATCACTTCGTGGTGAATAGATGGGGAAACAGTGGCTGACTATTTTGGGGGGCTCCAAAATCACTGTAAATGGTGATTGCAGCCATGCAATTAAAAGACACTTACTCCTTGGAAGAAAAATTATGACCAACCTAGACAGCATGTTAAAAGCAGAGACGTTACTTTGTCAACAAAGGTCTGTTTAGTTAAGGCTATGGTTTTTCCCATGGTCATGTATGGATGTGAGAGTTGGACTGTGAAGAAAGCTTTTTGCCATAGAATTGATGCTTTTGAACTGTGGTGTTGGAGAAGACTCTTGAAAGTCCCTTGGACTGCAAGGAGATCCAACCATTCCATTCTGAAGAAGATCGGTCTGTGATGTTCATTGGAAGGACTGATTTTGAAACTCCAATACTTTGGCCACCTGATGCGAAGAGCTGACTCATTTGAAAAGACCCTGATGCTGGGTAAGATTGAGGGCAGGAGGAGAAGGGGGCAACAGAGTCTTAGATGGAATCACCGACTCAATGGACATGAATTTGAGTAAACTCCGGGAGTTGGTGATGGACAGGGAGACCTGGCGTGCTGCGGTTCATGGGTCGTAAAGAGTCGGACACAACTGAGCAACTGAACTGAACTGTGTAGACATTAAGGCCAGGCAAGAAAGAATAGGGAAAATGTGGTGATAGACAAGGCAATGCTCCACCCACTGCCCACCTGCATGCCCCTGCTGTGAGGAATTCGGTAAAAAGCCTCCACCTGTCTGCACCTTCTAGCCTGACTCAGCTTCAGAGAATCGCCTTGTCCAGGATGACACTGAGGCCCTAGATAAGTGTGTGGCTTTATATGAAAGTGAGGTTATTTAAGCTTTATGAGGGATGCTCTGATGGATATTACTCTCTTAAGAGTTCTCTGTTGGGTTGGCTTTGCTGCTCCACCCTTTGACTTCTTCCTCAGCTCTATCCTCCTTCCTTTTGTTGCTTTTCATCACCAAGTCACATCTGACTCTGTGACCCCATGGACTGCAGCATACAAGACCTCCCTATCCCTCACCATCTCTTGAAGTTTGCCCAAGTTCATGTCCATTGAATTGGTGATGCCATCCAACTATCTCATCCTCTGTTGCCTTCTTCTTCTGCCTTCAATCTTTCCCGGCATCGGGGTCTTTTTCAATGAGTCAGCTCTTTGTATCAGGTACCCAAAATATTGGAGTTTCAGCATCAGTCTTTCCAGTGAGTATTCAGGGTTGATTTCCTTTAGGATTGACTGGTTTGAGCTTCTTGCTGTCCAAGGGACTCTCAAGAATCTTCTTCAGCCCTACAGTTCAAAAGCATAAATTCTTCGGCTCTCTGCCTTCTTTATGGTCTAACTCTCACATCCATACATGACTACTTGAAAGATCATCAGTTCAATTCAATAGCTCAGTTGTGTCTGACTCTTTGCGACCCCATGAATAGCTTTGAGTATACGGACCTTTGTGGGCAAAGTGATGTCTTCGCACTTTAATAAGTGTCTAGGTTTAATGTAGTAGGTGTTAATCCTTAAAATACATCTTGTGAACTAATGCCTGTTGAATTCCAGAGTGAGGTACATATTCATACTGAGTTCCGTAGACCATCAGGAGTGACTCAAGTCTGTCCTGAAGTCAAGTGACATGATTGGAAACACATTTTAGGAAAACACATTCAGCAGGAGTGTATCTGGAAGAGATTAAGGAAGAGAAAACTGGAGTAGAAACAGAGGTGAAAATTTTTGCTCTAAACAAAGAGGATGCGATAAAGACCTGGAAGAAGATGTTAAAATAAAAATAGAAGTGAATTTGAAAGATATTGACAAAGAAGGATCTGTAAAACTCAGGAATTGATTGGATTTAGAGTTGAGAAGTAAGAAAAGGTGGAATCCAGGTTTTCTTCAAGATTTCAATCTTGATGGAACATTAACAAAAGTAAGGGAGTCAGTGTGTGTGTGTGTGTGTGTACACACACATGCACACATGTAATCCAAGGGAGTCAAAGTAGTGAAATGAATTAGGAAGATATTTCTAATGGTTTATGCTATAAATTCCCATGATTTATGCCTTATGGTATGTTTTTGTATCTTGCATTTCTACTGACCTGCTCTGCATATGGGAATAAATTTGTCATATAAATAGACACAACCAGAATTGCAGCATTAGCCTTCCCTAAGTCTTAGGTCCTCTCATGTTCATTAACATCCTGTTCACGTTCTACCGGCCTTCCAAAGAAACACATCCTGTATCCAAGATGCTGAATTCCAGAGCTCTGAATGTTGAATGCAAACCCACCCAGTGGTACTGATTTGCCTTTTTAAACATCACATGTACATTTCAGTGCATTATTCCATTCACAGTGTTATGAAACCATCACTGCCATTTCCCAAACTTTGTTTTTTGAATTGAATTTGTTAATTTTAATAGACTTTATTTTTTGAGTGGTTTTAAGTTTATAACAAAACTGAATGGAAAGCATAAAAAGTACATATATTTCCTCTCGCCACATATGCATGGCCTCCCGTACCATCACCATCCCACACCAGAGTGGTTACAGTCTGTAAATCAACACTGATACATTATTATCCATAGTTTACATTAAGTTCCACTCTTGGTCTATGAGTTTTGACAAGTGTATAATGATATATATCCACCATTATAGTATCTTACAGAGTAGTTTTACTGCCCTAAAAATCCTCTGTGCTCCGTTTATTCTTCCTTCTCCCAGTGACCTCTGCTAACTGCTTCCCCCGCCCCCCCCCCCCCCACTGTTTCCATGTGTGTGTGCTCAGTCATGTCTGACTGTGAGGCCCTGGACTGTAGCCCATCAAGGGCTCACAAATTCTATTCATGGGATTTTCTAGGCAGGAATACTGGAGTGGGTTGCCATTTCCTTTGTCAGGACATCTTCCTGACCCAGGGATCAAACCCATGTCTTCTGTTTCCAGCATTGGCAGGCAGATTCTTTACCACTGCACCACTTGGGAAGCCCACTGTTTTCATACCTTTGCCTTTTTCAGAATGTCATATAGTTTGAATCATATAGTATGTGGTATGTAACCTCTCCAGATTGGCTCTTTTAACTTGTAATAGGCATTTAAGTTTCCTCCATGTCTTTTGTGTCTTTTAGCTCATTTTCTTTTAAGCACTGTCTAATATTCCATTGTATGAATGTATGACAATTCATTTATTCATTCATCTAATGAAGGACTTCTTGATTGCTTCCAGGTATTGGCAATTACAAATAGAGCTGCTATAAACATCTGTGTCTAGGTTTTTCTGTGGTCATAAGTTTTCAACTCATTTGGATAAATATCAATGAATACAATTGCTAGATCTTATGGTAAGGGTATGTTTAGTTTTGCAAGAAAGTGGTAAACTGCCTCCCAGAATGGCTGTACTACCATTTTGCATTCCCGCAATGAATGGGAATTCCTATTGCTATTCATCCTTACCAGCATTTGATGTTGTGTTTAGAATTTTAGCCATTCTGATAGGTGTATAGTTGTTTTAACTTGCAATCGTTTGATGACATGTGATGTTGTTCATCTTTTCTTGTGCTTATTTACAATTTGTATATCTTCTTCATTTCAATGTCTATCTCAGATCTTTTGTTCATTTTTAAATGGAATTATTTACTATTATTATTGTGATGTTTTAAAATTTGTACATTTAGATACTATCCCTTAATCACATATGTATTTTATAAATATTTCTCCGAGTCTATGACTTGGAACATATAGCATCTTCTTCATCCACAAATAGAGACTCTGTAATCATTATTCGAAAACTTTCCAGCTCCTGGGAACCTCCAATCTGTATTCTGTTTCTATTAATTTTCCTGTTCTAGGTGTTCCATATAAATGGAATCATATGTGTTCATTGGAAGGACTGATGCTAAAGCTGAAACTGCAATACTTTGGCCACCTCATGTGACGAGTTGACTCACTGGAAAAGACTCTGATGCTGGGAAGGATTGGGGGCGGGAGGAGAAGGGGACGACAGAGAATGAGATGGCTGGATGGCATCACCGACTCGATAGACATGAGTTTGAGTGAACTGCAGGAGTTGGTGATGGACAGGGAGGCCTGGTGTGCTGTAATTCATGGGGTCGCAAAGAGTTGGACACGACTGAGCAACTGAACTGAACTGAACTGAACTGAATATGTGTTCACTTATATCTGGTTTATTTAACTTATCAAAATGTTCTCAAGATTTATTCATGTGGAAGCATATATCGTATCCTTTATATGTATCATATTATTTTATGCATATATAAATGTATACATATAAAATTTTGTTATCCATTCATCTGTAGATGGACATTTGGATTATTTCTACCTTTTGGCTTGAAAATAATGTTACAGGGAATACTACTGCAATGAATGTGGAAATGTCTGAGTCCCTCTTTTTAATTCTTTTAATATATGCCTAATATACATAAGGGTGGAATTGCTGAGTCATGAATATTCTGTGTTTAGCTTTTTGAATAACTACCACCCTGTTTTCCACAGAGACTGCGCTATTGTACTGAATTTCTTGTTGTTTACTCATGTGAAACTTTTATGATACCCTTCCCTTTACTCTTGTCAGTGTAGACCCTGAAGGATCATGCTATAGCCTCCAACTTTTCAAAGGCTCCCTCTTGATGCCTGTTCTTCTGTATGTCTCAGAATTAGCTCACAAGAAAGTTGGGGAACAATGGCCTATTTTGAAACCTGCTATTTTTGATCCAGTGAACGTTTTGATGCTGCTATTTCCAACTGAGTGCTTTAATTTAGCATTTAATACTATAACTTTTAATTACAGTTTACATTTATTTGGTATATTTATTTTATGCCTGCTCTAAAAGACCTCTACAGTTATGAGGAAAAAGCAATGAACAAGCTGAAAAAATTCTTGTAATTATGGAGCTTATACTCCAGTATGAGTCAGAAAATAGACAAAGACCATTTTAGGTTATGGTTGTTGTTTAGTTGCTAAGTCATATCCAACTGTTTTTTGACCCCATGGACTGTAGCCTGCCAGGCGCTTGTATCTATGAAATTTCCCAGGCAAGGATCTAGAGTGGGTTGCCATTTCCTTCTCCAGGGGATCTTCCATATCCAGGGATCCAACCCCCATCTCCTGCATTGGCAGGCGGATTCTTTACCACTGAGTCACCAAGGAAGCTCCAATTTTAGGTTGGACTTATACTAAAATGAATGGTGCAATAGAGAGAAACTTAGTAAGAAATTATTATCGATATGGTAGCCAGTAACCACCTATCCAAAGTGACTGTTGAATGAGACTTGAAGTGTGAGAGAGTCGTGCATGTGAAGAAAAGGTGATGGAAGGATACTTTGAGGCATGAAGAGCAGCCAAGCAGAGTCTTCCAGGTAAGAAACATCTTAACATGTTTGAGACACATAAAGCAAAGTGGAGAGAATCACAGTGAATAAGTAAAGAGGCCCAGGAAGAGCTAGAGGGACACACAAGACTCCATGTAGCATCAAGACTTCAGACTTGGCAGCAGTTTGGAATTCATTCTCAGATCAGGCAGAATGTTTACAGAGGACGATAACCTGATAAAATTCCGATATGATATGAGTCCTCAGTACTGGTTCCTCTGCATGTGTATTCAGAGTGCCAGCCATCCCCATGATGGTCACACAGGCTGGAACATTCATAAGACAATATCATAGGGCTTAATCTGGATTTTTTCTCTTCTTTTCCTTGAGAACTGAAAGGTGTTTTAGGGTATTGTTTCTGGAGTAATGTTTAAAAACATCAAAAGTTCATAGTCCTAAAGTTCACCGTATTCTTTCCCCTCAAGATATTTTCCATGAATCTAAGATGCTAGAATCAAATAGGACCAATCAGATTGTCTTTTTTTTTTTTTCATGGAAATGCATTTAATTTTACATACAACAGTGTGTCTATGTCAATCCAAACACCCAATCTATCCTTCCCTCCCTCACCTTTCTCCCAGTAATTGTAAGTTCCTTCTCTAAGTCTGTGAGTCTGTTTCTGTTTTGTAAATAAGTTTAGTTGTATCATTTTTTTTTTTTAGATTTTGCATATACATGACATCATATGATAGTGGTCTTTCTCTATCTGACCTCATTTGGTATGATAATCTCCTGGTCCATCCATGTTGCTGCAAATGGCATTATTCCATTCTTTGGTCTGAGTAATATTTCGTTGTATAAATGTGCCACATTTTCTTTATTCATTCATCTGTTGATGGGCATGCTTCCATGTCTTAGCTATTGTAAACAGTGCTGCAATGAACATTGGCGGGGTACAGGTATACTTTTAAGCCATGTTTCTTTCTGAATATGTGCCTAAGAGTGGGATTGCTGGATCATATGGTAGCTCTATTTTTAGATTTTTAAAGAATCTCCACATTGTTCTCCATAATGGCTATACCAATTTACATTCCCACCAACAGTGTATGAGGGTTCCCTTTTCTCCACATCCTCTCCAGCATTTATTGTTTGTACATTTTTTGACAGTGGCCATTCTGACTGGTATGAATTGACACCTCATTGTAGTTCTTCTTTTTTTAAGATATATTTGTTTATTGGTTGTGGTGGGTCTTAGTGGCTGTACATGGACTTTCTCTAGTTGCAGAAAGTGGGGGCTACTCTGTTGCGGTACATGGACCTCTCATTGTGGCAGCTTCCCTTTTTGCGGAACACAGGCTCTAGGTATGCAAGCTTCAGTAGTTGTGGCATGTGGACTCAATGGGTTTTGATGCATTGGCATGTGGGACCTTCTCAGACCAGGTGTCTAACCAGTGTTCCTTGAAATTCAAGGGAGAATTTTAACCACTGGACCAGCAGGGAAGCCCTTACTGTAGTTTTTATTTGCACTTCTCTAATAATTAGGGATAGTGAAAAACTTTTCATGTGCCTCTTGGCCATCTACTGTCATCTTTGGAGAAATGTGTCTTTTGGTTTCTGTCCACTTTTTAATTTTTTTTTAATGTGGATCTGCATGAACTGTTCGGAGAAGGCAATGGCAAGCCACTCCGGTACTCTTGCCTAGAAAATCCCATGGATGGAGGAGCTTGGTAGGCTGCAGTCCGTGGGGTCGCTAAGGGTCGGACATGACTGACCGACTTCACTTTCACTTTTCACTTTCACACATTGGAGAAGGAAATGGCAACCCACTCCAGTGTTCTTGCCTGAAGAATCCCAGGGACGGGGGAGCCTGGTGAGCTTCCATCTATGGGGTCACACAGAGTCGGACCCGACTGAAGTGACTTAGCAGCAGCAGCATGAACTGTTTGTAAATGTTGTAGACTAATCCATTGTCTGTCATATTGTCTACAAATATTTTCTCCCATTCTGTGTTGTATTTTTGTTTTGTATATAGTTTCCTTTGAGGAACAAAAGCTGTTGTGTTTACTTAGGTCTCATTTGTTTATTTTTATTTCCACTACTTTGGAAGACAGATCAAAAAAGATACTGCTATGATTTTTGTCAGAGAGTGTTCTGCCTATGTTTTCCCCTAAGAATTTTATAGTATCTGGTCTTAAATTTAGATCTTTAATCAATTTTGAGTTTATTTTTTGTATTGTGTTAAACAATGTACTAGTTTCATGTTTTACATGTGTCATGGTCTTCATAGACCAGAACCTGGGGACTGGAGTTGACGAGAGGAAGGTCGTAGGGGACCCAAGTCTCCAGTGAAACAAGGGTACTTTATTTGTAGAAACGCATGTTCATATATCTTCAATAAAATGATTACTCAGCCATTAAAAAGAATGAAATTCCACCAGTTGCAACAAAATGGGTAGTCCTTTAAGTGAAGGGAATCCAAGCAGGTGTTCTTTTCCGTGATCTCATTCCTGAGAACTGTGTGCAGCTCTGCTCATTCCTGTTTTTCTGGAACTGATAAGGAACAGAGAGTCCTTGAGAAATGGCACACAAAGGAAGAAAACATATTGGATCCCTTAAGGTTGAATGTCTTCTGACATACATGGATCTGTCCAGTTTTCCCAGAACTATTTATTGAAGAAACTGTTGTTCCTCCATTTTAAAGTCTTGCCTTCTTTGTCATAGATTAATTGCCAGTAGGTGTGTGGGTTTATTTCTCAGCTTTATATCCTGTCCCATTTATCTATATGTCTATTTCTGTGCCAGTACCATCCTGTTTTGATGACTAAAAGTTTGTAGTATGGTCTGAAGTCAGGGTGCCTGATTCCTCCAGCTCTGCTTTTCTTTCTCAAGATGGCTTTGGCTATTCAGAGTCTTTGTCTCCATATAAATTTTAGGATTTTTTGTTATTGTTCTGTGAAAAATGCCATTGGTCATTTGATAGGGATTGCACTGAACTGTGGATAGTCTTGGGTTTTATAGTCTTTTTTGTCAATAATGATTCTTTCAATACAAGAACATGTATATCTTTTCATCTGTTTGTAGTATCTTCAATTTCTTTCATCAGTGTCTTAAATAGTTTTCAGATGACAGGTCTTTTGTTTCCTTAGGTGGGTATATTCCTAGGTATTTTATTCTTTTTGATGCAATGGTGGTAAATGGGATTGTTTCTTTAATTTCTCTTTCTGATCTTTTGTTGTTAGTGTATAGAAATGCAACAGATTTATCTTTAACATTAATTTAGAATTGGGATTCTGTTCATGCAGCCCACTAGCTCTAAATATGTATCTGAGTTGGTGGTGGCTCTATGTGGCTAATTTATATATAATTTAAGAGAATGAGAGAAGAGAAAAGGAGAGAGAGAGAGAAGAGGAAGAATGAAGTGTAGCTAGTACAAAGCAGATACTGAAGGAAAGACTGGGCTTTGACCCAGATGCTCATGTAACTGCCTCCATTTTTACTTAAAGCTGAGATAGACTTTCTGCTTTTGATTTTTATGAGGTATATCCGTAGCTTACTAATAAATTCCATAGATTTGATTTACTTAAGGTAGTTTGTTGTTATTGTTGTTGTTTAGTTGCTAATCTGTGTCTGACTCCTTTGAAACCCCATGGACTCTGCCTGCCATACGCCTCTGTCTATGAGATTTCACAAGCAAGAATCCTGGAGTGAGTTGCCATTTCTTTCTCCAGGGGATCTTCCTGACCCAGGTATTGAACCTACATTTCCTATTTGGCAGGTAGATTCTTTACCACTGAACCACCTGAGAAGTACTAAGGCAGTTTAATAGGTTTCTTTTACTTACTATCCTAATGCAAAAGGAGTCAAGGGAAAAGCTTGATTCTGTAATATGATGGGGACAAATTTATTGGGGACATTTTTATGCATAAAATTCAGACCTTAGTATACTTAGAATTAGGGGAAGAAAAAGGAAAGAATGTCATATGGCATCAGTAGGCCTTCATATTTAGGATGAGGTCCTGCTTAGTTTCACCATCTACTTGAACTATCCTTTTTCTGAACATAAATTAGAAAAAAGAGAAAACAAATGGGGATGAAAACAAGATCATCTTGATCTCTTCATGGCATGCCTTTGTGTCTCCCACATATAATCCCTTTTAGTGGTATCTGGAGAATTTACCTTCTTTTCCTACGTGTTGTTAGGATACCAAATTGCCAGCTGGTGTTCACATAATTGCTTGGTACTCATAACTGGAATCCATATTACATTTTCAGTTTAGAGTTTGAAATGATATCATTTATCTCTCTTTGGAAAAGTTGATATGACATGATTTCTCTCTTTGTCTAAAAGATTTTGGGCAAAGCCTTCTATAATAGTTTTCACTTCTCCTATGGAAGTTCCATGTTATTCCATTAGTGACACAAACCATTCTGTTTTGTGCACTGTACTTATATTTGGCCATTCGTTTTTCATACTTGCTGTCAGAGGAGGAGTCATTGACTCCAACTCTTGAGCCTGAAACACCTTTGTCATGTGAATAATCCAAGCAGGGAGCATAACTGACAGTTTATATGATCTAGAAATACTGATGATAAATGTATATTATATATTCAAGTGTACGTAAAAGAGATAAATGTAAAAATGTAGATCTGATTTATGGGGCACTTCAGAGCATATTTGTCCAAGTTGCAAGATAACTTGAATTTGGGGGAAATTTTATAGTGGACAAGCAGGTTGGAGGAATCTTATACATATTAATAGCATACTGCTTCTACCTTTTAAAGAGTAATTGTGGGGACTTCCTTGGTTGTCCAGTGGCTAAGAATCTGCCTTGCAATGCAGGGGACATAGGTCCAATCCCTGGTTGGGGAATTAAGATCTCACATGCTGTAGGGCAACAAAGCCCACGTGGGCAACTGCCAAGCCCATGCACCACCACTAAAGAGTTTGTGCCCTGCACGAAGAGTCTGTACACCGCAAATAAGACCCAATGTGGCCAAATAAATAAATAAGTAAATATATATATATTTTTTTTATTGGCAAAGTAATATCTCTGCTTTTTATTTTTATTTATTTACTTATTTTTATAAAATAACAATGTCCTATATATATATATATTTTTTACTTTACATTATTGTATTGATTTTGCCATACATTGACATGAATCTGCCCTGGACGTACATATGTTCCTCATGTTATACCAACATGAAGAGAAGAAATATTACCGCTGTTAGTTTTTAATACCATAACATATTCTTGTTACTTTCTGTGTTCTGTGCCAGTACCCAGTGTCAAATTTACCAAGTTGCAGTCATACAGTAAGATTTTAAAGTTGTTTAATCGATTATCATATAGTAAATACTTCTCACCATTAGTGTCATGTTACTGTTACTTCTTTTTATATTCACAGACTTTTTATAGAAGTGTCAAATGCACAGAGAGGGTACAGAGCAAATTTTCACACAGTGAAAGCCCTTGTAGCCTATACGCAGATCACGAATCAGAATGTTATCAGAACTGTAGCTCCCTCTGTGAACCTTCTAGGCACCATGCATGCCCCAGATAAAGTGAAAGTGAAGTTGCTCGGTTGTGTCCGACTCTTTGTGACCCCATGAACTGTAGCCTATCAGGATCCTCCATCCATGGGATTTTCCAGGCAAGAGTACTGGAGTGGGTTGCCATTTCCTTCTCCAGGGGATCTTCCAGACCCAGGGACCAAACCTGGGTCTCCTGCACTGCAGGCAGCTGCTTTACCGTCTGAGCCACCAGGGAAGTCCCCAGAGGGAGCTGCTATTCTGACTGCCACCTTCTTTGATTAGCTTTGCCTGTATGTGAACTTTGTATAATGTAAATGGAACCACATAGCAAACCTTCTCTCCTGTTTGGCTTCTCTCATTCAGTGTTACTCAGTGAGGATGATCCAGATGACTGCATGTCCTTGAGATCCGCTCATTTTTATTGTTGCATAGTATTTTTATGTTTGAATAAACCATCGTGTATCTATTCTAATGCTATTAATTGGGCTATTCTGAGCAATGCTGCTGTGAACACTCTTGTACCTTGTGTGTGAACATATGATTCTTTTCTCTATGAATATAGAGATTGATTGATTGATTGAAAAATAATAAATTGGTAGAACATATTCCAAGTTAAGTGCTTTTCTAGAAAAGGTATAAAAAACTCCTTATAGGTTGTAACATCAAATGTAATCACACACACACACACACACACCCCACTTACCACAATGACTACCACACAGTAGACATTTAGTAAAGGGTATTAAATGGACAGATATATTGAGCATAACAAATAAAAAGATGATTTTGGAGATAATAATGTGTGCAGATGTAGACTGCAGCCATGAACTTTATGCCAGCCATAAAAGATGCTTGCTTCTTGGAAGAAAAGCTATGACCAACCTAGACAGCATATTAAAAAGCAAAGACATTACTTTGCTGACAAAGGTCTGTCTAGTCAAACCTATGGTTTTTCCAGTAGTCATGTATGGATGTGATAGTTGGACTATAAAGAAAGCTGAGTGCTGAAAATTGATGCTTTTGAACTGTGGTGTTGGAGAAGTCTCTTGAGAGTCCCTTAGACTGCAAGGAGATCAAACTAGTCAATCGTAAATGAAATCAGTCCTGAATATTCATTGGAAGGACTGATGCTGAAGCTGAAACTCCAATCTTTGGCTGCTTGATGTGAAGAACTGACTCATTGAAAAAGACCCTGATGCTGGGCAAGATTGAAGGCAGGAGGAGAAGGGGACAACAGAGGATGAGACGGTTGGATGGCATCACTGACTCAATGGACGTGAGTTTGAGCAAGCTCTAGGAGTTGGTGATGGACAGGGAAGCGTGGTGTGCTGCAGTCCATGGGTCACAAAGAGTTGGACACAACTGAACGACTGAACTGAATGTCATTGAAGATTAACATTTACTGAAATACATGACTTTGAAAGCTCTCTTTTAACTATAATTCGAAAATTTGGTTGTTTTATCATGAATCCTTTCTAAGTTCCTTCTTTCCTTTGAATGTAAATTTGAGAACTGGACACTAGTAGGAATTTGATAATACTGCATGTAATTCTTCTTTAGAAAATTTGCCTTTATTACTCTGGCCTGGTAAATGGTGCCAGTTTGCACTAACCTTCCATGGTTACATGGGCTCCCTCCCAGCCCAGTCAGCATTTGCAACACAATTTCATTGCTCTTGAATTTGCAGTCAAGAGTTTTGCTTTCAGTATCTGGCCCATGAAGCAGTAGTCTTACATCTGTCCATTTGGAAAGCTTTCAACAGGAGACCAAATCCCTAAAGCTGGCAAGAAAGGATTGCTGGCTTTCCATGTTTTGTGTAGGGATAGCTGTCAGAGGCATCCAAATTTGAAAATTGGCTCTTGTCTTCCTGTGATGTATCAGTTTATAAATGTCTCAAAGTGAAGCAAAAGCAAAAAAAAAAAAGAAAGAAACCTTAGGTTCTGTCCCTTTGTTCTCTTTCTTTCGTCATGCTCTTCAAGCAAAGAAAATATGGGGAAAGAGCATTTCACATGTGTTCGTTTCTGCAAGTTGTGATGTGCTGACTTCGAGCTCCCTGAGGAAGAAGCCCTATCTTTCTCTGTGGTTTGATCAAACAGGGATTGATAGCTATTGTTTTTTCCTCTATACTCAGGCTTATGCCTACTCAGTGGGCCTCCCCCTGTTTTTAAATGTGCTCAGGGTACGTGGGAGACCATTGCAGAGCAGAGCAGTTGAGCAGGGGTATGAAGTCTGATGTCTTGTGGGGCCAGGCAGGTGAGAAGAAGGGGACACTTTAGATAGAAGCTGGAAGGAAGGGCAGGGGCAGTTCTAAGTGGGGAGTGCATGCTTCCCTGAAAGTATGCAAGTATGTTAAAAAAAAAACAACAACCCAATATTACTTGTTTTCCACCCCCTCTCCATCCACATACCTTTTGTGCATGCTTGAACGTGCACATGCACACATCCACACATGCGTGCCACATATACTCTTTGTCACTCCCGCGTAAGCATGTTGGGATTGGAGGAATAGAATAGTCTGCTACCAGATTGTATTTCCTGGTGCTATCTTGTTACCTCCATTTCGACAATATGTAGGATGAAGCTTTAGTCTAGTATTGTTCGGTAGACAGGAATGTTTAGTGAGTGTGTGTGTGAGAGGGAGAGAAAGAGAGAGACGGAGAGAAACTATCTCATCACACGTACTTACAGTTAATACACACACACAAAATGACCGATCCAAGAGAACTGGTCTTAGCAGAGATAGTGACCATTTTTCAAAACATGAATTAGACTAAAAGGGGGGGAAAGTCCTAAATTAATGAAAAAAATGCATGTAAATGAATGAGAAGCTTGCAGGAAGTCCTGATTTTTTTTTTTTTTTTTAATCTTACTCTTTGACTGCTCGTCTCAACTAAAGATTATACACTGGCTAATAATGGGCTTCCCTGGTGGCTCAGAGGTTAAAGTGTCTGCCTCCAATGCAGGAGACCCGGGTTTGATCCCTGGGTCAGGAAGATCCCCTGGAGAAGGAAACGGTAACCCACTCCAGTATTCTTGCCTGGAGAATCCCATGGACGGAGAAGCCTGGTAGGCTACAGTCCATGGGGTCGCAAAGAGTCGGACACGACTGAGCGACGGAACAGAAGAACAGAATATGAATAATAATGACAATGAAAAATATCATTATTTAAGGAAAAACGACCCACTGATCTGAGTCAAGGCTATGGTTTTTCCCGTGGTCATGTATGGATGTGAGAGTTGGACTGTGAAGAAAGCTGATCGCCGAAGAATTGATGCTTTTGAACTGTGGTGCTGGAGACGACTCTTGAGAGTCCCTTGGCCTGCAAGGAGATCCAACCAGTCCATCCTAAAGGAGATCAATACTGAGTGTTCATTGGAAGGACTGATGCTAAAGTTGAAGCTCCAATCCTTTGGCCACCTCATGCGACGAGTTGACTCACTGGAAAAGACTCTGATGCTGGGAGGGATTGGGGGCGGGAGGAGAAGGGGATGACAGAGAATGAGATGGCTGGATGGCCTCACCAACTCTGTGGACATGAGTTTGAGTGAACTCCAGGAGTTGGTGATGGACAGGGAGGCCTGGTGTGCTGTGATTCATGGGGTCGCAGAGAGTCAGACACGACTGAGCGAATGAACTGAACTGAACTGAATCTGAGTTTTATTATAACCATTAGGATTGTTCTAGGAAGAGACCTTAATTTTTATGATGACGTTATGGTGTTATTACTTGGTTTCTATCTGGTCCTATTTCCATCCACATGTACTTTGCATGCACACTTTGTTTGCCTCCTCATCTTCTCTATCTCTCCTGTATAAAAATTTTCCTCCAAAACTGCTGAGGTTGGAAAAATTGGTTTAAGTGGTAGATTTTAGAGGAAGATGAGAGAGAATTCAAAGTGTTTTAATTTTCTGGGCCTAATATTCTCTTTTGTACAGGCATGTTATTTCATTATAAAGTTTGCATTTTTTAAAATCTCGTACCTTCATAGGCAGGTATGTTAATGTGTTTAAAGTATGTCCTTTAATATGAATGTATTCTTGCCAAGTGTTGTGTGCAGATGTATTTAAATTTATATAGACAATATAACCATCACCTATACAAATTTATATACATATTGTAAGTCTCTAATTTTTTCATACTCTTTCCCACTAACACCACATTTTATTTTTTTTTATTTTTTTTTGGTAATTAATTTATTTTTTATTGGAGGCAAATTATTCTACAATATTATATTGGTTGGTTTTGCCATACACCGACACGAATTCGCCCCGGGTCCACATAAGTTCCCCCTCCTGAACCCCCCTCCCACCTCCCTCCTCCCCCCATCCTCCCTCCGGATCATCCCCGCACGCCAGCCCCCAGCATCCTGTAACATGCATTGACCCTGAACTAGTGATTCGTTTCACATATGACAACATACGTGTTTCAATGCCATTCTCACAAATCATCCCATCCTCACCCTCTCCCACAGAGTCCCAAAGACTGTCCTATACATCCGTGTCTCCTTTGCCGTCCCGTATACAGGGTTATCATTTGCATCTTTCTAAATTCCATATATATGCGTTAGTATACTGTATTGGTGTTTTTCTTTCTGGCTTACTTCACTCTGTATAATAGGCTCCAGTTTCATCCACCTCATTAGAACTGATTCAAATGCATTCTTTTTGATGGCTGAATAATACTCCATTGTGTATATGTACCAAAGCTTTCTTATCCATTCGTCTGCAGATGGACATCTAGGTTGCTTCCATGTCCTGGCTATTATAGACAGTGCTGCAATGAACATTGGAGTACATGTGTCTCTTTCAATTCTGGTTTCCTCAGTGTGTATGCCCAGGAGTGCGATTGCTGGATCATATGGCAGTTCTATTTCCAGTTTTTTGAGGAATCTCCACACTGTTCTCCATAGTGGCTGTACTAGTTTGCATTCCCACCAGCAGTGTAAGAGGGTTCCTTTCTCTCCACATCCTCTCCAGCATTTATTGCATGTAGACTTTTGGATAGCAGCCATTCTGACTGGTGTGAAATGGTATCTCATTGTGGTTTTGATTTGCATCTCTCTGATTATGAGGGATGTTGAGCATTTTTTCATGTGTTTGTTAGCCATCTTTATGTCTTCTTTGGAGAAATGTCTGTTTAGTTCTTTGGCCCATTTTTTGATTGGGTCATTTATTTTTCTGGAATTGAGCTGCAGGAGCTGCTTGTCTATTTTGGAGATTAATCCTTTATCCGTTGCTTCATTTGCTATTATTTTCTCCCATTCTGAAGGCTGTCTTTTCACCTTACTTATAGTTTCCTTTGCTGTGCAGAAGCTTTTGATTTTAATTAGGTCCCATTTGTTTATTTTTGCTTTTATTTCCAATATTCTGGGAGGTGGGTCATGGAGGATCCTGCTGTGATTTATGTCGGAGAGTGTTTTGCCTACGTTCTCCTCTAGGAGTTTTATAGTTTCTGGTCTTACATTTAGCTCTCTAATCCATTTTGAATTTATTTTTGTGTATGGTGTTAGGAAGTGTTCTAGTTTCATTCTTTTACAGGTGGCTGACCAGTTTTCCCAGCACCACTTGTTAAAGAGACTGTCTTTTCTCCATTTTATATTCTTGCCTCCTTTGTCAAAGATGAGGTGTCCATAGGTGCGTGGATTTATCTCTGGGCTTTCTATTTTGTTCCATTGATCTATATTTCTGTCTTTATGCCAGTACCATACTGTCTTGATGACTGTGGCTTTGTAGTAGAGCCTGAAGTCTGGCAGGTTAATTCCCCCAGTTCCATTTTTCTTCCTCAAGATTGCTTTGGCTATTCGAGGTTTTTTGTATTTCCATATAAATTGTGAGATTATTTGTTCTAGTTCTGTGAAAAATATCGTTGGTAGCTTGATAGGGATTGCATTGAATGTATAAATTACTTTGGGTAGTATACTCATTTTTACAATATTTATTCTTCCAATCCATGAACATGGTATATTTCTCCATCTATTAATGTCCTCTTTGATTGCTTTCAGTAGTGTTTTATAGTTTTCTATGTACAAGTCTTTTGTTTCCTTAGGTAGATATATTCCTAAGTATTTAATTCTTTTCGTTGCAACAGTGAATGGAATAGTTTCCTTAATTTCTCTTTCTATTTTCTCATTATTAGTGTATAGGAATGCAAGGGATTTCTGTGTGTTGATTTTATATCCTGCAACGTTACTGTAATCATTGATTAGCTCTAGTAGTTTTCTGGTAGAGTCTCTAGGGTTTTCTGTGTAGAGGATCATGTCATCAGCAAACAGTGAAAGTTTTACTTCTTCTTTTCCAATTTGGATTCCTTTTATGTCTTTTTCTGCTCTGATTGCTGTGGCCAAAACTTCCAGAACTATGTTGAATAGTAGTGGTGAGAGTGGGCACCCTTGTCTTGTTCCTGACTTTTGGGGAAATGCTTTCAGTTTTTCACCATTGAGGATAATGTTTGCTGTGGGTTTGTCATATATAGCTGCTTTTATTATGTTGAGGTATGTCCCTTCTATTCCCACTTTCTGGAGGGTTTTTATCATAAATGGATGTTGAATTTTGTCGAAGGCTTTCTCTGCATCTATTGAGATAATCATATGATTTTTATTTTTCAGTTTGTTAATGTGGTGTATTACGTTGATTGATTTGCGGATATTGAAGAATCCTTGCATTACTGGGATAAAGCCCACTTGGTCATGATGTATGATCTTCTTAATATGTTGTTGGATTCTGATTGCTAGAATTTTGTTAAGGATTTTTGCATCTATGTTCATCAGTGATATTGGCCTGTAGTTTTCTTTTTTTGTGGGGTCTTTACCAGGTTTTGGGATTAGGGTGATGGTGGCCTCATAGAATGAGTTTGGAAGTTTCCCTTCCTCAGCAATTTTCTGGAAGAGTTTGAGTAGAATAGGTGTTAGCTCTTCTCTAAATTTTTGGTAGAATTCGGCTGTGAAGCCGTCTGGACCTGGGCTTTTGTTTGCTGGAAGATTCTTGATTACAGCCTCTAGTTCCGTGCTTGTGATGGGTCTGTTCAGATTTTCTATTTCTTCCTGGTTCAGTTTTGGAAAGTTGTACTTTTCTAGGAATTTGTCCATTTCTTCCAGGTTATTCATTTTATTGCCATATAATTGCTGATAGTATTCTCTAATTATCCTTTGTATTTCTGTTTTGTCAGTTGTGATCTCTCCATTTTCATTTCTAATTTTATTGATTTGGTTCTTCTCCCTTTGTTTCTTAATAAGTCTGGCTAGTGGTTTGTCAATTTTATTTACCTTCTCAAAGAACCAGCTTTTGGCTTTGTTGATTTTTGCTATGGTCTCTTTTGTTTCTTTTGCATTTATCTCTGCCCTAATTTTTATGATTTCTTTCCTTCTACTGACCCTGGGGTTCTTCATTTCTTCCTTTTCTAGTTGCTTTAGATGTAGAGTTAGGTTATTTAGTTGACTTTTTTCTTGTTTCTTGATGTGTGCCTGTAGTGCTATGAACTTCTCCCTTAGCACTGCTTTTACAGTGTCCCAGAGGTTTTGGGTTGTTGTGTTTTCATTTTCATTCATTTCTATGCATATTTTGATTTCTCTTTTGATTTCTTCTATGATTTGTTCATTATTCAGCAGCGTGTTGATCAGCCTCCATATGTTGGCATTTTTAATAGTTTTTCTCCCGTAATTGAGATCTAATCTTACTGCATTGTGGTCAGAAAAGATACATGGAATGATTTCAACTTTTTTGAATTTTCCAAGGCTAGATTTATGGCCCAGGATGTGATCTATCCTGGAAAAGGTTCCGTGTGCACTTGAGAAAAAGGTGAAATTCATTGTTTTGGGGTGAAATGTCCTATAGATATCTATTAGGTCTAACTGGTCTATTGTATCATTTAAAGTTTGTGTTTCCTTGTTAATTTTCTGTTTAGTTGATCTATCCATAGATGTAAGTGGGGTATTAAAATCTCCCACTAGTATTGCATTATTGTTAATTTCCCCTTTCATACTTGTTAGTAATTGTCTTACATATTGTGGTGCTCCTATGTTGGGTGCATAAATATTTATAATTGTTATATCTTCATCTTGGATTGATCCTTTGATCATTATGTAGTTTCCTTCTTTGTCTCTTTTCACAGCCTTTGTTTTAAAGTCTATTTTATCTGATATGAGTATTGCTACTCCTGCTTTCTTTTGGTCTCTATTTGCATGGAATATCTTTTTCCAGCCCTTCACTTTCAGTCTGTATGTGTCCCTCGTTTTGAGGGGGGTCTCTTGCAGACAACATATATGGGGGTCTTGTTTTTGTATCCATTCAGCCAGCCTTTGTCTTTTGGTTGGGGCATTCAACCCATTTACATTTAAGGTAATTATTGATAAGTACGATCCCATAGCCATTTTCTTTATTGCCTTGGGTTCGAGTTTATACACCCTTTCTGTGTTTCCTGTCTAGAAAAGATCCTTTAGCATTTGTTGGAGAGCTGGTTTGGTAATGCTGAATTCTCTCAGCTTTTGCTTGTCTGTAAAGCTTTTGATTTCTCCTTCATATTTGAATGAGATCTTTGCTGGGTACAGTAGTCTGGGCTGTAGGTTATTTTCTTTCATCACTTTAAGTATGTCTTGCCATTCCCTCCTGGCCTGAAGAGTTTCTGTTGAAAGATCGGCTGTTATCCTTATGGGAATCCCCTTGTGTGTTATTTGCTGTTTTACCCTTGCTGCTTTTAATATTTGTTCTTTGTGTTTGATCTTTGTTAATTTGATTAATATGTGTCTTGGAGTATTTCGCCTTGGGTTTATCCTGTTGGGGACTCTCTGGGTTTCTTGGACTTGGGTGATTATTTCTTTCCCTATTTTAGGGAAGTTTTCAACTATTATCTCCTCAAGTATTCTTTCATGGTCTTTCTTTTTGTCTTCTTCTTCTGGGACTCCTATGATTCGAATGTTGGAGCGTTTAACATTGTCCCAGAGGTCTCTAATATTGTTCTCATTTCTTTTAATTTGTTTTTCTTTTTTCCTCTCTGTTTCATTTATCTTCTAGCTCGCTTATCCTGTCTTCTGCCTCTGTTATTCTACTGTTTGTTCCCTCCAGAGTGTTTCTGATCTCATCTATTGCATTATTCATTGTATATTGACTCTTTTTTATTTCCTCTAAGTCCTTCTTAAACCTTTCTTCCATCTTCTCAATCCTTTTCTCCAGGTTATTTATCTGTAACTCCATTTTGCTTTCAAGATTTTGAATAATTTTCACCACCAAAATTCGAAATTCTTTATCAGGTAGATTCCCTATATCTTCCTCTTTTGTTTGTGTTGGTGGGCATTTATCTTGTTCCTTTACTTGCTGGGTATTTCTCTGCCTCTTCATCTTGCTTATAATGCTTTCCTTGGGGTGGCCTTTCCCTCTTCTGGTCGTTTGTGGAGATCTCTTTATTATGTAGTTTCCTCTCTGTGTGTGGGGTTTGACAGGTGACTTGTCAAAGTTCCCTGGTTATGGAAGCTTGTGTTGGTGTTCTGGTGGGTGCAGCTGGATTTGTTCTCTCTGGAGTGCAATGAAGTGTCCAGTAATGAGTTATGAGATGTCAGTGGGTTTGGAGTGACTTTGGGCAGCCTGTGTATTGAAGCTCAGGGCTAGTTTCCTGTGTTACTGGAGAATTTGCGTGGTATGTCTTGCTCTGGAACTTGTTGACCCTTGGGTGGTGCTTGGTTTTAGTGTAGGTATGGAGACGTTTGATGAGCTCCTATCGATTAATGTTCCCTGGAGTCAGGAGTTCTCTGGTGTTCTCAGGATTCGGCCTTAAGCCTCTTGCCTCTGGTTTTTGGTCTTATCCTTGGAGTAGCCTCTAGATGTCTCTATCTGTCATTTCCAAGGTGGTTCCCTCTGTTTTAGCTTCTGTTTGCTGGTCTCTTCAGTGTCTAATTTCCGTCCTGATACTAGGGGGTGGGTGGACACTTTTAAAGGCTCAGTTGTTCAGTTCTGTTCTGGGAAGGGAGGAACGCTGCAGACGAATATCTCTGGCGTCTGTGGGGAGTGCTCACAGCTTCTCGGCCACACTGGGTTTGCCCCCGCTCACAGCACGTATGCTGTCCCAGTCTATACTGCACAGGCTCTAGGTTGCTCTGCCGGGAACTGTCTGAGGCCGGCACCGGGTTGTATGCACTTCCCAGGTCTGAGCGGCTCAAGTTCAGGTTCTCAGGTACTCCACAAAGGCGCAGACTTGGTTGGGCCTGCGTTTTGTGCCTCCCCGGTCCGAGCAGCTCAGGGGACCAGGTGTTTGGCGAGCGCGGTCTCTGCGACTTATCGCCTCCCCAGTCTCCGCCACTCAGTTTTCTGGGTGTACAACCGGCGCACCTTCTCAGGGGGATATCGACCGGCCCGAGCCCAAGAAGTCCTGAATAGCAACAAGCCTGTCTGCAGTTTGTATCAGATGCCTTTCTGGGGCCGCGGTTGCCCGCTCTGGCTCTGGCTGCGCTCCCTGCCTGTCTCGGCGGGGGATGGGGGATGGGCCAGCCGCAGCAGGCTCGCTCTGCTCAGTCCTTTATTCTGTGAGCGGGGCTGGCCGAGTCGTAGGTTAGAGCTTTCCGCCTTTTCGTGGGGAAGCTATCCCACAGTCTGGTTTGCTCTCCCCAGTTCTCTCAAATTGTTCTCACGGCATTCAAGCCCAGTCCTCTCTCTAAGCAGTTCAGCCGGCTCCTCCCTGCCCAGCCCCCGCTTGCTAATGGTTTATGCAGGCGTCTGCGCTGCTTCTCCGCTGGGAGTTACCGTTTGGCGGGTAATCTGCGGGTTTTTTAAAAAATCTTAAAAAAAAAGAGGGTTATGTGGCCCTCTGAGCTTCCAAGGCTCGCCACAGATTCGCCAGTGAGAGTGTTTCCTGGTGTTTGGAAAGTTCTCTCTTTTTAAAGCCTCCCTTCCCGGGACGGAGCTCCGTCCTTACTTCTTTTGTCTTGCTTTTTATCTTTTATGTTTTTTCCTACCTCCTTTCAAAGACAATGGACTGCTTTTCTGGGTGCCTGACGTCCTCTGCCAGCATTCAGAAGTTGTTTTGTGGACTTTACTCCACGTTCAAATGTTCTTTTGATGAATTTGTGGAGGAGAGAGTGGTCTCGCCGTCCTATTCCTCCGCCATCTTGTTCCCTCTCCAACACCACATTTTAAAGATCAATCTATGTTGCCAAGTTTATACCTAATTTGTATCTTTTTTAAAAAATTGAACTACAGTTGACTTATACTAATTTGTACCTTATAGATTATTTGTTGTGATGGGCATCAGCATTTCCTCTCTCCCTATGGTGGACACTCAGGTTACTTCTAACTCTTTTGACTCTTGTAACTCCATGGACTATAGCCCCCAGGCTCCTCTGTCCATGGGATTTCCCAGACAAGAATACTGGTGTGGTTGCATTTCCTTCTCCAGGGGGATCTTCCCACCCCAGGGATCAAACCTGCGTCTCCTGCATTGTCAGTTCAGTTCAGTTCAGTTGCTCAGTCATGTCCGACTCTCCGTAGGTGCTTAATCACTGTGCCACCAGTGAAGCCCTCTAACTCTTTACCAGCAAGCACAATGCTTTGAATCAATCTTTGTGGAGCTTTCAGGATTTTACTGGGATACCCATCCTGGACTTGTATCGTTATATCTGTCTTGCAAGGTAGTGCTGGATTGTTTTCCAGAATGCCTTCCAGAATGCCCACACCAGCCTTCACTCTTCTTAATTGACTATTCATGACAGTTTCCCCATCCCATGAATACTGAGTGATACCTTACTTTCTAACTGTTGCCAATTTAAAAAGTTTGATGTGATATCTCATTGGTGTCTTAGTGAAAGAGTCAATTCCTAGGTAGGTTGTTAAGAAGTCTGGGATCCCAGAGGAAGAGAAAGAGGTCTGGGGCTCTCATGAAGTAGATAGGGGTCTGGAGTTCTCAAGGAGGAGAAAAGGACTTTTTTTTTTTTTCCCTTTAAGTCCAGGGCTGATGATTGCACAATGAAACAACTCATCTTGCTCAAGGATATGTTTTCCATTAAACTCTGTACCAATGATTATATAACAACAATGTATCCTGCTTGAGGACACATTGCTCTTTCTTGAGAACCTTCTGACCAATCCTGTCATCTTACAATGTATATTGTGGGAGTGGGTCTGGTAAGACCTTTACAGCCTTGAAACATTCTTTTGACTTAATAACCAATTGAAAAGTATATAGCTCCCTTGCTAAGACTAGCAAGGGTGGGGCCCTCTCCATCCCGGTTCTGGTGTCTATGTCAGAAACTTTCTCTGACCCTTTTTATACTTTAATAAAACTCTGCTATACAAAAGTTCTTGAGTGATCAAGCCTGGTCCCCGGTCCCAAAGCTACATCTTCTTCGGAGATCATGAATCTGACATTGTTCACAGTAAGCTATCATTGGCTTGCCTTTTCCTCATCACCAATAATTTTGAACATCCTTTCAAATTCTCCTGAGCACTTGGGTTTCTTTTTCAGTGTACTGTTCATGTTTCCTTTGCTCATTTTCTGCAGTCTTTCTCCAGCTGATCGGAGGAGTTGCCTGCCAGTGCTAGCTATTGATACCTTAATTGAAGACACTGTGTATGCTGCTGCTGCTGCTCCTAAGTCACTTCAGTCGTGTCCAACTCTGTGCAACCCCATAGACAGCAGCTCACCAGACTCCCCCATCCCTGGGATTCTCCAGGTAAGAACACTGGAGTGGGTTGCCATTTCCTTCTCCAGTGCATGAAAGTGAAAAGTGAAAGTGAAGTCGCTCAGTCATGTCCGACTCTTCATGACCCCGTGAACTGCAGCCCACCAGGCTCCTCCATCCAGGCAAGAGTACTGGAGTGAGTTGCCATTGTCTTCTCTGAAGACACTGTGTATAGCATCTCCATTTCTTTCACACGCTAACTCCTTTGTAAATTTCTTTAAAAAAGTTCATTACTCTTGGTGAGTAAAATATTAAAGGCTTGTCTAGTGGAATTCCTCTTGTGCTGTGGCTCCTCCATCAACTGTTTCTTCAAGAATCCCTTGAGCTGTATTGATGCACAACACTCTCATTCGCTGAGAAGAACCTTAACAAGGAATGGCAGTGATTCTGCTGCCGGTGTCCTCTAGGAAATATTAAAATCTTAAAGACAAGCAGAGGGTATTTGGTCATTGTTATTTTTGCATGTACTTCTCATTTTATAATCATAGGTATGGTCTTGGCATAATGCAAAAGAGAATGAAATATTTGAATGTTCTATTTTGAAATGAAAACTGGAGAAACATAAGCTCATGATCTTGTTTCTGAAATTTGAGCCTATCTTTAGCTGATTTTTTTTGGAGACTGAAATAGCATTACTCTCCTAAGGCCTGCATAAAATGACTCCTTCAGTTAAGTTCTCGTTTGGCATTTGGGCATTCCAAGTCAGCTGAGAAAAGGCTATTATGCCCCATGAGAAGCCTGCACTTGATCAGTGAGTCACAAAGTTGTGAAATAACATAATTGAATGAAAAATACAGTAATGTAGGTTTAGGGAGTATTATTGTTGCCAATAATATTTTTAAATATACAGAAGTTGCTTTTGGATGAGTTTCACTGTTTTATCTGTTAGAGATGATTCCTTACACATGTATTACCATGCAGGTTTTTAGAAACCTTTTAGCTTGTACAACTTGAGCTATTTTTCTTGAATTCATTTTCCAACTCCTGGACATCCATATTTTATACCTATTTCCTCTTGACTAAACATGTCATAGGAAGTTACCCTAATCTACTGCCTGTCAGGGATACAGAATTGCATTGCTTTATAACTTTGACTTCCTTTAGAATTGCTATGTAGAATATCTTTTCATGAGTGTCAAAAACACTTAAAGTAATGTTTTTCATTGTATTTCCCAATACCTGTCATGGATTAAAGCATTAGAATATGTAAATCTAGAGTTATCAGTGTTACTCACGATAATTTGGAGATACTAAAATCCTACGTGTAGGTTTGAATGTATGAATACTTTTTAAATTTTATTCTAAATATTTTAGGATTTTGATCATTGATATAAAAGTAGTGATGGCACATTAATAGATGCAGTGAATATTTAGAAATTAGATTCTCTGTTTCTTCTGAAAAATGAATATCTTCAATGAATAGGAACACTTGCTAATGTGATATCAAAATTTAAAATGTATTTATCACAATTGAGTCTAACTAGCTGAACTAATACACTCTCATGAATTTTAAGTGGCCCAATACACCAGATTCTTACTGGACCATACTGAAGAGCCTTTCTTGACCAATGAACAATGGAAATTATTTCGCCAAACACTATCGACTTCTAGACTCATTCTTTGCCATCCCAGTGAGTGTTCTCAGTGCTTAATGAGCATAACCACCATGAAAAGCCCTTCCTAATTCTTGAAACTTATTTTCCCCTCTCTGAAAACTATGGTTATTGTCTTTACTAATTTTCTCTTGCCTGGCAAACAATTTTTTGTTTGTTTTTCATTTTTAGCTCTAGAGATCTTTGTTCTATTCCTTGATACTGCTAAGCCAAGTTATTTTTTATAATACTATGGCACAAAAGCAATGTAATTATCTAAAAATGTCTTATTTTGATCATAATTAAAGGCTTCAATTCCTTTTCGAGTGTTTTAAACCATAATTTTTATCCACAGGTTAGTTGGTTTTGGAGAATCTTCGATTGCTCTCTACTCTGTCCCCTCTCGCAGCTTTTCTCCCATTTCTCACAGGAAACTTCTTAGCAATGAAATTCGACAGGGAGTCAGTATGTTGGCACCATTGGCAATGAGGAAAGCATAAGTTGTGCCTTTAAATAATAGCACTAAATGATTATAAAAAATCAGTTGATGGGATTATAAAACTGGTCAAAATATGAAAGAGAAAGTAGGCATTATGATAATAAGAACAATCGTATATGTTGAATATGCACTCTTGACTCATTATACTGAGTGAAAAAAAGCTCCTGAATTCAATTCTTTTAACAGTCCTGGGATATAGATAAGGAGACTAAGACAAAATCTTTATTCTGAATAATTTTGTGAACCAGTTTGGGGGCATGCCTGATTCCTAAAGCCCTCACTGAACGACTGCCTTTAAAGGTGTAGGGCTGTGCTGGCTTTGATCCAGGTCAGGGATGGCTAATTCCTGATGATGGATTATGTAGGTTTTCACACTGTACCACTTCAAACTGTTTGTCTCATTTAGATCTATAAACCATACAGACCTCTGAGTGAGAAGAGCAGTACTGTGGAGTGCATGAGAAAGCCTCACAAGTGAAGAAGGGTGGGATGAATTATGTCCACAGACATTATGGAATGTCATAGTGCTCTGAAAAGAAATGATCAGGGTATACTGGATGATTTCAATAAGCCTCTTTGGCTGGTATTGTTAAGTGAGAAAGATAGCAGTAATATTTATGTTATTCATATTTTTTAAAGCATAAGGAAATCTCCCTATACGTGTGTGTGTGTGTAGATAAGGAAGAAAATCTTAAACCAGGTGCTAACTTGGGTTAGCTTAGAGTAATGGTTGTGGCTGTCATGATGGAGAATGTAGTTGGAAGAAAGAATAAAACAAAATAAATAGAACATTTCATACAAAGAAACAAATGAGAAACAGCAAATCACCCCAGCATGTATATGTATGATTGTTATGGGCTGAACTGTGTCCTTTGAAATATGTTGAAGCCCTAACTTCCTGTGGGTCACAGTGTGACTTTGTTCAGAGATGGAGTCGTCACAGGTAGTCAGGTTAAAGTGAGGTCATTAGGGTGGGCCCTGATCTGACATAACCATGTTTGTTCTTAAGAGCAGGCGGAAATTGGGGCACAGAAAAGATCATGTGGGAAGACAGGGAGAGGATGGAATCTATAAGCCAGCAGATGCCGAGGCTAACAGAAGTTAGGTGAGAGGCCTGGAATGCCTCCTCCTTTCACAGCTCTCAGAAGGAATCAGCCCTGCCAACACCTTGACTTCAGACCTCTAGCCTCCAGAACTAGGATGCAACAACCTTTGTTGGTTAAGCTATCCAGCTGGAGGCATGTTTTTAAAGGTAGCCTTAGGAAACTAATACATGGGTATATATGCTCATAAAGATATTAGAGGAGATAATGGCTCAGATGGTAAAGAATCTGCCTACAATGCAGGATACGTGGGTTTGATCCCTAGGTTGGGAAGATCCCCTGGAGAAAGAAATGGCAACTAACTCCAATATTTTTGCCTGGAGAGTCCCCTGGACAGAGGAACCTGGCAGGCTACCTACCGTCCAGGGGGTTGCAAAGAGTCAGACACGAGTGAGCAACTAACATGAACGTGAAAGATAGACTCTAACCACTCTATTTGTAGATATCCTTAGGGTATGTTTTCAAGGGAAAATGAAGGAGCAGCATCACAATAGTGTGGATAGTATGATCCTATTAAATTAAAAGGGAATAAGAGAGGCATCTCTGTAATTAGACGGAAATTGCAATACCAGCTTTACCACTTCTTATCAGTGTGAATGTGGGCAAATTACATCAGTTTTATCATCTACTCAGTGGGACTAATGATGCTCACATTGTAAGATTGCTTGGGGGAATAAATGGCAAAGTGATGCACGTAGAGCTCTGAGGCCTTCTTTGATGCTCCAGGGCTTCCAATATGCTGTCACACGTGTCTGGAAGATTCTCAGCATGGCTGACTCCATCCTGCGTGTCCTCACCTCAGATGGCCTCTTCTGACAATTCTCTTTCTCTTTTTTGTTTTTTTGTCACAAAGTACCCTTTTTACCTTACTTATATCATTTTTTTTCAACCTCACATTATTTCTTTAATTTCTAGCTTATTGCCTGTTTCCCCACAGTCCATTTGCTCCATGAAGGCAGGAATTATTCTTGTTGTGTTCACCATGGACTCTCCAGTGTCAAGAATATTGTTAAGAACTGAAAAGGCCACCAAGAAATACTTGTTCAATGATTATCTAAAATGAATAAAAGTATTTTACACTGTATTTGTCACATACTAACTGCACAGTAAATACTGGTGATTTTTTTCTTTTTCTTCTCATTATGCAATATACAGTCCAAGCAGTGACAGATATCATTATCCATATGTCGGAGAAAAGGGATGTTTTCTTTAATTTTCACCATCATTGTTCACCTCAAATGTGAGGAACATGCTTTCCTTGGCCCCAGGGAGAAATTTGATCTGACTCCTGTTTTAATTTATTTGAAAATTTCAGGGATCACATGTCACAGATTTTATTCAAAATTATGATTAAAGACTTCTTAGGCAGGCAAATAGCTGTTCAACAGCCTACAGATACTTTTTCTCATATTGTGACCTTATTTGGCCCAGGTAGTTATCAGAAGCAAAATTACATTTGAATAGAAAATAGGAACCGCTGCTCTTCATCCAGAAATGTAACAGCACCCCATCTGGAGCACGATATGGTTGTTGCTGAGAAATGACACACAGGGATAATAATTTTCAGATAGATAGCTAGCATGAAATCCAACAAGAGTGAATAGATCCAGGTAAGTAAATTAGATTGATCCGAAGGTAATTGATTTGGATTTGTAATCAAATTGTTAGTAAAGGTGGCCTGAATACTGGCAAAATGGTGCTGGAGCCCGAGGGTTCACAGCACACAGGATTGGGCTTTGCAGGCTGTGTTTTTTATTCCTCTTATAATTCCTATGAGGCACGTGACAACTAAGCACATGGACCTGTGTGGTGTGTAACTTTAATACTCCTTGAAGGGATAGGCATAAGTCAAATTTTTTAAAGCCTAGGAGAGAGGTAGGACCATGGAGACTTTAGACATCGTTGTTTACACTGTTTGCGTGAACTTTCAGTGATAGGAAGTGGTTACCACATCAGGGACACCTTCTAATTTGTTTCATTGCCAGAAGTCTTTCCTGGGCTGAATGAAAATGGTCACCTTTCAGTTGGTGTTCTGATAATTTATCTGATTCTGGAAAAATAGAATCTTCTTTTATCTGACATTGCTTTAACAACTTGAAGGTTGTAATAATGTGTCTGCCTTCAAGCTAAACATCCCAAATGAATTTGCAACATTTATTTCACTGAAAAAGGGAGGCTGAATTTGCCCTGGGTCCCATCAAAGGTTTGAATCCATTCAGAACCTAAGAGATGAACAGGTGGGGCTTGCAGTATATGAAGCAAGAACATTAGACAGAAGTTCTTCTAGTTGGTCCAAGAGTTGTCTCCACTACCTGAATTCATCCTTAGATTTTTCTCACACCATCCATGGGAGCTATGACAAGTCCTCATGACAACCTGAATTGGCATGTGACTGTTCACACATAAGTCATTTTTATAAATACTTGAAATATCAATTTATGCATCATTCAAACAGATAAGTAGGCATTAGAATTATTAGATAATTCTAATAATTCAGTTAATTATTAGGATTCAGTTAATGGGGCAAAGACATCTACAAAATTGGTCTTGTACCCTAAATTGTAGTTTTAGAGTGTACTTTATGAACATTCTTGTAATTTAACCAGAATTTGCCAAACTATGTTCTATGCTATGCAAGTGACTTTGAAGATATTAGTAGAAATTCTTCAAAAACAGGGTACCATAAGGCTCCAGGGTCCATAGGATTTCTGATCTTACCTCATTCTATCATGCTGTGTGACAGGTTATATTTTCAAACTAGAGTTAGACAGAACTGCTATTCAGTTCAGTTCAGTCAGTCGCTCAGTCGTGTCCGACTCTTTGCGACCCCATGAATCACAGCACGCCAGGCCTCCCTGTCCATCACCAACTCCCGGAGTTCACTCAAGCTCATGTCCATCGAGTCGGTGATGCCATCCAGCCATCTCATTCTCTGTCATCCCCTTCTCCTCCCACCCCCAATCCCTCCTAGCATCAGACTCTTTTCCAGTGAGTCAACTCGTTGCATGAGTGGCCAAAGTATTGGAGTTTCAGCTTTAGCATCAGTCCTTCCAATGAACACCCAGGATTCATCTCCTGTAGAATGGACTGGTTGGATCTCCTTGCAGTCCAAGGGACTCTCAAGAGTCTTCTCCAGCACCACAGTTCAAAAGCATCAATTCTTCGGCCATCAACTTTCTTCACAGTCCAACTCTCACATCCATACATGACCATGGGAAAAACCATAGCCTTGACTAGACGGACCTTGGTTGGCAAAGTAATGTCTCTGCTTTTTAATATGCTATCTAAGTTGGTCATAACTTTCCTTCCAAGGAGTAAGCGTCTTTTAATTTCATGGCTGCAATCAGCATCTGCAGTGATTTTGGAGCCAAAAAAAAAAATAAAGTCTGACACTGTTTCCACTGTTTCCCCATCTATTTCCCATGAAGTGATGGGACCACATGCCATGATCTTCGTTTTCTGAATGTTGAGCTTCAAGCCAAACTTTTCACTCTCCTCTTTCACTTTCATCAAGAGGCTTTTGAGTTCCTCTTCACTTTCTGCCATAAGGGTGGTGTCATCTGCATATCTGAGGTGATTGATATTTCTCTCGGCAATCTTGATTCCAGCTTGTGCTTCTTCCAGCCCAGCGTTCCTCATGATGTACTCTGCATATAAGTTAAATAAGCAAAGTGACAATATACAGCCTTGACGTACTCCTTTTCCTACTTGGAACCAGTCTGTTTTTCCATGTCCAGTTCTGACTGTTGCTTCCTGACCTGCATACAGGTTTCTCAAGAGGCAGGTCAGGTGGTCTGGTATTCCCATCTCTTTCAGAATTTTCCACAGTTCGTTGTGATCCACACAGGCAAAGGCTTTGGCATAGTCAATGAAGCAGAAATAGATGTTTTTCTGGAACTCTCTTGCTTTCTCCATGATCCAGCGGATGTTGGCAATTTGATCTCTGGTGCCTCTGCCTTTTCTAAAACCTGCTTGAACATCTGGGAGTTCATGGTTCACATATTGCTGAAGCCTGGCTTGGAGAATTTTGAGCATGACTTTACTAGCGTGTGAGATGAGTGCAATTGTGCGGTAGTTTGAGCATTCTTTGGCATTGCCTTTCTTTGGGATTGGAATGAAGACTGACCTCTTCCAGTCCTGTGGCCACTGCTGAGTTTTCCAAATTTGCTGGCATATTGAGTGCAGAAAACCATAGCTATACTATGTTGCTATCCTAATATGTGCCTTTCCCCCCTACCCCACAGATGTTATACAGATTCTCTGGATGTATGACCAGGGTGTTGAGATTATTTTTAATGGCCATCTAGGATGTATTTTATAAATACTAAATTTATGTTTTTATTAAGATTTTTTTATGTATAATCCTTCACTACATGTTATGTCTTTTTTTTTTAATTTCTGAATGTGTTTGGTATGGTTATTTCTTAGCCTAATTTTAACACCAACTACAGTCCTGGATGTTCATTGGAGGGACTGATGCTGAAGCTGAAACTGCAATACTTTGGCCACCTCATGCGGCGAGTTGACTCACTGGGAAAGACTCTGATGCTGGGAAAGGTTGGGGGCGGGAGGAGAAGGGGACGACTGAGAATGAGATGGCTGGATGGCATCACCGACTCTGTGGACATGAGTTTCAGTGTACTCCGGGAGTTGGTGAGGGACAGGGAGGCCTGGCGTGCTGTGATTCATGGGGTCGCGGAGAGTCGGACACGACTGAGCGACTGAACTGAACTGAACTCACAGTGTTATTATGGTGCTATATTATACTTTTTACTGCTTATTATATTTGAAGTATAATACTTAATAGTTCCTTTTGTTTTGTGATTTTAAAATATTATTTAATTCCTTAATATAGACCACTTTTATGTCAATAATTAAAAACTATACACACATACACTGCTACTGCTAAGTCACTTCAGTCGTGTCCGACTCTGTGTGACCCCACAGACGGCAGCCCACCAGGCTCCCCCGTCCCTGGGATTCTCCAGGCAAGAACACTGGAGTGGGTTGCCATTTCCTTCTCCAACACACATACACACTTATTATGAATTAGCCAAACACTTACATCATTGAAATGTTAAGGGTACATACTATCCTTAATAAGGCAAAATATGCCAACAAAGTTTTAGAAAGCCTTCTGGGATGTTCTGCCTCTCAGTATAGCCTCAGTTTAGAACAGCTGAATGCCTTTGAGTAAAGCAAATTCTACAGGAAACAACAAAAAATAAATGCTTTAGAAATTTAAATATTAGCTTTTAGATTATTACAGTGTTTATTTAATTAAGACAGTAAGTTGAAGACCCAACTTAGCAACCACACTCAGCTGATTGCAAATGTGTTCTTGTTATTTCCTTGGAGGATAGGTATTACATAAGCGCCCCAAACAAATGGGGGTACTTTTTATTTCCCTAGAACATTGCAAACACATTGGAGTCTATTTATAATGCTGTTTTGGTGGTTTATGCAGATGAGACTATCTTTATGGTGGAACCATCTTACATTTGGTGCTTTGGTATAAAATCCCTTTTGAAGGGGTCCCATGATAGGTTTATCATAATTCCACATTCTGAGTGTTACACACAGTGACCGTGACTTGAGTTTTGTGGACTGCTCTGTCCTCTGTCCTGCAATAGCTAGAAAGGCACATGGACACAACCCATGGCCAGAAGAAACCAGTTTATTTGCACTTCAGAGGATGATCTGAAACATGTATTTACTGTTCCCATGCATCTCTCTCTTTCTGAAATGTGCCAGGATGGACACAGGGAGTCTGCTGCTGCTTATTCTCCTCATCTCTTCCTTTTGACCTCTTCCTCCTTCCTCCCAGTTTTTGGCTTCTGCTTACTCTGCTGTTTCTACTCAGGTTAGGAGGGTTCACTTATCCTCACGTTCAAAGCCAGCAATGCCGTTAATATTGAAATTTTACATACCACCCTGTGTATTTGAAATACTCTCATTCAGTAGGTTCTCATCTCCTCAAAGCCTGCCTTAACAGCCTTTAGAGTCCAGTAGGGAGAGCATTCTGCCTCACTGAGGCATTATTAGGCTAAAAGACTACTTTTTATCTTTGATGAGATTTGTGGAAGTAAGAGGAGGAAGGAATCAGAAATTTATTCTGAAGTGTATAGTATCAGGGATGGAAGTGTATAGTAATGTTAATGATTTATAGTAATGTTATAGTAATTTTTAGTAATGTTTGTGATTTTTTTCAGTTTCTACGTACTAGTTTTATTTATTTTCTTCCTATAGGTATTTTATTATTATTATTTTTTAATTACATTACATTATTGTATTGGTTTTGCCATACAATGACATGAATCCGCCCCGGGTGGACATATGTTCCCCATCTTGAACCCCCCTCCTACCTCCCTCCCCATCACACCCCTCTGGTTCATCCCTGTGCACCAGCCCCAAGCATCCTGTATCATGCATCGAACTTGGACTGGTGATTCGTTTCACATATGATAATATACATGTTTCAATGCCATTCTCCCAAATCGTCCCACCTTCACCCTCTCCCACAGAGTCCCAAAGACTGTTCTATACACCTGTGTGTCTTTTGCTGTCTTGTATACAGGGTTATAGTTATCATCTTGCTAAATTCCATATGTATGCATTAGTATACTGTATTTGTGTTTTTCTTTCTGGCTTACTTCACCCTGTATAATAGGCTCCAGTTATAGTAATTTTTATAGTAATGTTAACATTTAGTAAAGATGTGTTTTTACTGTATATATATATGTTATATGTGTGTATATGTATGTGTTTTATGTGTATATACATATTATATGTATATATATGTTTTATATATAAATTGAAGGTGAATAAGGTTTATATATAAAAATATATATGTATGAATAAGTTATATATAAAATATATGTATATAAAATTATATAATATATATAAATTGAAGGTGGATATATACGTTATTTACCTATCCATCTATATATTCAGTTTCCCAGGACTGTGGAGAGTACTGTTTGTACATATAATTAAGTGCAGCTTAACTCATACTCATAACTACAATCAGGATCCATCTGTTTCCTTCACTCTCACCATAAGTCTTGCAAGCAGAACTTGAGGTGATTAACCGTCTCATTTTGCCCAGGCCTTGGGAAGAGAGAGTCCTGAAGAGTTCTAGGAAATTTGGGGAGTTAAATTTGGAGAGTTCTAGGAAATCCATTTCACCAAGACTGAGAAGGTTCCCATAAATTGTAAAATAGAAAATCTCAGGGAATGAGTTGGTCACCTTACTTGCCACCCACTTCTGACTTTATCATGGAAGATTGGAATAAATTTATGCTCTAGGATTAGTTGAATCAGTCCCTGATTCACATAAACTATGAGTAGAGAAAGTGTTAACTTTCCAGGGAAAAAATTTCCAATTGTGCTTTCTGGTTGTCCTAGCATATATCATCTCCCCATTCTTCAATGGAAAAATTCCCAGCTTCTCAACACAGCATAGTAAACAGCTCACCATCTGGCCTGCGCCTTCTCCTCTGTCCTTGTGACCCTGATGTGCTCCAGCCTCACTGAACTTCGAGTTATGCACCTTCAAGCCTGGGGGCCTGAGCATACCTCATTCTTTTCTGCCAGACTCCTTTTCCCGCACTCTTCCTTTTCCCTCCATTGGCTATACTCATTTTGTTGTTGTCCAGTTGCACAGTTGTGTCCGACTCTTCACAGCCCCATGGACTGCAGCACACCAGGCTTCCCTTTCACCATCTCCTGGAGTTTGCTCAAACTCATATCCATTGAGTCGGTGATGCCATCCAACCATCTCAATCATTTTGTAAGACAGTTCAAATATCTTTGCCTCTGAATAACTGTTTTTGTCTTTCTCAAGGAGAGTTATGCCCTATCCTTTGTCAACTGAAATTAAAAAATAACAACAGCAAACTGCATAGTTTGTGAGAACTGTGAGTTTGTTTTATTCTGGGACCTTACTGAGGACTATAGCCTGAGAGACAGCATCTCAGGTGGCTCTGAGGAACTGCTCTGAACAGGTCAGGGGAGAAGCCTATGTGCGCGCGTGTGTTTGTGTGTGTGTATTATTTTGGCAAGGAGTACATGCAACCAAGCACAGGTAGAAGGTTACTGATAGTCACAAGGAACAATCACCTCAGTTAATAATTTTAGTGCTTTTCTAAGTATGGAGAGATGCAAGAATCAGATTCATAATATTTTTTGCTGAAAAATATCTAACTAAGGACCTGATTTACTTGCTTACCCAAAGCACAGAGTGCCTCATCCTATTCTTCATCCTGAATTCCTTCTAGGCTGCATTGTAGGTAAGTGACCGCAGTGGCTAGTGTCTTGATACTTGTAGCACTGGATGTTGGGCAGCATTCTTTGTTTTATACCTTTAGTTCTGTTTATATCTTAATGATACAGCTTAACATGTAATATTGCAAATATAATAAAGACCTGTCTTCTTTATTAGTTTTTGTTGTTGTTCAGTTGTTAAGTCATGTGCGACTCTCTGCGACCCCATGGACTGCAGCACTTCGGGTTTCCCTGTTCTCCACTGTCTCCTGGAGTCTGCTCAAGTTCATGTCCATTGTCCCCATCTTCAAAAGGTGGTGCTACATAACCATCTCATCCTCTGCCACCCTCTTCTCCTTTTGCCTTCAATCTTTCCCAGTATCAGGGTCTTTTCCAATGAGTCGACTCTTCTATTTCTCAAAAATAGTGATAAACACTTATCTTTCTTTCTATCTTCGGGGCTTTAACTCTTCCCTGGTACACTACAAATTTGTTGAGTCAGCATTTTAGATCAGTTTGTTTGTAATTCTTTGAAACAGGTGAGAAAACTGAGGTTTAGAGAAGTAAAATGATTTCTCCTATATCCAGAGCTAGGAAGTGGCTGAAGCAGGGCTAGAACCTGTCTTGTAACTCTAAAGACCGTTCATTCACTACTACTTCAGTTGTATGCATTGATTGCCAATAACCAATACTCTCAACTTTAGAGAACTCTTCAAAAGTTCAGGAGAAAAAAGTTTCAAGAGATTGAGAAAGGAAGTCCGTACTTTGAGGCAATGATCTATATGCAACACAGTAGAATTCCTCCAAGCGAAAATAGTCCATTGGATTAGAATGACCTTACATTGCTGCTGCTGCTGCTGCAAAGTCACTTCAGTCGTGTCCGACTCTGTGTGACCCCACAGACGGAAGCCCACCAGGCTCCCCCGTCCCTGGGATTCTCCAGGCAAGAACACTGGAGTGGGTTGCCATTTCCTTCTCCAATGTGTGAAAGTGGAAAGTGAAAAGTGAAAGTGAAGTCGCTCAGTCGTGTCTGACCCTTAGCGACCCCACGGACTGCAGCCTACTAGGCTCCTCCATCCATGGGATTTTCTAGGCAAGAGTACTGGAGTGGCTTGCCATTGCCTTCTCCGGACCTTACATTAAGGTCATTATTGTCTTTCTTGCATATTTCAGTGAAACTTAGACTAGACTCAGTGGTTTACATCAGCTTGGTGAATTTTAGATTATTTTAACTAGTATATATTTCTAAAATCTAGAATAAACCAGAAATAGGATTTTGTTTATAATATCTTTTGTTCATTTAAGAGAGAGGTTAAAGTGTTGGTCACTCAGTCATATCTGACTCTTTGCGACCCCGTGGACTGTAGCCTACCAGGCTCCTCTGTCCTTGGGGTTCTCAAGGCAAGAATTCTGGAGTGGATTGCCATTCCCTTCTGCAGAGGATCTTCCTGACCCAGGGATTGAACCCTGGTCTCCTGCATTGCAGGCAGATTCTTTACTGTTTGAGCTACAGGGAAGTCCTTGTAAGAGAGAGGTTACTTTTCTGATAAATCAGGCCATTCATTAGCATTAATTGGAATTAAACTCCATGGTTCTGTCACATTTCTATCAGGTTCCATTTGAAAACATTACATGGTTACTTCAATCAGTTTAATTTTCAGTAATGAAGGTGAAGATAAAGGTTGTGGATGTGTGGAATAACATTCATATCAAGCCAAATTTAAGAGCTAACATCTTGTTTAAAAAACAATCTAGAGAATCTTAAGACATATTGTCACTTCTAAAATATTGAGTCAAAATAAAATGTCTAGTGGCGAATTTCCACTGCTTTTAATGAAACATCAATGTTCCTAGTTTAGCTGGGATTTATTTGGTGTGCCTGGAACATATTTCCTGACTTTTGAGATGCTTTGTTTCTCCCGCAATTAGAATAACTAAGTACTCAGTTGTCATGGAAATACTCCCCTCTATAAAAATTCTTAAAACAGAAGCTTTCTTGATTTGTCTCTCTTTGCAGAGAAGGCAATTACTACTGCTACCTTTCTTTATCCTCCTTTCTTTGTGCTTCTTTTTATATCTCCCAGTCCCTTCCAATTCAAATTGTTTTGTAGCACTTTTGTGGTGCTTGATCCCTAGATGAAGATGCCACTTCATTCATGAGAAGCAGTAATAATATTCAAACTCCTGGAATTTGAGCAAGCTCCAGGAGTTGGTGATGGACAGCGAAGCCTGGCACGCTATAGTCTATGGGGTCGCAAAGAGTCGAACACAACTGAGTGACTGAACTGAACTGAATAATATTCAGATGGTGTTCTGAGCTTTTAGTAGTTGACAACAATCACTGAAAAGGTTCAGATATGTACTGAGGCATTGTTAGGTTGGCTGCTTTTAGCTTAATCCAATTTCAGAATATTCTAGCAGTTACTTGGAAATAGACTATGGTGTTCCCAGGGGAAAATGATGGTTGGCTTCTGCAGTTGACACACCTAGGACAGAACCACATCTGACTCATCTCAGAGACTTCAGCTTGCACTAGGTCAGTAAATACATCACCAATGTTAAGTATCAAGATGGACTTCCCAGGTGGCTCAGTGGTAAAGAATCTGTCTGCCAATGAAAGAGATGCAGGAGACCCAGGTTTGATTCCCAGGTTGGGAATATCCCCTGCAGTAGGAAAAAGCAACCCACTCCATTATTCTTGCCTGAAAAATTCCATGGACAGAGGAGCCTGGCAGGCTACAGTCCATGAGGTTGCAAAAATTGAACATGAATGAGTGACTGAACATGAGATATATCATGATAGGCACATAATAATTGTTCTAGGAAAGGGAACACCAAATAGGTTTTGACATTAGACTTTTTCTGGGGAGTGAAGTAGGTGAGATGTTGATTTTTGAGAACTGGTGGTTTAGTGACATAGACAGCGGAAATAGAGTCTGTTATTTTTCCTCTGTCATTTAGTTTTGTAATGTACCCAGTGTTGAAAATTCTATGGTGACATCTACATGCAAGGAAGCAAGCCCAGCACAAGTGGTCACAGGCACAGGATCTGAAGCCAGACTGTCTGGGTTCAAATCAAAATATTTTTGTTCCTTAGCTCTGTGGCCTGTCTTGTTTCTTCACTTGTACAATTATGATTGTACCTACTCTGTAGATGCTTTGGGAGTTGAATGAATTCATATTTATAAAGATTTCAGGCTAGTACCTGTGACATAATAAGCACTCTGTCTGTAAAATAAATAAGACAAAATGTTGAAAAAGAAACAAAGTTTCTATGCTCATGGAGTTAACTACCTTATCAATAATCCTTCATTGGTTGATATCACTCCCTGGCCATAGTATAAGCACCAAATAAAACATGTCCCCAAGGCAGCTTTTGATAGAATAAGTAAGAGAAGAACAAGGGAAAAATGGAACAGGAGAGAGAGTTCACTAACCTTGAGATGCTCTCCAGTTAAGCACCCACGGAATTTCCTCTTATGTTTATCTATGCCCTTGAAGGGAGGGTGATCGAAGTAGATTATAATGAATGCACAGAAACGTAAGAATCACAGGACCGATTTGGCAGAGACCAATACTTCTCACTCTGTGTAATGGATGTCTTCCTAAGGAGTTGTGTGTACACCAAGGGTCTTTAATCAAATCATATTTCAAGCACTCCAGGAGAGCTTGTTTAAAGGTAACTATAGTAATAGTATAGGTATAGTAAATAGTATAGTAAAGGTACCTATAGTAAATCCTTTAGAAGAGAACTTAATTCGTTCAGTTTTTATATTTTGGCTTCTGCAATGATTTTTAAGTCACAATTTATGTACTAGTTTTTCCTGAAGTATCAGTTCAGTTCAGTTCAGTTCAGTCACTCAGTCGTGTCTGACCCTTTGCGACCCCATGAATCACAGCACACCAGGCCTCCCTGTCCATCGCCAACTCCTGGAGTTCACTCAAACTCATGTCCATCGAGTCGATGATGCCATCTAGCCACCTCATTCTCTGTCGTCCCCTTCTCCTCCCGCCCCCAATCCTTCCCAGCAGATTAATTTAAAATAATTAAATTTCTTTACACTTTATGAGAGCAAATACTTAGTTTATCTTACCTATATGAGTTGGCATATGAGGGGGTGAACTGTTAAAATGAGTGAATTAATGAAGTATCATTTAAAATATGAAATATGTGAAATTTTAGGTTGAGTTATTAAACAGCAAATTTCAAATTAACAATGACTAAATATTTTGTTAAATATTATAGGAAGAGTCAGAAATAGAAAATATTTTAAAAATTGACCAACATAAATGCATAATCTTTAAACGATGTAAAGAGATGAGTCTTGATAGGAAAGGCTCAAGATGCACAGATCTCCCTGGTTTTATTCCCTTCTTCCTTTTGGACTGCTAATTTCCACCATTTCACAGCACCACTTGGTACTTAATATCCTAGAGTTAATATAGGGGCATGGAATATATGAATCCAGATTCCCTTCATGTTGAAGCAAGACCCTAGGAAAAGGGCTTGAGTCCTTATGGGGAGGGAGGCCAAGAGCTCTGCAGATTGTCAGGACTCTGATAGATAGTCTGGAGTTGAATGTAGTTTTCAATCTAATAGACTATTCAGTTCTACTTAGTATTTCTTAGTTTCCTAATCCAGCTCTCTTTCCTAAGATTCTTATGGTGACTTAAATCTTCTCAAGATTATTGGAACCTAGTCCCCAGTTCCTGGCATGTGCTCAGTCACTAAGTCGTGTCTGACTCTTTGTGACCCTATGGACTATAGCCCACCAGGATCCTCTGTCCATGGAATTTCCTAGGCAAGAATACTAGAGTGAGTTGCCATTTCCTTCTCCAGCTTCTGCCACATTCAAGGCCAACCGAAGAGCTCACTGTTACTTCCCAGGAAAAAAAGCAGAAGCCTTCATCTAGAAATCCCCTCAAATTCTTGCGACCAAAACCCACTACATAGACACCTATCAGCTTCTCATTCTTCGTGCTACAATAATAACCTCTTCCCTGAGACAAATCTCCATAACTGGGTTATGGATTGTATCTTATTCTTGATGATTCCTTCTCTTTTCCATATCCTTCTTTAAAATGAATTATATTTGCTTTACAATGTTGTATTAGTTCCTTTTGTGGAACAAAGTGAATTAGCTATATGTATGTGCTTCCTCTTGAGCCTCTCTCCTATCACCAGCCCATCCGCCCTCTAGGTCATCAATGAGCACCAAGCTGAGCTCCCTGTGCTATATAGCAGCTTCCCACCAACTGTCTAACTCTATACACAGTAGTGTATATATGTCAATGCTACTTTCTCAATTTGAGACCCCCACCCTGTGTCCACAAATCTGTTACTGGGCATATACCCTGAGAAAACTATAATTCAAAAAGATACATGTACCCCTAAAGTTCATTACAGCACTATTTACAATAGCCAGAACCTACAAGCAACCTAAATATCCATTCATGGGTGAATGGATAAAGAAGATGTGGTACATATATACAATGGTCTATTACTCAGCCATAAAAAAAATGAAATTGGATCATTTGCAGTGATGTGGATTAACCTAGGGTCTGTTTTTCCCATATCTTTAACTTATTCTTCTTTACTGTTTTCTTCTCATCAACAGTTAAAGTGATTGAACCTCACCCATGAAAAGAAGGCAAAGTTTTCTGGACTCCACATCTATTTTAGCTGTAACTTCTTCGTTCATTGCCAATATAGCCAAGCTTCTTTGACTAGTTATATATTCTGTCTCCACTTTCTCTTCTTCTCCTTAGTCAAAGGCAAATATTTTGCCCAGCTGCTCTATTAAAATGTTCTTCTAAGGATACCCATGATGTCCTTGTTACAAATCCAGTGGAAATTTTTCAGTTTTTTCTTTTGCTTGATAACCTTGTAGCATGAGACATCATTGACCTCTCCTAAGCACTTCTGTTCTTTTCTCTTTTCTCTTAAAAGCATCTTAAATGTTGATGTTTTTCTGCCTTTGCTCTTGGCCCTTACTCACTAATGGTAAATATCAATTCTCTTCTGTGTGATAGCCATTGTCTAGAAGCCACTTCACTTCTTATTCTGTAAACTATCCTTGCTAATGCCATCCTACCTACTTTGTTAGACATCAAACTCAAATGCCTTCAGGAGCCATTTGAGTATGGCTAACAAAAGTTAGCTAACAAAAGGTGTAAACAAATAATAGTGGGGATTAGAGCCAAGTGGAGAGCACACATCCCATCAGAAGACCTTGAAATTCAATTTTTCTTTTTGCACCCTTGCAGGTAAATACTGGAGAAGGCAATGGCAACCCACTCCAGTGTTCTTGCCTGGAGAATCCCAGGGATGGCGGAGGCTGATGGGCTGCTATCTATGGGGTCGCACAGAATCGGACACGACTGAAGTGACTTAGCAACAGCAGCAGCAGGTATATACATTGGGTCAGGGGCCACAAGAGATCCAAAATTACACATTTGAAACTTCTAAAGTCTATATGCTAATGATTTCTTCTAGTTCTGTGCGGACAACTGTTTCCTAGATATTTCCACTTGGGTATTTTCCTGGTGATCCAAGATGCACAAAAATAAAATCCCTATGCTATAGCCAGAGTTATCACTCCATAATACTGATGCTGAAACTGAAGCTGCAATACTTCGGCCACCTCATGCGATGAGTTGACTCACTGGAAAAGACTCTGATGCTGGGAGGGATTGGGGGCGGGAGGAGATGGGGACGAAAGAGAATGAGATGGATGGATGGCATCACTCCTTGGACATGAGTTTGAGTGAACTCCGGGAGCTGGTGATGGACAGGGAGGCCTGGTGTGCTGTGATTCATGGGGTCGCAGAGAGTCAGACTCGACTGAGCGACTAAACTGAACTGAACTGAACTGAATACAGATTGGATGATGCCATTTTCCAGTGTAAGTCTCTACCTGATTCTTCATAGCTTTCAAGATAATGTTTAGGAGTTTTATGTGTCCTTAGGCACTAGTGTCATGTCCTAACCAATATCATCCTCCTGTCTGCTACTCAGTGCTCAAACGCTTATCCACCCAACCCCTCTCTCCTGAGCAGACCACTTTATCTCTCGCTTTTGAGACGTTGCAGTGTTCTTCTTTCCACTTGGAGCCCTTTCGTTTGCTTACATTGCCATGTGTCGTGTTTCCTCTGCTTTACTCTGTGTTGCTGTGTGACTTGCTTTGGCCAATGGGATTTGAGCAGAAGGGACATATGTAAATTCTGGAAGAAGTAGTAAGGATGCTGCATGTTTTGCCATGATTGCTTTTTTCTGCTTCTGTGGTTGTAGCAGCATTTGTGTTTCTGAGTCCACAACACACAGGAAAGGTATACAGTGCTTCTTCTGTATTTGAGTGTGCTGTGCATCAGAGATGCTTGTTGCAAACTGTTGGTTGGAGGTCACAGGTGTTACCTCAAACAACCAGAAAAATAGGGAGTGCAATCAGAAAGTGATAGGCTTTATATATTTTTTCAGCTGAGGAACGGAGAGGGCAATGGCAAGCCACTCCAGTACTCTTGCCTAAAAAACCCCATGGATGGAGGAGCCTGGTGGGCTGCAGTCCGTGGGGTCGCTAAGGGTCGGACACGACTAAGCGACTTCACTTTCACTTTTCACTTTCACACATTGGAGAAGGAAATGGCAACCCACTCCAGTGTTCTTGCTGGAGAATCCCAGGGAAGGGGGAGCCTGGTGGGCTTCCGTCTATGGGGTCACACAGAGTCAGACACGACTGAAGTGACTTAGCAGCAGCAGCAGCTGAGGAAACATGTGGGTCAGCCTATGTATTGGTAAGTAGACTTGTTTTTGGAGCCCAAACAGTCCTTAGGAAAGATGACAGTTTTATGTAAACCAAAAGAAAACAAAAAAGGAAACTGCACATTAGTAACCGAAGGAACATTGATTTGTTTATTTCCCTGTGTTACTGTTGTGAAAGGAAAAATGTTGGCATAAAATACGGCCTTCCATTGATAAAAAAGCATGCCTTGGAATAAACCAGGCAGAAACTCATGACATAAGTACAAGAGTGTCCTTACCACAGTTAAGTCCTTATACATTTTTACCTACAACATTTAGTGTTAGCAATTAAGTTATAGTGCTTTACTATTTATTCTCAAGCATTCTTAAATATCTTAAATGTGCAGAGAAATCTTTTTCAGTGCAGGTAAATTCAATTTGATTTAAAACATATCATTAGTTTCCATTTTTACAGAAATCATTGATTTCTTATATGAAATTCTGGCTGCCCTGAGTTTTGTTTGTTTGTTTTAGATTTTTTAATTGGTGGAAAATTGCTTTGCAATGTGTTGGTTTTTGCTGTACAACAATGCAAATCAGTCATAATTATAAACATTCCCTCTTTCTTGAGCTTCTCTCTGCTCCCCCACCCCATCCCTCTAGGTCATCATGGAGCTCCAGGCTGGACTTCCTGTGTTGCATAGCAACTTCCCACTCTCTGTGTTACACATGATAGTGTATATGTGTCGGTACTAATTTCTCAATTTGTCCCACCCTCACCTTCCCCTCAGAGAAGGCAATGGCAAGCCACTCCAGTACTCTTGCCTAGAAAATCCCATGGACAGAGGAGCCAGGTAGGCTGCAGTCTATGGGGTCGCTACTAGTTGGACACGACTGAGCGACTTCACTTTCACACATTGGAGAAGGAAATGGCAACCCACTCCAGTGTTCTCGCCTGGAGAATCCCAGGGACAGGGGAGCCTGGTGGGCTGCCGTCTATGGGGTTGCACAGAGTCGGACACGTCTGAAGTGACTTAGCAGCAGCAGCAGCAGCACCTTCCCCTGATGTGATACAAGTCCTTCTCTACTAGGTTTATAGGTACCATTTTTGTAGATTCTGTATATGCATTAATTTTAATATACTCGTTTTTCTGATTTACCTCACTTGTGTAAGAGGCTCTAGGTTCACCCATCTGACAGCAACGGACTCAAATTCATTCCTTTCTATGGTTGAGTAATATTCCACTGTATCCATGGACCTTATCTTTATCTATTCATCTGTTGATGGACATCTAGATTGCTTCCATGTCCTGGCTGTAGTAAATAGTGCTGCAACAAACATTGGGATGCATGTGTCTTTTAGAAGTGTGGTTTTTATAGAAATTGTTTTATGAGGATTTTATAGTAAGGCAATGTAGACTTAACAACTATTATACAATTTTCTTTAAAACTCTGATCCACAAGCCTATCTGATCATCAGACATGGTTAGGGAGCTGTTGACCCACAGTGATGCTCAGTCCACTTTAAACGTGCTGAAATCTTGGAGCTACTGACTTAAAACTTTTCTTCAGAGGAATGGGTAATAAGCTTGGGGACACTGATATTTCAAGAAAAGATATAGTTTAAATATTAAGTAGCTTTCATTGCCTTTGGATAGTGATGATCTGTGTCAGTTAAAAAATTAAAGTATAATCCTTCTGTCAGTTGAGAAGATAATTCAAGTTTAGTAAAAATTCTTTCTCTGAGATGAGGTGTAGAATAAAGATATGAAATTCAATGAGATAATTTTGTCATCAAGGTGGAGAGTGAAATAGCAATGGGGAAGGAGATTATTTAACAAACCCTAAATTCAGTGAATCTTTCATGAAAATCTGTTGTGTGCTAGGCATTCGGTGTGAGCCATTGGGGACCTCAAGCTGAGACAGCATAGTGTGGCAGTAAATTGACCACATGGGAACCAGACAGCCATGAGTTCAAATGTCAGTTCTGACTTGCAAGAAGTGCATGACTAAGTGATGAAATGAACTGCTATAGCATTTAGTGTTTCCATCTGTTTAATGAATAAAATGTCTTATCTCATTGTACTGTTGTAAAAATCAAATGGTGGAAAATACACAGCACAGGACCTGGCTCACTTACAAGATCCATTTCAGGATCTATTCCTGAAAGAGTCTCATGAAGAAGGTGTATTTATAAATTAGTGACTTTAATACAAAATAATAAGCCCTATTGTATCAGAATACATTGGAGATAAAAGACAAGATGAGGAATATCTAACTTTGTCACTGGCAAGGGAAATGGCACTGAATATGACATGGGAGGTCAGGTGTACTTGAAATTTGTGGTTGGTGGAATAATGGCTCTCCCAAAAATATCCATGCCTTAATTACTGTAACTTATAACTATATTAATTTATCTAATATGGGTTTCCCTGATGACTCAGATGGTAAAAAATTTGCCTGCAATGCAGGATACCCAGGTTTGATCCCTGGTTTGGAAAGATTCCCCGGAGAAGGAAATAGCAACCCACTCCAGTATTCTTGCCTGGAGAATCCCATGGTCAGAAGAGCCTGGTAGGCTACAGTTCATGGATTTGCAAAGAGTCAGACATGACTGAACCACTAACATCAATTTATGTAGCAAAGGAGAATTAAAGTTGCAGATGGAATTAAAGTTGTCAATTAACTGACATTGAAATAGGGAAATTATGCTGTTTTATCTGAGTGGGCCCATTATAATCACAAGGATCCTTAAACATGCAAAAAGAAAGCAGAGAAGTCAGTCAAAGTGATGCAATGTGAGAAAGACTCAACTGGCCATTCTTTGCTTCGATTGGAAGGAGGCCACAAGTCCAGGAAAATAGGTAGTCTCTCAAAGATGGAATAGGCAAGTAAATAGATTTCTTCCCTGAAGCCTTCAGAAAGGAATATAGTTTTGCTGACACATTGATTTTAGCTTAGTGAAATGCATTTCAGGCTTCTGACCCCCAGAAATATAAGATAATACATTTGTATTCGTTTAAGCCATTAGGTTGTGGTTATTTGTTACAGCAGCAATACAGAACTAATACAGAGCTAAAGTGAACAAGTGATCAAGGTGGGGACTGGTCCTCCCAACTTGGAGATCACACACACACAAGGGCCTTGGAATTGTGGGGGACTGTAGCTGATGGGACCCCCCAGTGTTTCTGTTTGTTTGGAGTATGAGGGCCAGTGGATGAGTATCAGGATGTGACTTCAAAGGGAAGGGCAGGGGATAGATTGTGAAAGGCCACACACATCCTTCAGAGGAAGGTGGGCTTCATCCTGAAGGCACTAGAGAATCCTTGAAAGGCTTCCATGATGAATGAGTTGACATTCCCATCAACGAGAAAAAAGTTATTGAGAGTACAAAAATTTGTCACCTCACTTAATATACCCCAAAGACACCATTATTTCTTTTGAGGGGTGATCTAAACTATAAACTTGTATTTCCCAGTTCCAAGTTTTATCCTTTGCTATTTTCTGGAGTGTGTATTCAGATGTTCGTTTGCATATCTCAATACTCCTGCTCCCTTATTTACCCTGTTGAAGAAAGCATTTTCCAAGGGTAACAGATGCAATGGTATTTTGATCTTCTCTTTAATCCCCTCCTTTGACAATCTGTTGTCCAGTTGTTTTATTTAGAAATGGAGTCTTCAGATTAACCTATGCCCTCTATAATGCCAAAATGATTCAGAAAAATCAGCTGCTGAGATGATGTATCATCAGTTATCTTTTTAAAGAAGGGAGATGACTATGCATGGTGGTGTAGAAGAAAGGATAACACCAGACACAAATCCTTTTATCAACATATTTTTAATGTATAGCTATTTTGTGATAGGCACTGAGCCTGGCACTGGATATCTATTATTTAAAAAAATATATAATTCTTGCCCTCCAGGAAACCACTGTGTGTGTGTGTTTATGTTGGGAAATAGATAATAAATAAATACACATAAAACACATGGATCTAACATTTGTGGTAAATGCTGGGAAAGAAAGGAACAAGGTACTTTGTGAGAGAAAAATGGGAGGATGGGATGTGTCCTTTACCTGGGCAGTCAGGAACTTTCTAAGGAAGTAATATTTGCAGTGGAACTTAAAAGGTAGGAGGGAACAACTTAGGAGGGAACAACAGAACATTCCTGGAAGAGAGAATATTATACAAAAGCTCCTGAGGGTGGAAAGGAGGCCACTGAACTAACATAAGTCAAGGGCAAGGGGCAAAAACTTTGAGGAGGCCAAGAAGGTCAAGTGCCTACTGGTCCCTAGAGTCTGGGCTACACCTGGAACTAACCTGGCAATCACAGTCAAGCTGCTCAGTCTCTGCACTCTGGTTACTCTGTGAAAGGAGCTGATTGAAGTGGATGCTCTCTTCTCCTTTGCCAAAGAATAGGACACCAATTCCATTGTCACCTAAAGAGTAAAATAATGAAGGACAAGCTACTTAGATTATTGAAAGAGCCTTGGTTTTTAACAAATACTTACTGAGGGCTTAATTTACGCAGAGTGCCAGGGGAACTGGAGGAGAGAAAGACACCAACATCTGCTCCCTGGGCAAGGTTGTTACTTCAGTTCTGTGTCTCCTGCCTCTGTAGGCTGATCGGTGGGAAGGCTCCCCAAATACCACCACCCACAGACCACTTTGAACAGATCACCAAGAAACTCTGTGCAGCTTCTGAAACCTCACACCAAGCCTGAGACCTGAAGATGCTACTGCTTAGCCTTCATAACCTTTCTGCCCACAGGCTGGGCACCAGTTAACTTGATGCTGTCACACTGAGCTGTGCTGGGCTTCATTTCCCAGATCACATCTGGTGAAGGGAAAGGTAAAGAGTGGAGAGATCTGGTCAGTGCAGGCTGCACATGCTCTGAGAGTTTCTGCAATATCTGCTGTGGGTAAATGATTTAAAATAACTCAATTTGGCTGAGGATGATTTCTGGAGAAAATCATGTGATTCTCTCCAACATCTAAACATATCTCAGAAAAAGAGAATCTAGGTAGTGGGTGGAGGGACTGCAAACCGAAATGCCTAGAGAGTGTGTGTTCCTTGACATAAAGAGGGAGAATTTAGCTCAGGATTATTCAAAGAGGAATGCCAGAGAATCTAAAGTTAATCTTTGACATTCTGGTTTGTGTTGGCCTATTTTCATCCTAGTTGTCGTATGGCAGGAGGGAGCCCTTTTGTCCGTCTCTGTTGGCTAAGTTTTGTTTGAAGCAACATTTTAAATGGAACCTCTGTTCTTGCTATTCCTTGTGAATAGCAAGAGTAAAATAATGAAGGACAAGCTATTCCTTGTGATTGCCACATATGGGGAAATTAAGAATATAATTTCTGTAGCAGTCCTTGTGTTCTTATCACCAAGCCAAAAAAAACTCTTGTTAGATGGGTATGAGATGACATAAGGCGAGATAAGATTAGCCTTCTGGGCTAATGTCTCAACTCTTAGTTCCTGTTTGTTTCTCTTTGCCTTTATAATTTTGTTTACTGAGCTATAAAATTTCTTATAATTTCATAATTATAAATAAATATGCTTCTAGGGAGGAAAACAGTACTATCAGTGAAATTAAAAGTAAATATACTAGACATATCAGGGCAAACAAATGTTAGTGAAAACAGTTCCTTTAATTAAATATAATTATGTATGTAAATATGTGGTTGACGTGTGTATAAAACAAGACTGATTTGTTTTTAATAAGAACCAGGACTAAAAAATTACAAAGGCTTCATGCAGCTTGAAGTTTCAATTATACTTTGACCTCTCAAAATTTTATCATCCTGATCTACAACTCTATTAATCTCATTTGTGTCTCAGTGATATTTTCCTTGGTTTTAAAACTAGGACTTTAAAACTGGGGCTTCTCTGGTGGCTCAGGTGGTAAAGAATCTGCCTGAAATTCAGGAGACCTGGGTTTGATCCCTGGGTTAGGAAGATCCCCTGGAGAAGGAAATGGCAACCCACTCCAATATTCTTGTCTGGAATCCCATACACAGAGAAGCCTGGTGGGCTACAGCCAATTGGGTCACAAAGAGTCGAGCATGACTGAATAACTAACACTTTCACTTTTACTTCCAGGCTTTAAAACTATCTGTTAAGCTCAGGTGAACTTATCTACAATAAATTCAGAACCTTAGTGCAGAACAAGCAGAACCTCAGTACAAAACTGAAGGGAGAAAAGCTTGGATGAGGCAAGTATGTGTCTTAGAAAATAGAGCTTCAGTTCACATCCCCAAACAGTGTCAGGAAATCTACCTAATCATATCTAATGAGACATGGGCAGCTGGCCTTGCATTACCTTGTGGCATGCCTGTAAGAGTTTTTAGAGTGGATCGATACCAAACACCAGGCAAATGGAAAGAAATCACAGCGTGGATATTAATTGATCTTTTTTTCAAAATATTCCTGAGATGAATCTGCTCCCCAAGAAATACAAATTTGCATTTAGCCCTGAAGATAATCTAATCTTTTATACCTTCTGATGATGGTTCTAGTGATTTTTCCCTCATCTGAGAGGTAAAGGAAAATACGGGAAGCACAATGGAATTTGTAGCTAGCTTCCTTCTTCCTTCCTTTCCTTTTCTTCTTTATTTTATTTTTGGTATATTATAGTCATTTGGCCTATTGGGGTACAGATGGGGTGCACTGATCTCCCTGGTAGGTAACACAAACATTTATGCTATCATCTAATCTCACACTGGAGAAGGCAACGGCAACCCACTCCAGTGTTCTTGCCTGAAGAATCCCAGGGACGGGGGAGCCCGGTGGGCTGCCATCTATGGGGTCTCACAGACTCGGACATGACTGAAGCGACTCAGCAGCACCAGCAATCTCACACTACTATGAGCAATCTTACTCTACTCACTACTTTAGAAGACAATCCTTTGTGTTTCTCTTGAGGAACAGAGATCTGATTTTCCTGCTGCTGAGCATTTGGCCCTGTTGTGTTCAGAACTTTTATGATCGTCCATCAGGTTTCAGTGTTAGAAGAAAATAAGGGCAAGGATATAAGATACATCCTGGGCCAAAGCCTGGAGGAAGGGATTAACAGAGAGTGTGTTTGAGTTATCAGAGTCCTGAAAACTGGTCTGAATGTATCAGGTGGACTAAGACAGATGTGGAGGCATTGCTCCTGAATTCAAGGTCAGATTCACCTGAACTTCACCCAGCGTCTTTGTCTTTCATCTTTCTGGGCTTATGAGTGAGAACCTTTACTGTGTGCATCTTAACCAACTGGGCAGCCACCTCAGAAGAGAGTGGCCATTGATAACTGCTTAGAGAGGACAGTCTGCAGGGTCCACCAGACAACAGGAAGACCAAAGAGAACCTGAAACTTAGCGAGTGGTGGTGCTAGTGGTAGGGAACACACTTGCCAATGCAAGAGACATAAAAGGCGTGGGTTCGATCCCCGGGTCAGGAAGATACCCTTGAGGAAGATATGTCAACCCACTCCAGTTCTCCATTCTGGGAGAATCCCATGGACAGAGGAGCCTGGTGGACTACAGTCAAGAGTTGAACATGACTGAAGGGAACTTAGCACGTAGCACAGAGAGAGTCACCTATACTTACAGGTTGACCTGAGCATGCCTCAATGGGGGCACTGGGGTTTTAACATCTCTGTGAGTGCTGCTTTCTCCTCCCTGCATAGCTTCAGAGGCCAGCACCGCACAACCCCCCTCCCCTGCTGCACCCACAGGTAGAGGGCAGATCAGTCTCACAAATGCTTCAGGGAAGATTCCAAAGCATGAAAGCAATGAGATGTTCTTGACTGTGCACTGTGCCCTGAGGTGTAGCAGAAAAGATAACCGAGAACCAACAATGCATCATTTATCCTTTTATTCAGCAGATGTTTTTTTTTCAAATTGAGTATATGTTTTGTGGTAGGCACTGAGGCTGGCATCAAATAGACACTTTTCCAAAAACGAAATGTGATTACAGTAATTCCAGTCCTCTTGGAGACTGCAGCTCTGTGCATATTGGGAGATGGTTACTAAACAAATGCACATAAATTATTTACAATTTATGATAAATCCTAAGTAAGAAAGGAACAAACTACTTTGAGAGAGGGAGCAAGAAATGAGGCAAAGAAAGGGTGCATTGGCCTAACTTTAGTCTGCGCCATGAAGAACTCTGTACCTTTTCCTCTTAGACCATTCACATCATGCTTTTTGACTCTATTGTAATTTTGTGCACTGCTGTTCATGATCAGAAAATGACCTTTAGTACCAAGTATGGTTTATACTCATTTCTAACAATCTAAAACCATTGCATTTGGGTTAGTTACCAAAAACAATGATTATGTTTTACATTGACCATCTGCTTAGTTATTGATCCATGATGATGTACCATTAGCTCAGTTTCTATTAATTAAAAACAATAATGTTCTCATGTTCACCTTGCATCCCAAACTGTCTCATTAACATTTATTCTTTTGATGATACTTACTGTTAGGCCCCCTAGGCTTTTAATTCATTGGACAGGTGGATTATTCTAAATTGTTCTAAGATCTAACATGTAAAAATATGCAAATTACTGGGGTCTTTTCCACACACCATCACATTTAAATCTCATTTCACTGCAGAGAAGACTTGCTACTCCCATCTTACAGATGAGAAAACTTATACAAATATAACTGGTGAATGGAGACACCAACTCATCTCACTCTGGGTGGGCCTCGTTACGGTTTCCCTTGGGAAACCCAGATGTTGGTCCAGTTTTCTTCGCTACCTCTGTGGGTTTCTTTTCAGGTGCAGAAGCCTTCTCCTTTCATACTTTGATTATTCTTGCCCTGATATGTTTTATTAATGGTCTTTAGACTTTTCTTTTTAGGCTCATTTTTATTTATCCTCCTTAGCTGATAGTCCCAGATTGTCAACTGCCCAGAGGAGCCAGTAGCATTGGTAAGATGTTTTATCTATCTTTTAAAATTTATTTTCAATTGTAGGATAATTTTTTTATGATGTTCTATTGGTTTCTGCTGTACAACAAGTTTAATCAGCTGTGTGTGCATGTGTGCTAAGTCACTGCAGTCCTGTCCAACTCCGTTTGACACTATGGACTGCAGCCTGCCAGGCTCCTCTGTCTAAGGGATTCTCCAGGCAAGAATACTGGAGTGGGTTGCTGTGCACCCTCTCTCAGGGGATCTTCCAAACTCTTATGTCTAATCTGCATTGTCAGGTAGGTTCTTTATCACCAGTTCCACCTGGAAAGCCCTTAATCAGCCATGAGTATACATATATCCCCTTTCTTTTGAGTTTTATCTCTCTTTACCTCAGAGTATTCTTCTGTAAAATGGGCATTTGATGGTTTCCTCATATAACCATCATCTGCTAAACTTCCTTTCAGGGGCTTCCCTAGTGGCTCAGATGGTAAAGAATCTGCCTGTCAGTGTAGGAGATTTGGGTGAATCTGTGAGTCTGTGGGTGAGGAAGATCCCCTGGAGAAGGGAATACCCACTTCAGCATTCTTACCTGGAGAATTCCATGGACAGAGGCACATAGGGGGCTGCTATACATGGGGTCTCAAAGAGTTGGACATGATTGAGTGACTAATACTTTCCTGATATAAGTATTAAAGAGATGATTTATGATGTATATAATATATAACATATATATATATGATGTATATAATATATACACATATATTTTTAAGTGTCTGCCACATGTGTCCAGCAAAGGCTATTTTTTAATCTTTTTCTCTTATTTTTAAAAGAAATTCATTTTTCCACCAAACATGGCTTTGCAGTATCTAAATTGTATTAAGAAGTTTGTTGTGCAAGAAGGAATACTCCATGTTATGGGTTTCTTTTACTCACTACATAGCCTTCAACCTTTCAGTTCAGTTCAGTCACTCAGTCATGTCCGACTCTTTGCGACCCCATGAATCACAGCACGCCAGGCCTCCCTGTCCATCACCAACTCCCGGAGTACACTCAAACTCATGTCCATCGAGTCGGTGATGCCATCCAGCTATCTCATTCTCTGCCGTCCCCTTCTCCTCCTGCCCCCAATCCCTCCCAGCGTCAGAGTCTTTTCCAGTGAGTCAACTCTTCGTGTGAGGTGGCCAAAGTACTGATGCCATCAAAATGCCTAAACCTACAAGCGCAAGAACTGCGTTAAAAGGAGGTCTGTCATGGGCTCTCTAGGTACAAAAAATTTCCAGAGTCCTTTTACCAGTCCACTTCAAAAGTCCTCTTTGGAGGGTTTTCTCAGTCCCTATGTAAATGAACTTGTTCCACTCTGACTAGCTTTAGATGGAGACTGGTATTGACTGTTGAACTGGCCCCATTGTCAAATGCTGATTTCAGTAACTGCTGTGGGTTGGAAATCACAAGCAGGAGGCATTGCCTATCATACATCTAGTCTTCCCTTTTTCAGGAAAAAAAAGGCTAAGACACCAGTTTTTACTGTTCAGTTGCTCAGTCATGTCCAACTTTTGGCGACCCCAGGGACTGCAGCATACCAGGCTTCCCTATCCTTCACTATCTCCTGCAGTATTCTCTAACTCATGTGCATTGAGTTGGTGATGCCATCCAACCATCTCATCCTCTGTCACCCCCTTCTCCTCCTGCCTTCAACCTTTCCCAGCATCAGGGTCTTTTCCAATGAGATGGGTCTTCACACCAGGTGGTCAGATTATTGGAGTTTCGGCTTCAGCATCAGTCCTTCCAATGAATATTCAGGGTTGATTTCCTTTAGGATCGACTGGTTTGAACTCCTTGCTGTCCAAGAGACTCTCAAGAGTCTTCCCCAGCACCACAGTTCAAAAGTATCAGTTCTTTGGTGCTCAGCCTTCTTTCTGGTCCAACTCTCACATCCGTACATAACTAGTGGAAAAGCCATAGCTTTGACTATACAGATCTTTGTCAGCAAAGTGATGTCTCTGCTTTTTTTATATGCTGTTTAGGTTCGTCACAGCTTTTCTTCCAAGGAGCAAGTGTCTTTTAATTTTACGACTGCAGTCACCATCCACAGTGATTTCGGAGCCCAAGAAAATAAAGTCTGTCACTCTTTCCATTGTTTTCCCATCTATTTGCCATGAAGTTATGGGATTAAATGGCAGGATCTTAGTTTTCTGAATGTTGAGTTTTAAGCCAGCTTGTTCACTCTCTTCTTCACCTTCATCAAGAGACTCTTTAGTTCCTCTTGGCTTTCTGCCATTAGGGTGATGTCATCTGCATATCTGAGGTTATTAATATTTCTCCCAGCAGTCTTGATTCCAGCTTGAGCTTCGTCCAGTCTGTACCAGTACCTCTTCTTTATCCTTATCCTGTCTTCAGTTTCTGACCTTCTTATTACTTATTGCAACATTTCCATGAGTAAAGCCAGAGGATGCTTGGATTGCTGTGATTTAGAAATGCCAGTTAAAATTGTGAAGGGAGACAGAGTTGGAACAACTGATTAAAAGGAGATCCTTGAAAGTGAAAGTGAAGTCGCTCAATCGTATCCGACCCTCAGCAATCCCATGGACTGTGCCTTCCAGGCTCCTCCATCCGTGGGATTTTCCAGGCAAGAGTACTGGAATGGGGTGCCATTGCCTTCACCATTTATGCATTCCTGCCCTCTTGTGTCATAGAAACTCCACAGAGACTCTACAATGTAGTGAAAAAGCAAAGTCTGTGAATTTGTGATTTCTGACTCTGCATGTTGGCTTTGCCAGTGATCAGACTTGTGATCTCAGATCACCACTCTAACCGTGGGTATCCTCATTTATCAAATGGAAGGAAAATCTGCTTTGTAGGTAGTCATTAGACATAATAAAAAGTGCCGATTACAGAACTTGACATAATGATAGGTGTTCAAAATGGTAGCTCATTATTACCTGGAAATACCAATCATGCATAACTTTATCTTTAAAAATAAAATGCTGTTAATTAAATCAAAGAGAGGCTTAAATGTGTGAACAAGGAGTTGTTTGTTAACTCTTGTAAAAAGGTCACTAATGATCTCCTTGGTCCTAAATACAATGGATAAGTTATTTCAGGTTTCAGTGGGCTTGACGTCTTGTTATTGCTTGTTACGGTAGTCATTACCTCTTTGGGAAATTCTTTTCTTGATTTCCGTGGCACAGGGTTGGCCACAATTCTGATAAATTGTATTTAAAAATTGACTCCAATCCTCTGCCTAGTCTCAGTTCTTCAAACTAGCAATGGTTGTCTGCGGGAGGAGTGATGGGGTGGGGTGGGATGGAATTAAAAATGCTCCTTCCCCCCACTCCACCCCCTCCACGTTGTGATTATTTGGGATTTGTTCAGTTTATTATATGCTGAAATTCAAGGCTCATTCCCACCTCACAGTGGATATATTAGTATAAATGTAGTCCTGTAGACATCTAAAACTTAACACATGCAGATCAAAAGACATCCTTTCCTTCCCTGAAATATTTTCAGTTTGTGACTTCGCAGTTCAGGTAATGGTACCATCATCCAAACAGCATCTAAACCAAAAACTGTGTCATCACGATGCCTTTGTCACATTTTCTTGGCCTCATGTCCTATCTTCTAAATATCTTTCCAGTGGGTCTTTTCCTCATCCACACTAGCCTCTATTCTAGTTCAGGCCTTTGTACTCTTTTGTCTGGTCACTGCAGATAATCTTGCAAATAATCTTCCTACTTTCAGTGGGGCCCAGTCAAATCCTTTCTCTTCATGGCCACCAGAGTGATGAATACAGAGTCAAAATCTAAACCTATTAATCTCTGGATTGAACCTTTCAGTGGGCTGCCAATGTCTCTGATTAAAGTGAACCCACAGTTTGGTTTTAAGAAATTTACAATTCTGCCAAAGTTACCCGCTCCTGCCATAGAGCTTAGATCTCAGTCCTCCAGCCCAGGGAACTATTTGTAGCCCTCTCTACCTTAAGTTTCCCAACATCTAGTACTTTGCATGTGTGGTCTCCTTTACAAGGAATGTTCCTGTCCTTCCCTCCTCTTCACATGATTAATTCATCCTTGTCCATTAGGATTTAAATCTGACACTAGTTCTTCTGGGAAAGCTTTTCTAATACCCAAGATTGAGTTAGGGGCTTTTCCCGACTCTTCCCACAGCACACAAGTCATGCTTGTGTGACACTTGTACTAGAGTGTAGTGGGTACGCTTATTGGCTATCGAGTCAGACTGCTCAGTTTGAATCCTGGCTCTGTCACTAGCTTGATAAGCTTGGAGTAGTCATTTAGCACCTCTGTGCCTCTCTGAGATATGAATAGTACCTTCCTAGAGCCATGGGCAGAGGAGCCTGGTAGGCTGCAGTCCATGGGGTCGCTAAGAGTTAGACACCACTGAGCGACTTCACTTTCACTTTTCACTTTCATGCATTGGAGAAGGAAATGGCAACCCACTCCAGTGTTCTTGCCTGGAGAATCCCATGGATGGGGGAGCCTGGTGGGCTGCCGTCTATGGGGTCGCACAGAGTCGGACACGACTGAAGCAACTTAGCAGCAGCAGCAGCAGCAGAGCCAGTTGAGATGGTGGTCACTCATCTTTCCCTCCCTGTACATAGCCTTTTGTAATATGACTTCATAATTTCCTCCATTAAGGAGGTATATTCTTCTTTAACCCCTTGAATCTGGGCTAGCTTTGTGACTTGATATGGCCAATAGGACAGTGGCAAGTATGTCCTAAGCAGAGACTTAAAAAGTGCTGTACAGTGGCACCTAAGCCCAAGAACCCTGCAATCATTGCCAAGTGAGGACATCCAGGCCAGTGTGCTGGTTGGTGAGGTGGACAGGATCCAGTTATCCCCACAACTCCAACCATCTGCATGACATGTGAGATGGGTACATCACTGCTACCCACAGAAGCATGAGAAGCCCAGCTGAGCACTCCCTAAGTGGGCAGACCACAGAATTGTGAGGTAAATAAATTATTGTTATGTTAAACCACTAAATTTTAGGGAGGTTTCTTTATGTGGCAAAACTAACTGATATACACTCTTATGCAGTTGTGAGGATTAGATAAAATAACACTTGCCTGTGCACTTATCAAGTGCATTATGGGTGCTTTTAACAGGTCATGCTTCTTACTGCAATTTATACTTATGTATGGATCCATTCTGATATTATCAGCTTCTTGAAGGCAAGGAACTCTACCTTTTCTACCTTTTCTTCTGTCAGATCCTCCCTATGTAACACAGTGCCAGGCTTGATACTTGTTGAATGAATAAACATTTTTGAGATTTGGTTGACAAGCTGAGCACCTGCTTTAGATAAAGAAATCATGAGAGATGATGAAATATGCCTAGTCACTTGTGCATTGTCAGTCTGACCCCTGTATACTATTTTATTGTACCAAACTTTGATTTACTAAGAATATTGGAGTTGATCATGTTAAATTTAATCTACCACCAACATTTCCCCAGTATAATCTTTTGCTGCTTATGCAGTTATGCTAATTTGCCAATTCAAGTATTCTTTTTCCTAGATGGGGAAAAGATTGCTCGAATAATTTAGGAATTTTGTTTTATTAAACTTTGGTAATATGAGAACGAATGGAGGAGAATCTTTTGATAGCTTTCAAATCACTGTGAATAAAATTTAGGCACTTGCCAAAAATCAGTAAAGGAAACAATATATAAATGACTTGTCATGTCTCATAACCTTGATCCTCTGTAGTCCAGTCACAGGACATCTTATCTCTCTATCTCCCATCCTCCATTCTTGCTGTGCCTGAAATTCTTGCTTATACCTTAGTCTGTCTCCATTATTAGAAATATATCTTTCATTGCATTTCCACAAACACCCCAATTCTGGGAGTATTTGTTTTATCAGCATTCACCATCATAATATAGTTAGATTTTCATCCTTTAGTACCATTCATCAATATCATCTAAAAGTTTAAAAATCTAACAATTTTGGTCTTCTGAAAACCTAATGGCATCAAGACTTTGAAGGTCTAAGTTTTCCTTGTCTTTTCTTTTGTCCGTTTGTTGACAGGTTGTTAACGAACACCTGAGCTGGAGCATCAACTACTTCATCTATTTTGACAAGTATTACACAGCTCTTTCACTGTTCAATTCTGACAGCTTGTCAAACCTAGTTTTGAGTTATCCACACTCAGAACTGCCATTTTTTTAACCTTAATCTGAATAATACAGATTCCTGTTCTCCTCAAAACATTTCTAAGAAAGAATTTTAATTTTACTAATATATTTTAAAACAAAAAGACGGAGTATATTTCTCCAAAGTGTTAATCTATTGAAAAATCTTCAACATATCAAGTTAAATTCCTTATCAGCAATATAATATAGTACTTTGAACCACACACACACATAAAGAAATGCATGTTTCTTCTTTTTAAGGAAGGACTTAATCTGATTCAGATATTTGAAGAAAATAATTGATTTGGAATGAAATTCAGTTTTAAGCTAATTCCAACTTTTGATTATGAAGACTACTCTAGGAACAGGTTCATTTAGTTAGAGTGAAACCATTTTGGACAGTTTCATTCAAGCTGCTAATAAACTAGCAGATACTCCCACAAGAGCCTGTTTTTATTCTAAAGGCAGTACAATGAGCAATTAAAGAAAATACAACAATAAAATGTATAAAGTGGGTTGAAATTTATCGAACATGTCCCCCAGTTAGAACATACAATTCAAATCTAGAACTTAGAGAGGTGGAATTTAGGTAAAATCTTTTCAGCATTAACGTCATTAAAGATATAAGTTGTTGCAGGGCTTCCAGGTTCAACTAAATTTCTATTCCGAAGCAAATCCCCTAATCACCTTTCCTGCCACATAGAGAATGTCATCAGTCAGTGAATTTCCTGAAGTTCACAAGTCAGGAGAAATGCAGCTAAGCAATATAATAACTTTACACTTATAATATGGATTTATCCTGAAGACAGAGTTGCAAAGCAAATCTGAATTTTGCTGCTTAGAGAATTGCAGTTCATTTGGCAGTGCTCCAGCTTATATAAACTTGGCAATGTTTATAGCACCAAGTGCTGAAAGATGTCAGATGATGAGGTTTGTGTCCTGGCTGTACCTTGTGCTCCTTGTGAAAATTCAAGTAAGTCACTTTCCATGGGCTCTCATTTCTTCATCTGCAAAATGGGAATGATAGAATCTGACGTACCTTCAGAGTTGTAAAGACCACATCATCTACTGATTATAGAAATCTTACAGGAATGTCAGAATTCAGCTTGCCACCCTAAAATATTTACCTCGTTTTTGTCTCATTGTGGCATATTCATATTCCCTTTAATGTGAAGATCTCAAAGTAGGTTATTTTCACTGACTATTATCATCATGAGAGAGATCAAGAATCACAAAGCAATTTGCAGGTATAGTCAGATGATCAAGGTTGTAGGTATTTGCTGCTTGAAACCTAATGAGGCAATAAACAATTATATCCATCTGAGGAGGGACTGCCACAAAAATTAAACAGGGTCATCTCACTATGGGGGAGATGCGGTGAATTGGTTATGATTATAGCGCCAGCCACCTCTCATGCCCAGTGAGCTCTGGGTGCCTCCAAGGAGGCAGTAAACATAATGTTTTGATGAGCCATGCCTCGTTTTCATCAGCATACCTGGAACCACTTGATGATGTTGTTAAAATGAGGATACTGACTCAGTAGGTCTGGGATGGGGCTCCAGTTTCTGATTACTGATAAGTTCCCAGATGCTGCAAGTGCCTTGGTTACTTCTACTGTAGAGCAGTGATTTCTCAAAGTATGGTCTTGGGGTGTGTATTAGTCTGCTCAGGCTGCTATAACAAAATTCCATAGACTTGTGCGGCTTGAGCAAAAGGAATTTATTTTCTCACAGCTCTAGAGACTGGAGGTCCAAGCCCAAGGTTGGAGGAGGTTTTGTTTTCTGGGGGAGGCTCTCTTCCTGGCTTGCAGACAGTTGCCTTGTCCTCACATGGCCTTTCCTCTGAGCTGTCTCTCTTTCTCCTTCTCTTTGCAAGGCCATCAGTTCAATCTTAAACTGTGGACTCCAGTTAATAATGATGTATCAATATTATTGGTTCATTGGTAATAAATATACTACACTAAAGCAAGATGTTAATAACAGGGAAAACTGGGCAGGGGGAGAGGAGGTGTATGGAGACTGTGTCCTTTTTGCCCAACTTTTCTGTAAACCAAAAGCTGCTTTAAAGAAATAAAATTTAATTAAAAACTATTAGATTCCAAGACCTTTATCCCAGACTCAGTGAATCCATCTTGGGGGCTGGAGCACAGGTGTTTTCAAACTAACCCTGTGGGAGATTCTCATGTATGTTGCAGTTCTAGAACCATCAGTAGAAACTGAAAGTGCTAGTTTTGCAGTAGATAAATGTGGATTTAAACTCAGCTGTACCTCTTCACAGTTGACTGCTCTAGGGCTACTCACCCTCTCTGAGTCTGTCTCATTTTAAAATCAGGGTAAAAATAACTCTATAAAGTGGTTCTTCTGAGTATCAAGTGATATGCTGGTGTAAAATTTTTAACCCAGAGCATGCACAGTAAGTGCTCACGCTGTTACAGTTGTGTTGGACTCTTTGCTAACCCCATCAACTGTAGCCCACCAGGCTCCTCTGTCTATGGTATTTCCCAGGTAAGAATAGTGGAGTGGGTTGTCATTTCCTTCTTTAGGGGATCTTCCCAACCAAGGGATTGAACCTGTGTCTTATGCACTGGCAGGAAGTCTTTACCACTGTGCCACCTGGAAAGCCCATATAATAAGCACTCAATAAGTATTAAATATGAAGTTTTTCTATTATTGTTTATATCCTGGTGAGCAAGAGAGAATTGTGCTGAAACATGAGGGGCTTTCAGAAAAGACTGGACAACAAAAATAATAGGCAATAAAAGAACAGGACAATAATAAATGTAATCCTGGATGCCTCTATAACACTCCAAGGTTTATATATAGCTTTCACTTTCATTACCTGACTTGATCCTGACAATGACCTTGCAAAGCAGAAATTCCTCTCTAAAATTCCATTTTAATAGATGAGCAGAAGCTTAGAAACAACCAGTGGCTTTCTGAAGGGCACAGAGCTAGGAAATGTCAGAGCTCAGAGTTTCTAAATCCTAGTCCAAGGTAGCAGTCCAGGGTGGTAATTAAGCTTGAGTCAGACTGGTGGGTTCACATCCCCCAAATACTGATTAATATTGGTGAAAAACTGGCAAACCAGTTCACCTGAGTTGTAATGTCTTCACTAGGTAAATAGGGATGACAAAAGCACTTACCTATTAGTGTCTTTTTTAAAGTTTAAATAATGATGATGTTTGAGATTAAAGACTGGCACATAGTGAGTTTACTATGTACCCATTTTACTGTCTGAACAATTAACTATGGTTTCTTGAGGGGACAATGAAACTGCAATACTTTGGCCACTTCATGCGACAAGTTGACTCACTGGAAAAGACTCTGATGCTGGGAAAGGTTGGGGGCGGGAGGAGAAGGGGACGACCGAGAATGAGATGGCTGGATGGCATCACCGACTCTGTGGACATGAGTTTGAGTGAACTCCGGGAGTTGGTGATGGACAGGGAGGCCTGGCGTGCTGTGATTCATGGGGTCGCAGAGAGTTGGACACGACTGAGCGACTGAACTGAACTGAGGGGACAATATACATCCATGTTACACAAGTAAGCTAGACTTAGTCCTACAATTTGTGGGAATCTTTGTGCTTATGTCTTGGGGGACTGCAGTGGGGAGTGGGGGGCTGGAATTGCTACAGCTTTTAAGGAGGAGCAGTGGGCTGGCACAACACATGTGGCCTATGAAGCTCTTCTGTATAACTGTTGGGACATCTGAAGTACCATTAAGATGGTATAAGCAAGGCAGAGCACCCTAGCCTTTTAGTCCCAAATATCAGAAATATCAGTACGGGTAGCACCAAAAAGATAATTTTTTTCCCTGTGATGTTTGGCAATGACTAAGAATCCACATAAAGAGAAAGAATTCTGCATAAAGAAGAAATTAATTCCATGGTATCCAAGATCACAAATATTTTGGAAACAATTTATTGCAGGGTTCCTCAGCACAGTGTCTCCTTTACCTGATTTTGTTGCCTTCTTACAGATTCTAGGGAGAAACTCCTACTGGGATCAAAATAGATACTCAGTGGGTAAAACTTGAGAAGTGGGTTGGCCCAACAAAATATCTGTGTATTTTTCAGATGAAAGAGGAGTTGTATTAATATATTACTTCCTACACTGTGAGTGAAGGTTGGGCAGATTTGTCACGGAAATGACAGTGATGCTTTTTAAAAAATTCATCATAATAAGATGATGATAATGATATTAATAATATCAGGATAGTGATAGTAGTGAAAGTCTTACTGAACTTTTGCTCTGTGCCAGGAACCTTTCTAAACATTTCATAGATATCCCTTCATGTAATCTTTCTAACAGTTAATTGAGAGAGACAGACACCTTTATTTTCTACATTGAGATGAGAAAGCGAGGTTATTAGCCCTTGAACTCATGAATTGTAGAAAGTTGGAACTGTGATTCTGATCCAGGCTCCTAGACCAAAATCAACACAGCTGTAGAAGTTAGCTGATAGAAAATGATGGAATGTAGAGCTGGACAGGTGTTAGTGATCTATGGAGTAAAAGTTATGAGAGTGGTTTCTGGAAAGAGTTGCTGCAGAATTAGAAATTCCTGTGTGCCAGGCACTGCCTTAAATCCTTTATTACATCTAGCAACTCCCTCTAATCCTCACAACAGACCAATAAAACATCTCATTGTTACAGCTGATGTAAATAAATTGCACCAGGCCAGGTCTCAAAGTTAGTAAGTAGCAGCCTTGAACCCAGGTAATGATGACGTTTCACTCCCCTTACTCATGAACTGAAAGGAAAATCAGAGGCATCACAAGAGATCAAGTGAGTCATTTGTGGGATTGGGTGTGAAAAATATAAAGTGTCATTTGAAACATTGTTGGAGTTAGGGGCTAGATTTCAGCTGGTGAAAGTCTCTAAGCTAAGGGTGGGGTGGGGTTTGCAGCACAGGAAGTGCTGGTAGCTTTGCAGAACACTAAGAAATGACTTCCACCCAAATCATAGTCCATTGAGAAGGGGAAGGAATTTTATTTCGGTTAGCCCAGGGAACTGGTCAGCTTGACCTTCCTTCTCAAAAGATGCTTCATGCACTTGACTCTTGGGGACACAGAAATCAGCATTTTAATTTTGATTTTCTCAAGTAGTAACCATGGCTACAAGTGTTTTATTGATTAGTCTTTCTCTTCCTGAACATCCCCTGCCTTGGTTTGCTTAAGAGGGCATATGACACTGGGTGATGAACGCCCACGGGGGCGCTGAGCTACCTCCCTGGAGAGCTACAGGGAGCCCTCAGATGAAACCTTCCCCGTGAATGCTCGTCTGAAACCCCTCCCCAACCCCCTCCAATCTCTCTCTCCAAAGTGGCATTCTCATCTCGGCCTTGCCCGCCTGCGCTCTTGGGCGTGAAGGGCCCGCCTTTCCCAACTCCTAGCCAAGTCGCATGACTGGTTCGAGCTTCAATCGTGAAGTTTCCCGTCTAGGAGTTCTAGGACTTTCTGGCGCTCTGCCCGGTTTTGGAAAAGGCATCTCCTTGCTCTTCCCTACTGGTGTCCTTCGAATTCAGCCTAACTTTGGGCAGCAACCTCAAGTTTAGCCTTCGGAGCTTGAGCCCCTGGGGGATTTGGCAGACGGTTCTGTGCGAAGGCGTGGGGCCCTGGGGCCCCTCCGCAGAGCCGGCGCTGCGCGCGGCAAGAAGGGCTCTTGGAGGCACCAGGCAACTCTCGGCATCGCCTCCGGTCTCCTTAAGGTCTGGACGCTCTGTGGTCAGAGCCCCCGGCCAGCACCACCCCAATCCAGTGACTTGGCAGCAGGTGGCAGAGGCGGCGAAGGGAGGGGGCGCGTGGCCCTCGGGCTGGCGGTTAGCGGCTCCCTTTTCCAGCCTGTCGCCCCGGCACCCGCGCTGCCCGCGCGCCCCCGCTGCCCAGCGCCGCGCCCCCGGCGCCCCCCGCCGGCCTCCGCCCGCACCTGCATCCGCTCCGCGCGCCTGGCCCGCCGCCGCCGCCTCTCCCGCTCCCAGCGCGGCGGCCGCCCCCGGGCCGAGCAGCTAGTGCGCTCCGCTGCCAGACCCATCGCCAGACGCCTCTGGGCCGCTTGACTCCCGTGTGCCGCTCCTGCGCCCTGCGTCCCCAAATATGAACGTGAGGAGGGTGGAAAGCATCTCGGCTCAGCTGGAGGAGGCGAGCTCCACAGGCGGTAGGATGCAATAAGCGTTGGAGCGGGCTCCCGCTTCCACTCTGCTTCTCTCACGAGCTGAGACGGGGACCCCTTCCTGGGCTGGGGACGCTTGTTGCCTTTGCTGCATGTGAGATAGTCACCTGGGCGGGACTGGGAAGGGGAGGCGGCAGCGCCGGGAATGGGGGTGCGGAGGAGAGGGGGTGCATGCAAGGTACAGGTCGGGAAAGAAGCGGTGTTTGAAGTGTGTGTGAAACTCGCCAGTGTCAGGGTCCCCTGCGATCCTGTGCCTACTTTTGCCTTCTCTGAAAATTTCCCATGTTGTTTATGCATTTGCCAGATGACTTCAGACCGCACACTTCCTTCTCCTAACACCTGGGGATAAATGATCTGAAATAGTATTGATCCTCTCCCTCCACGGTGCTTTTATGCTCCCAAACATTTCTTCATTAAAACTATTTTCGTCCCCTGGTAATACACAGGTGGAATGTTTCCCAGGTCAGATTCTTCAGCAGGACCGTATGTCTTATTTTATTGCCAGCTTCAGTTTCAGTTTAGTGTGTTCAGAGAAAATGGTCCTTAGTGACACTTGGAGATAATTTATACACATTATAGCCTTGGAAAGGTACCTGGCGCTCTGTGCAAGGAGCTTGGCTTTCAGAGTATCATGCATTCTGCGAAAGCAGGGACAGGTATCCATAGCAGAATATGGGACCATAGCTCCCTTACCCCCCACCGCACCCCAGGAAAGCCTCCTGGGTAGAATCGGTTTGTTTTTAGGTGGCTTTACATGTGTACAAATTTTAGAGGAGTCGTAAATCGAGTGAAGGTTATTGTGGGGAACCTGAGAGTGATCGAGAGTGGACCTTTCCCAGATTATATGGAATGAGAGGGTCACAGCATAGTTTGGATTTGCAGGATGAACAAGTTGCACTTCAGGGCTGTAAAGTTGCAAGGAAAGAGGCATGTCCACATTTTAGGTGTTTATACCCAGGGAAATGGAGTCAC